>NC_047508.1:17766134-18115087 GCF_902827115.2 Pseudochaenichthys georgianus | reverse complement strand
GTGTCAAAGTGTTGTGTGTGAAGTGAAACATCACTCAAACCATGTTCATCCCTCTTTCTACTGGGATCATAGCTATGTCTCGCCTGCTTCTCCTACTGCTCTTAAGGCCAGACTCAATGAAGCTTTAGCAAGAGTGGAGAGTCTCGAGCGAGAGAGGAAGAATGCCATGGCTAGAGAAAAGAGGGCAGAGACCACAGTGAGGACTTTTGGGGGATTTGAGGGAAAAGAACCTCATTAATGAAGAACTCAAAGAGGCTTGATTTCTACTCAGGGAAGATGAAAGTAGCACTTTGAGATTCATGTACATCTTACTCTTACACTCTTTATTAAACTCCTTTGTTATTATATGAAGGGGACTTATTAATTTTTTCTCATACAATTTCAGATCTTCAAATAGACTTGAAGGCAAAGCAGGGCCATGAGTACCAAGGACCACAGAGAATGTGCCCTCACACTCCATCTACATGGTCCAAAGGCATACAAATACCTAATAATAATAATAATAGACTACAACAAAAAGGTAGTCTTAATGTTGTTCAATTTCATTTTTGGAAATTACGGTTGCAAGTACGTTAAATAGCTACTTCTCAATTTTTTTACAGGTGGCTGTGTTCGGTGGATGGCAAGCCTGGCCTGAACAAGATGATGCTGGATATGCTGGAGAGAAGATGCCAGGACGACCAGGCTAAATATGGATGTGTTTCACTCATGTTGGATGACATGGCCATCAGAAAACATGTGCAATATAATCCACATAACCAGTCAATGTCTGTTTGTAGACATGGGTGATGGAAACAATGAGACCGATGCTGCTACTGAGGCTCTTGTGTTCATGGTGGTTGGCCTACACGGACATTGGAAGGCTCCCATTGCATATTACCTGACGAAGTCTTTGTCACCTGAAACACAAAGGGTCCTAATCTAAATCTAAAATCTAATCTAATCTATCTAGGAAGAAGAAGGAAGAAAATAAGCTTGACCTCCTTCTTAAAATGTTTTTGTGTTGACTCTCAAATCTCCCGTTTTTATTTTGATGGTTTCCCAAAGACAAAGATATGAGAAAGAGGTTCTCAGTCATGTTTGGAGGAGCCGCATGCACGGGGCATTCGGGTGTCATGAGCAACTTTGTGTAAATATGGTTTGGGCGGGGTGGTGTCATGTTCTTGTGTTTAACTTGAACATTTACATTTTTTATATAGATGTAGAAGTACATTTTCATTTTTATGACATAGATATTCATTTTTACTGATATATAACTTCTGTCTATGTATAATGTATTATTGTTTCTTCATTTTTCAACTTATTAAAATAGCTGAGTATAGGCCTACACAATATGCTTCTCTATCATATATAGACCATTAGTGTTTTTTTATGTGTGTGTGTATATATTATATATCGTGTGTCTTTTGCAAAATACCTATCATACATAACATAGGCTATCAAATACCAGAATATTCTATTGCTGTTAAGCCTACTATGAATATTAAAATACGCCGAATCATGTGTCCGGTATCATGCCTACATATATGACGTTTGCAGAACCCTCCCCCCCGTGAAAATCAGTTTTGTATTCAGCGAGTTATGATTGATAAAATGCGCTGACACTTCATTGCGCCTGCCAGACAGATTACACTGAGTGGAGCGGGTGACCGGTCCAAGATGGCGGCCCCACGGCTCGTCAGCGCCAATAGGCAGCAGCGGTCGATGCGGCGTCTACTCTTTATATGTCTATGTGTTAATCCATGTGTGTGTGGAAATAACGGACGTGACGTTGTGTGATCTCTCAGCAACTGAAGTCCGTGAAATATAAACACCACTAAGGTTCAAGGGTCAAGGGTTTTTGTTATCAGATGCTAGCTACAGTGTAATTTTGGCATTTCAAATCTTAGATCCCGAGCTCCTCCAACAGTGCAACATAATATAAATAGGACATAATAAGAAAAATACATAAAGATAAATAAAAAATAGTGCAAAATACACCACTTTTGGTTCAAATTATGAAACCAGTAGATTCATTCATTTATTTATTTATTTGTGTTACTCCAGCTAAATCGATGTTAATCCATTTATGTGGTTGTGGATTTACTGTACGTTACGTTGTGCGGTCGCGTAGTAAGTGAACACCATGCTACCGATTACTGTCCGGTGACCATGAACGCACCGGACATCTGCTACAACCTCCTCTCTGTCTGACTTCGCCAAGCAGGTAATGTGCTGCACCGCATGCCTCCAATATTTGTAATGTTTATTGCAAGTAAATCAGTTGTAGTTACATATCTTTTTAAAGCACGAGCTAGCTAAACACATATTAGCTTTACTTGACCGGAGATATAGTGCAGTGATGAGTCCTATAACCCGGAAGTGAGTTCGCATTTTACAACTATTAGTTCCCTCGTCTCAGAGTCAATGGGATTTCTCCATAGGATTTTGGAAAACAGCTCGAAATAAGATCTGTGGAAAACGAACCTGCTTTATAAATGCACGTTTTGTTCAGCCGGATAATCTCCACATATCTACCCCTTTTATACTTTTCTAATCATAAATCTAATGGCCAGAAGCAAAATGCTAACGTTATGCTATAAACTAACTACAGACCATGGATGTATAATAAGAACCTTTAGAATAATTACCTTTTAGAAGTACACAAAAACATAACTGCTAACAATGTAAATGCTGTGTTGGAAAAAAAAGTGAATGTAAGAAATGTCGAGTTAAATACTTTTGGCACTGTATATACAAATCTTGGAAAAATGCCTTTGTGGCTGTCATACTTGCATACAGTGGCAACTAATAGTATTATGAAGAAATGTCATGACAACCATCTTCAGGACTGTTACTGCACGCTGATTGTTGTGGTCCTATTTAGGACAAAAAGTTCAGAGCTGTCCTTGTTCCAGTCCGCCCCTGATTGATTAGTGCTTTAACTCGTAAATTACCCCCAATGTTAAAGCTTGTTGATGATATGTGAGATTGTAAATTGTCATGCATTCTAAAGTGTTCACTGTATTTTTTTCCTTCAACAGATAGCCTACCAAAGAAATATCAAACAGCACTTTTAAGAGCCTTTTTCAATTTCTTCTCTTCTCCCTCCTCAGAGCTATATTCCCTACTTTCTTCCTGTCTTCTCCCAATTTTTACCACTCTTTTATCTCTTGTCTCTTTACCACTTTCTCTTTGTATTTATACACACACGTTACGCACACACACACACACACACACACACACACACCACACACCACACACACACACACACACACACAACACACACACACACACACACACACACACACACACACCACACACACACACACACACACACACACACACACACAAGCAAAACTTACAGGGAAATAAAAAATGGTCTTATTCGAGCTGGGTAAACACAGTAGACGACGTTTGCAGTGTATTATACTGTAGTACGCTATAATTCTAGATTATATTATAAAAACAATTTTATATATAGGATTCAACAGATTAACATTATCACTATACTTTTTGTCAAATTCAAAATAGTGCTTTTACAGTGCAATGTCATGGTCAAGCTTGTAAGATAGTAGAAGTTGTGTAACCATACGTTCGATTACATAATATTTTACCGCTGAATTTTAGCTTTGCTTTGAAATTGTACTAAAACTAAGTAAGGGGCCATTATTGCATTGATACTAAATTAATTTACTCAAATTAAATAAAAATGCAAGTGTTTTTATTCTATTCTAAACAGGATACAGTTTTTGTTGTAGCTTGGGGAGGGACTTACAGTCACGGACTAGACAAAGGAAAATTAGTCAATATTTGTATTTGATTGCATTCTGAATTTGAAACCCAGTTTTAAATGACCTTGTCTTTTATTTGTCTTTATCTCCAAAGAATGCCAGGACCAGGTTCAACTTCGAGGCAATGTTCAAGCTGCTGCATGTCACTCAATGTGGCATGCAAAACTTGCAAGTTCTGCAAGGCGGTGCAGCCCCGCAAACTGCGCCTTAACAAAAAGATGGAGAAGTTTGATACAAAGGCAAACACCTGGGTCCAGGCCCAAAATAGAAAAGAAGAAGAAAAGAAAGCTAAACCAAGCGAGGAACAGCTAGAAGACGCCATTTTACTTGCCGATTTACTTTGTAAACAACTGAAGGTACATTTTTCAATTTCAATTGTATTGGTTTTGTGCCCGATGTACTGATTAGGTTGATTGATTATGTGCTTGTAATTTTGTAATGCTTGTAAGTGAATAGGAATACACTGGGAATGAAAAGCAGCTTGTTGTGGTAATGCATGACTACTTTATTGAAGGAGGAAGAAGACAGGGCCAGAGCAGCATCTAGCAGGAGCAGAATCCGCTGGGTAGGCAAAGATGCTCAGGGGCGTCCTCTAAAAAGGAGGGACAGAAGTGGGGCAACCTGCCGACGTACTAAAGGTTTGTGCATGTATACAGGTATTCGTGATTAACATATCATTTTTTGTTTTGATTTGTTCGCAACATGATTGGTAAGCATGTTTTAGCTTAGAGAGGTATTGAACAAATATCTGTTATTCCGTTGTACGTATAAAAATAGGCCATTGTAATAAATAGTTAGAGTTGGTTAGAACTGTTTAGAACTCTTTTAATGCATAACATTTGCCTGCGATTGCCTCCTGTTCTCTATAATTATTATCTGTTATCAATATATCTATTATTATTATATTTTCAGCCAGAACTGTTGCCATTAACAGTCCAGTGACTATGGAACCAGCTGGAGCAACCTCTGCAGTACCCCCCTCAGCTTTTTGGTAGGATGACATTTACTATCATTGGAAGTTAGGAAATGTGTCAACATAACATCAAAGGAATACGTGATGCAATATGAATACGCTGTTGTGATGCTGAACATTTTCTTTTTTTGTTTGTTTCCAGAAGATGAGATTCAGCAATTACAGGAGCTTTTGGTTGATCAACCATCAACCTCTTCCTCATGGTGCCTGCGCCAAAGTGCTGCCCAATTGGAGTGGCAAAAGGCAAGGTCCCATCACTTGGACAGCTTGCTGTCTTCAACTGTGGTACCGGAAAGGAGATGCTCACATTGCTCCGCTCCTGCGGTCCTTCGCTGCAGAGAATGCATGCCCCTTGAATGGTTGTGTCATGACTGTGACGTTTCTAAACACAGCATACACACCCTTCATAACAGGGAGTCCTTCAATGAAGGATATTTCAAATGTATTCCCCCAACAATGTCACTAATCAAGACAAATGACATGTTCACTTTGAGACACCAAGGTATTTCACTTAACACAATTTAGCCCCAAGTGGTTATTTTATAACTTCCCTAATGTGCTGGTAGTTTAAGAACATATGTTTAACCTCTCTTCACAGATCGTCTTCTGCCCACTGGTAGGCCTTCACACTCATGTAACCCTGAAGGTGTTACAGAGTCTATAGGCAGGCCTGTCATTTTCGTCTGCATTAATGGTATGATTTTAAGTGTTCCTTTTGTCACCCTAATACAGGTAATGAATGCGATTGTTTTTACTAAACTGTGTTTGTTATTAGGGCGTTATGATTTGCATCTGCCCAAGAGGGTGTGCAACACATGCCATTACGAGTGGACACCTGATTGGGGAGACCTCATTAGAAGCGGTTACTGGCCAGCTTCTGTGAACGGAGACACATTATATTCCACGGATGTCTTCAAATCTTTTGAGGACCTGAAGACTGTGGCACCAGGTTTGTCCAGACAGGCCTTTTTTGCAGATGCTGGAACGGAGGACACAGCATTATGGGAGGGTAAGATGACTTTCACTAAGTATTGCATAAGTAGAGGGCATTGTGAAAGGATGCATTTTATTTTGTGTAGATGAAATATGTTGATTGGAAATATGTTTATGTCAAAATAACTACATTGAAAAGCTTACACTGTTACTGAAAGTAGTTGAACTAGTGTTACATTAGAGCTAAAAACCTAGCACTGGTACAGTAGATGTAGGACATACTGTAAGATCAAACATATCATAATCACACTTTTGTTCTTTACTGAAGAACACAATTTGTATGATGAAAAACATTGTGCTCTTCTGTGGGAAAAAATGGGATTCTGTATTGTACTGTATAGAGTCATGGTGCATATGACAAAAGCTGAAATAATGTTCCTTCTCTTTCAGCATCTGCCAATCCTAACCTGACCTTCACTTTTCAGGATATCGTGTGTTAGGAATACTCCTAATAGCCCCCCTCTAGCCTCCAACCACTGTGAAAGTCTTCCTGTTTCCTCGCATTATTCTGACATGTGTAAGGTAACAATTTTGCTTCTCAAACTTCCAGACAGGAAAAATCCATGGAGATGTCTTCCAAAGGAGCTTTCTGGAGTATATGGCCTGCCAGTACGAGTGCCAGAAAATGATGTGTGAGGAACCCTTCTCATGCCCAGCTTGTACTCCCAAAATGTTGGCTGTGTCAATGGATGGGAATAGGAAACAGTACCGTTTCCGACTGTCACAGAGGTACATCTTTGTTGTATGTCAATTGAATTGAAGAAGTAGCCTATCAATGATGATAATAATGAATTGAATATTTATTTTTGAATTTAGGATCGATGAACCACTTTTTAAAGGGCCGGTCATCATGGAAGACTCGGCTGTCACAGACTTTGTTGACAAAGTCAGAACAAATGTAAAATGTTTAAGCACCGCATTTTTTTTCCTATCATTTTTCTAGCCTTTACTTGTTTTGAGAGTGTAACATTAAAATGTCTTTAATTGTAGACCCCAGGAAAAGGTACATGTGGTACCAGCCAGTGGTCAGCTGCTCGAGAGACAGCCAGAAGAGCCAGCAGGCTTGATGAAGAAGGGTTAGAGGTGGCTGTATGTAGACATGGAGTGCTACTGAAAGCTCTCAACATGTTCAGAGGAGAAATATTTGCCTACCCCTTGTTCCTTCAAACGCAGTTTCAAGCTACAAACGTGCATTTTTATTGCACAGATATTGCTTGTAAATACTGGCCCTACCTCGAGAAAGTGGCAAAGACAATGCCAGAACTGCGACCTTTGCTGAGCATGCAACCGTTTCTCTCGGTCATGCATGCCAAGGCCCATTCCACAAAGTGCGAGGTAGGCCCACTCTTATATTATTGTGATTGTAAGAATTTTTTATTATTTATCTATGACATATAATATGTGTACTTGTTAGATTGTATGGAGTGGGAGAAATTTGGAGGGTGCTGGTTCGACGGCCGGGGAAGAAGTGGAGATGGTGAACAGCTTTCTGTCACGTTGTGCCATCACAACTAAGTACATGACAAAATCAGGTATGTCCTCTTGTCATTAGACCAACATAATTCTGTCTTGAAGTTATTATCCATCTCTTACTTTACTTTATCTTTGTCTTTGATGTAGTCTGTTTCAACTGTACTAGAGTTTTTATGAGTTTATTTCCAAATACCCAAGTTATATGATCTGCTTGTCAATTTTACTTTTAAAAACAGCTCGCAATGACATGTTGACTGTCCATGCAATGGGATGGAACAGACGGAAGCAGGAAAACCTTCATGTGGTGTTGGCCAAGAGATATGTCAAGGTAATTGGCCATGTAAGCATAGGCATGACAAGATTAGATTTGTAAGGCTAATGTGCAAACCTGTCACAAACAAATAATTGTCCAAGCTGGTAAAGTGTTGGATACTGAGTGCTTGCGCAGGTCTGGAAAAGTTTGAATGATTAATTACTGTTTTCAAGACATGAAAAGTTATGGAAATTTGGGTGAAAATCTTGAAAATACATCTGTATCTGCAACATCTTTTTTACAACAGACAATCACAATGTTGGAGGGTGAGACTCAAAAAATGAAGGACACCTGCGAAGAGCTTGGATGCCCTGAGGACAAAGTCCAACAATGGGTTAATGATGTTAGAGACTGGGCAACAAACGGTATGCTGTTTCCTAACTTGATAATATAACATTGTTATTTAACGTATAGTATTAACACCAATGTTTTCTTTGTTCTCAAACTGTGTTTCTTGTTATTTACCAAAGACAACACATCAGGCGACAATCAGTCTCTCCAGAGGTCCATTGAGCAGCTATTTCTAGGGCTGTGCCAAAAGAAAGCTTGCCTCTATAGACAGACTGGTAAGTTATTATTATTCAGTTGCAGTCATGTAATTAAAAAATTCCATTGCACATTGTTTCTGTAATCTTTTTTACAATTACGTCATATAGACAGCAATAAGATTCGGCAGTTGCGTCGCAAAAGGTTAAGGGAGGAAAAGACCAAACTCTTAGCGGCAATACGCCAGTACAACACCGGACAGCCTCCTGAAACAGAAATCCAAGAAGAAGAGGTGGAGAGAAGACTGTCTGCAGAACAGCAAACAACAGACAGTCTAATATGGCCATGGGAAGTGCAAAGTGATGGTAAGAGCTTCTCTTGTTTGTGTTTATATAATATGTTTATTTTCTGGCACTAAGCAAGACCTATAACACCAGCTTCCCAGTCAATGGACTATGACCGGTCACTTATCCTACTGGTGCATGCCTTGGTCGGTAATGGTATGCTTGCTGTTCCTCTCTCTTCAGAATCGGTGTCCATTTTGGCCCAAAAAAAAGTCTTCGATGCCTACATGGGCAAAAGGAGACTTGTGGAGGAGAGGGCCATAATTGTGAGGGAGATGAGGCAGCACTGCCTTTATCTGAGAAGTCAGGCTGACAAGATCAGGATGCAGATGCAACATGTGTCTTGTGGAGGACATAGTGGTAAATTCCATGATACCATACCCAAATACTACTTAACATCCACAGTGTGTACTAGTAACAAAAATGAGATGCCTTTTCTCTATTCTATTCTCTATGTTCTGCCCTAGACATGACTCAAGAAGGGAGAGATGGATTAGCTAGTCTTCTAAAGAAAAGACTTGCTGACGTGGACACACACATCCAGCATCTTTCTTCGGCCTACAGCCTGGCAATCGGACCAAATGCCCCTCAATGGCCTGATGACTCTGTGGAGAACCATGACCAAGACAGTGACATCAGTGATGACAGTGAGGAAGACCCTGATGAGGACATCACACACACCCTACCCCCACCTTGAGGAAAGGACGCTGGAGCACAGCGCCTCTCTCCCCCACCCTACCCCCTCCTTGAGGAAAGGACGCTGGGGCACAGCGCCTCTCTCCCCCACCCTACCCCCTCCTAGAGGAAAGGACGCTGGGGCACAGCGCCTCTCTCCCCCACCCTACCCCCTCCTTGAGGAAAGGACGCTGGGGCACAGCGCCTCTCTCCCCCACCCTACCCCCACCTTGAGGAAAGGACGCTGGGGCACAGCGCCTCTCTCCCCCACCCTACCCTGAAGGACACTAGGGTGTACAGCAGGGGTGGCCAACCAGTTAGAGGTTGAGAGCCAATAATTTCCCTGCGTTACTGCAAAGAGCCACATCATACACATAGGCACACATGCTGGGTGTATGTCCCCCCACCTCTCTCTCTCCTTTCTGTGTGCTCCCTCAGTCTCTTCCTCTGTGTGCCACTCTCTCTCACATGAACATCTAAACATTTACAATAATTGACCCACACACTCGGACACACCCTCCCTCACAGACACACATACCTCTGCTCAGTCAGAATTCTTGTTAATGTCACACACCATGATATTGACTGAAATGTACTTAACCTCTCCTACCAGTATTAAGACCAGAGGCCAGTTATCGTCAACCAATAACATTGTGTGCACTCGCACACACAACCTCTCACTTCAAATAATGTGAAAAAAAGTTGTTATCTTACTATGCATGTTGCTTCTTTGAACTAAGTGAACATTCTGGAATGAATTGCCTTGAACAATCCTTAAAAATGTGGCTTGTGAGGAATATGTAAACGTTTGTATTTAAAACAAACCCATGACTAAGGTTGGTTCAAACATTGCTATGTATTGTATTTTAGTTAATTCTCCTCACATGATAACTATCTCAACCTTTACCTAACCCTCTGACTGACAGAAGCTCTGCTGACAGAGATGCACTTTCTCTATTTTTTATTTCTTTACCACAATTCACCTATTCGGGAGTCCTTCTGTGTCAGCAACCAGCTTTCCGTGAGCAGGCCCCTCTCTCCACACTCACACACACACACCTACCTACAACTACAAAGTGTTGCTGTTTAGGGTTGAAAACATTATATTGAGTTATTACGGTTTTATCTTAGATATTATCTTCAGAAGCAGAACTCTCCCTTCACTGTCACATTGCGAGTGCAGTAAAGCCTGCCTCCGGTGCTGCAGGATCTGCATTCTGATTGGCTAAATCACTTCTGTATTTAAAACTGTGTAACGATTGGCCTGGAACTTGTGTGTTGTTTACCCTTTGTGAACTGGGATAAATATGCGCAGAAAAACACAAAATTCTATATGAATTGAAGTTCACAAACCATGGTTTACGTGTCAACTCACTCATTTCTTTGTTGAAGTTCACATATCTGTTATCTGATTAAATAAATGCTATTTTAGCCCACTTCCGTCCAACTGGACAGATGTTATCCAATACCCATAGTCTGACAGGTATTCACCTGGCTTTCTTAAAGTAAAACAGGTACACAAGTTCACAAAATACATTTATTGTCATGTTTCTCACACTAGGAATGTAACATTAAAACAGCATTCATCTACATATAAGAGGCAATGTATAAGCTGTGTCCAAGTTCTGACACCCATGTGCAACATCTGAACTGGCTCATATATTGTCTTATTAATGTTTCTCATAACTAATTGTATTAAAATAAACTCATTTTCCATCAACCAGCTTGTCACAGGAGTCTCAATGTTTGTCACACCCTCTGAATGTACCATTACAACAGCATTCAGCTACATATAAGAACACATACAAGTTTGTCCAAGTTCTGACACCCTGTGCAACACCTCAACTGGCTCATATCAGAATCAGAAATCCTTTATTAGTCCCACAGCGGGGACATTGCCACTTGTTACAGCTAAAGTGGCATAGCATCTAAACAAAAACGGATGCATACCACAGAATAAGCTAACATATAATTATATTATATATAATTATATTTAAAAACATTTTAGAAGGTCTCACGAAATACTTTAATGTAAATTAAAATGTGAAGGAATGTGTGTAATGTTGGTGATTGCTATGGGGTGATTGACATTATTCACCCACGGATGTATTGTTCCGCACGGACATTTTAGTTAACCGGACTTCCTGTTGATGTGAAATCCGAAAACATTTAAAGAAAATAAAATAATACTTTATTCCGAGTGTGCTTGCTTTTGTATTTGGAGGTCATCACATAACGTCATTGTAATACACGGTTCGGCTGCATTAAATATTACATATCTGCCGTAATTCTATATTTATAGAGCCCTGATGAGAAGACTTCTAGACAAACATGAATAACTGCCGCCGAAACTGAATATGTGACGTGGATCATAAATATGTCAGCAATTAAACAACATCTTAAATTTCTCTTCACAATATAAGTCTCCTTGCAGTATCAACACTAATTCGGCTGACTTTTATATTTGATCGAATTGGTAGATGGGCTGTATTTACACCATAAAGGTGCACAGCTGATAGAAAGGTACACCTAGTGGTTAACCACGTTATTGCATTTATTATTTGTATTATTAAATATTAATAGGAGACACAGACAGACACACTAATAAAGCTTTATTTAAACATTAAAGAACACTTTAGGTTAAGGTCTTCTTTTGAATAAGAAAAAAGCTTTGGGGGTAGGCTATATAGATAAATATTAAGCCTGACTAAGTACTAATATTGCTTTCCTGCAATGTTAACTACTGTATGTGTAAGCACTTATTTGAACTGATATTATACATATGTATTATACTCTTATAATATGTATGTAGATAGTATAAGAAATGTGCAGAATGGACAGTTTAATGGTGGAGGTATACACACATATTGAAAGATGTCTTGTGATGCACTGTTGAGGAACCTGCGACCAAAGTTTTTCATCTCCGCCTTGTCAGGTATTGAACATCAATAAATAAAGAACACAGAATTATTTAATATAAAACACAGAATTTGTGTGATTATACTAAATGATTTACAAATAAACACCACTGCATATTTCCAACTATACACATGCTGATGTAACGCAAATGTTCCAACTTGGGATCAATAAAGTATATCTTATCTTAAGATGATCGATGGCTACTGCCATATTTGCAAAATGTGCCTCTGAACCTTGACAAGTGCATGTTTCAGGCTTATCAATGAACAAAGGAGGGGTCACAGACATAAGACCAGCTGTTAAATAAAGCTCTTCTGACCTTAGCTGTCATGTGGGTATATATTAATGCTGCCCATTATGGGCACAAGCAATTTTCACCAATTTGTTAATAATATATTTTACATTTGAGTGTTTCCTATCCCTTAAACCTCCAGGGATGTACACAGTTTTAATACTGGCAACTTCCTATTGTGTTCTTAAAACGTCTTTTAAAACTACAATTCCCAGTAGAGACCTGCCATAGAGCATGTTGTGAAACACACAATAGCCAGCATGTGTAGTTCTGGGGACGGGGTGGGGGAGGGGGGGGGGGGGGCGTACTCATCCTAATCCAGTTTTGAATAGTCTGCCATGGTTCCATCCCATTTAAAAGTGCTGTTCGATGCTCGGCGTAACCCACGGCACACTGCCACAATCACAGAGCTTGAGGACTCGTCACGGGGTTTGTCAAACATAGCGGAGCGAATACTTCTGTGTGTATGTGTTTGTGTGTGCCAGGTGTGATTCACATGGGGGGATGGGCACATAAGGGAGGGAAACACATACAGTGTGTATGTGTGTGTTGTATCTGATCCAGATGGTTACTCATTTCATTTATTTATAGCGGTCATTGGTGTTAAAAAGTTGACTAAATCATCAACAATTCAATGAAAATGCTGATCAGCAATTGTATATGTTCAAATGTCTACTGTGAAGGAGATCATAAGCCTTAATGCAATCGATGTAAAACAAAAAAGTTTTGATTGATGAAAGTAGTAAATCGGTCAGATTTGACCCGAAGACAACAGGAGGATCAATGACCACATTTTGTGTTTGCTTTGTTGGAGTTTTGTCAGCTAGGAAGTCGAACTGTTTTGTTGTTATATGTAGGTGTGTATTTCAGATCTACATTGTTGTCCTTTTGGTACAAAGAGCATGTGTTGCGGTCATGTTGCCATTAAGAACAAACTGGAACAGAAATTCTCATGTTGTCCGATTGGTTTATCAAGGACTAAGGAATATCGTTTTACCTCCTTAATCTCAGTAAGATGCACACTTATGGGATACAACTAGGTGAAAAAATGACATTGCCTACTCCTAGATCTAGTGCCACTAAAGTCCCGTTCAATCTGTAGACCATTCGGGTCAATATAAATACAATTAATGCAAAGCTCCTTTACCCTTGACTCGGCTCTCCTGTGTCTGCACACCCTGTCCATTCTGGTGCTGTTACCAAACTACATGTAACTTTCCTGACAGCAGCCGAGATGTTGCAGCCCCAGCTGACCAGACCATAAAAAATTGCTTATGCCATCACAGAGTCATGGAAGGTCTGACGTAGTGCCCCCTGCACTCCAAAATACCTGTCTCCTCAGCAGATAGTCTGCTCTGTCTCTTCTTGTAGATAGCAGCAGTGATCCGACCAGTCCAGTTTATTGTTCAGATTAACACAAAGGTACTTGTTAGATTTCACAATCTCAATCCCTAAATATTTATAATATTATTTCATGGGTTATATCTATTTGAAATGTGGTGTAGTAGTGTCTCATGACACAATATTGAAGCATTTGACTCCATGTTGCAAAAAGGGAAATGTTTTAATAAAACAAATAGATTTTTTTTTCACACGCACACACACACACACACACACACACACACACACACACACACACACACACACACACACACACACACACACACACACACACACACACACACACACACACACACACACACACACACACACACACACACACACACACACACACACACACACACACACACACACACACACACACACACACACACACACACACACACACACACACACACACACCAAAACCTTAACATAATCAACTTCTTAGATCAAAACAAAGTGCAATCTCCTAAAGGATGACAGGTATGAACGTAAACGAGAGAACGAGAGGAGAAAGTGGTTTGAAACATATGATCCCCATTGAGCTGCTGGTTGACGGACGTGCAGATCAAGGTCCTTTTGTGTCACTGACTTGACTGAATTGACTGGCAGGCTCCCAGGTGTCTTCCCATTTTCTCCCACTGAAGAACACAATGAATAAAAACAACCATAAGATCATTGCATGTGCCACAAGATAATTTCATATGCATGGGTTATCATAAAACAACAAATTACTTAGGGTCAGTTTTGTAGAAGCCTGATAGTAAACTAGTTATGAAGTAATACATTTATTTATAACGCAGTCTAAAAAAAGCTAACCAAAGAGCTGTGTTCTCACCATGACGCGCAAGGCAGCCAGCAGACCATTACCTCTTCTCTTCCCTACACACAGGCACACACAAACAGACAGACAGGCAAAAACAAGTGTTAGCCAGCGACCACGGGTAAATGCATTGCTGCTTCATGCTCTGTCAGTTTCAACATCTTACCTTCTCTACCCTTCTGTCTTTAACTCCATTGTAGTGGAATATCTGCTGCCTTGAGCATTTTCTGCAGCCTGAAATGGTGCAAATAAGAAGTTATTAACATCCTCCAGACGAATATTTGATTAATGACTTTCATATAGGAAGAGAACATTAGGTAATCTGCAATGTGGCCTATTTGTGTCCAACTTCGTTTTTGTTTTATTTCATGAAACATCATTTCTAACCACCTTATAAATAAAGACAAGTCATTGAGCAAACCTTTATGGTTATTAAAAAGAGAGGGATTATGGAGACCTGGATCTGATATCTTGTCTGAAATGTGCGTAACTTGTGGTGTGCAAAAGGACTTGGGAGAATACAGCCATTTATTTGTTCAGTAGGATGTACCACAAAAACAAAACATACCCTTATTCCTCTTCTTCATCCCTTCACCTGTGGCACTGCTACACCCATTTGCTACAGAGGTAGCAACTCTTGGAGTGGAGGAGCGCTCTGTGGGCAAACCTGTGACAAATGTAAGAAAGTGAAATGTAAGTGACGGTAGAGATAGCATAGATAGCATCACAACCTCTGTGGGCTATAGATGATTTTTTCCCTTTAAGTTCCTGATATACTGACTTCAAATATGGAGTATGTCAAAATGTATTATGTAACTTAAATAACTTTCATAATATTTTTTGTTAGCGTCCAGCTATGACTTTATCACAAATCACACCGTATTTATGGAAAGACGGTTTCCCTAAGATATCTGTGAATTGTGTTGTACTTCTGTTGTATATGTAAAATGACCTTGGGTTCCTTGAAAGGTGCATTTAAATGACAAGTGTTATTATTATAAACCATGATGCCAGAGGGCAAATAACACTCAACACTCATTATTTAAAATGTAATGAATCACACAAACAAAACACTAACCCTTCTTCCTCCTCCCTGGCTGGGATGCAGCCGATGGTGAAGGGAGTGAATAGGTGCTTGCAGCTGGGACAGGGATGAGTGTCAGGGTGTACATCTCCTCGGATAGGTTTCCTACATAGAAGTAGAAAGAGTAGAATGGATGTATGCCACCTTCTTCAATGTACAGAACCTCCTATTTCACTGGAATTCGCGATGAACTATGCTGTGCTACTTACCAGAGGACTCGGTGGGGGTGTCTGCCGTGGCAATGTGAACTTCTGAAAAAGAAAAGGTTACAATTTGTAAAACATACAAGTTGCTGTTAAAAGTGACAATGACTTTGAAGCTTACAAAAATAACACAAGTTTATATTGCATCAAGTACAACCACTCAATGCACCATGCAAACATAACTTTACCACAGAAAAGGGACACATTGGTCTCTCACCCCACCAATAGGAATGTCCTCATAAGTGCTAATAAAAGTAATGACATTAAGTTCTTAGGCGTTATTTGTCTCATTAGGCAGTTCAACAAATGTCATTTTGAATGGTCAGCTCCTGGCTGTTTATAAAATCCTCATATAACGAATATAGTCAGAAAAAAATAAAAAAGAGTGGTACAATAGACTTCTGCAATTACTTGATGTGGCTGGCGAGTTTTCCGCAGGAGGCTGTGGGGTTTCGGAGGCTGCTGCAGGCTCTGTATGACTCCAACCTAGATTAAAGAAAATAAGCTTTGGATAGCATCAACATCATCATGTCCTTCACTAGTTCTCCCATTTGAATGCTTGATTTAAGGAAGAGGTGTAAGTTCATTGCTGTCAATTACCCCTATGGGCTCCTCCTAAACTTTATTAAGAAAACGAAATCTAAGTGTCTAATTTCATTTCCAATGACATTATTGGTTAATTCTACAAAAATGTAAGTTACAGTACTACCTACTTAATTTCTTTATTCACTTTAACAGACAACAATACCTTTCGCAACAAATTCAAATAAGACCTCCATCTTTCGGAGGCAGGTCGAGGCATCGGTGCTGACATTGCACCTTGGCATCATAATTTCGCAGGTCCATTCCTTCTTGATTCCAGGCCGGGCTAGGAACAAGACGCCTCTGGCTCCAAGGGCCTGACATTTTTCCAACTTCCAACAAACCAAAATATACATTATTTCAGAACAATTATGCCCTGGTTATTTACAAAGGCAAAACCAGTTGTTAAACATAAATCACATATACTGCTTGCACAAATATTCAACCCCTATGCAATAACAAAGACATTTCTTTTATGCATGCATTAACAGCCTTAAGATTGTTGCGATCAGCAAGTAGAATCTTTGAACATTATTCTGCATTGCATTTCTCTTGGCGGAATGTACACTGTGTATCATCTAGGTTTGTGGAGCAGCACTGTGGTTTATGAACAGTGCCATAGATTCTACGTGGGATTAAGTTTAGAGCCATTCTACAACATAAACGTCGCAATTTTTGTATCACCTGCAGTATTTTTTTTTAGTCTTGTGCTTGGGGTAATTGTACTACTAGAAGGTGAGTATTCACTTGGATGCCTTACAAGTATACTAGATGTTCTGCATTTGCGCAGAGGCTCAATCACAATGTTGAGATAATATCTCTATCTCTAAAGTACACTGTGGAGTATTTATAGGGGTTCTATAAGATATAATTGATTATGGTATTCATAATTAGGTTTCCATTAATGTGTATAATCACCTCTAACTATTTTTTGTTGTGATTAGCTTAGAATAAGCCCTTCATATATACATAGCGAGCCGGTCTATTTCACTCTCTTCTATTTGCCATGTTACGACAGTACTTCAATCGGAAGAAAAAAAACACTGGCTCTAGAGAAGGCCTTTCATGTTGTTATGGCAATGGATGGCCACTGTAGGTTTTTTTACACGCTTATAAAGGGAGAGGTCCTCAGTTGGTTGCAATTTCGAAACCTCACTATTACACAGCGTACCTTTCAATTACATTGAATCAAATTCAGCGATGATTCGCCAAAATTAAATAAACATAACTTATCCCTGTGTCTACAGTAGTTGTATTGACAGGGAGCTGACACACTGATGAAAATGTCTATTTCGAATGTAAGTTGAATTGGATAAATGATTAAATAGTGCAAATGTATTTAGCTGTGTTCTGTCAGTGCTTTAAAACTTGAATGCACATATAGTCAACGTTCTTTTGGGGCACACAGTTCATGCAGGTCATGACATTTGCATAATGTGCACCAGCTCAAAGCCCATTTCTACCTAGGGCTTTGAGCAGCAGATTTGTATTACGTAATTATAATCAGATATGGTCAGATATTACATTTCTGTATCAAATGTAAATATGTTTTCAAAATCCAGAATGAACAAGTACAGGGCTGTTATTAATTATGCCAACAAAAAAAAAAAGTCCATCACATACCACCAATGCAGCTTGATCCCTCAGGTGGGATGAAGTTGTATTTCTTTTTTGGGCCTGGACCCAGGTGTTTGCCTTTGTATCAAACTTCTCCATCTTTTTGTTAAGGCGCAGTTTGCGGGGCTGCACCGCCTTGCAGAACTTGCAAGTTTTGCATGCCACATTGAGTGACATGCAGCAGCTTGAACATTGCCTCGAAGTTGAACCTGGTCCTGGCATTCTTTTGGAGATAAAGACAAATAAAAGACAAGGTCATTTAAAACTGGGTTTCAAATTCAGAATGCAATCAAATACAAATATTGACTAATTTTCCTTTGTCTAGTCCGTGACTGTAAGTCTCTCCCCAAGCTACAACAAAAACTGTATCCTGTTTAGAATAGAATAAAAACACTTGCATTTTTATTTAATTTGAGTAAACTAATTTAGTATCAATGCAATAATGGCCCCTTACTTAGTTTTAGTACAATTTCAAAGCAAGGCTAAATTTCAGCGGTAAAATATTATGTAATCGAAACGTAAGGTTACACAACTTCTACTATCTTACAAGCTTGTTTTTATAATATAATCTAGAATTATAGCAGTACTACAGTATAATACACTGCAACGTCGTCTACTGTGTTACCAGCTCGAATAAGACCATTTTTTATTTCCCTGTAAGTTTTGCATAACAAAGACATAAATATATGACACTGTTAGTCGATTGTAATGCTATATATAAATCGTGAAAAGTGTAAGTTCTTACCTGTGGGCACACTACCTGTGTGTGTGTGTGTGTGTGTGTGTGTGTGTGTGTGTGTGTGTGTGTGTGTGTGTGTGTGTGTGTGTGTGTGTGTGTGTGTGTGTGTGTGTGTGTGTGCGTGCGTGCGTGCGTGCGTGCGTGTGTGTGTGTGTGCGCGCGCATATAAATACAAAAGAGAAAGTGGTAAAGAGACAGAGATGAAGATGGTAAAAATTGGGAGAAGACAGGAAGAAATGTAGGGAATATAGCTCTGAGGAGGGAGAAGAGAAGAAATTGAAAAAGGCTCTTAAAAGTGCTGTTTGATATTTCTTTGGTAGGCTATCTGTTGAAGGAAAAAAATACAGTGAACACTTTAGAATGCATGACAATTTACAATCTCACATATCATCAACAAGCTTTAACATTGGGGGTAATTTACGAGTTAAAGCACTAATCAATCAGGGGCGGACTGGAACAAGGACAGCTCTGAACGTTTTGTCCTAAATAGGACCACAACAATCAGCGTGCAGTAACAGTCTGAAGATGGTTGTCATGACATTTCTTCACAATACTATTAGTTGCCACTG
Organism: Pseudochaenichthys georgianus; assembly: GCF_902827115.2. Taxonomy (NCBI): domain Eukaryota; kingdom Metazoa; phylum Chordata; class Actinopteri; order Perciformes; family Channichthyidae; genus Pseudochaenichthys; species Pseudochaenichthys georgianus. The sequence goes on along the minus strand of NC_047508.1, from coordinate 18,095,846 downwards.
TATGCAAGTATGACAGCCACAAAGGCATTTTTCCAAGATTTCCAAGTATATACAGTGCCAAAAGTATTTAACTCAACATTTTCTTACATTCACTTTTTTTTCCAACACAGCATTTACATTGTTAGCAGTTATGTTTTTGTGTACTTCTAAAAAGGTAATTATTCTAAAGGTTCTTATTATACATCCATGGTCTGTAGTTAGTTTATAGCATAACGTTAGCATTTTGCTTCTGGCCATTAGATTTATGATTCGAAAAGTATAAAAGTAGGGTAGATATGTGGAGATTATCCGGCTGAACAAAACGTGCATTTATAAAGCAGGTTCGTTTTCCACAGATCTTATTTCGAGCTATTTTCCAAAATCCTATGGAGAAATCCCATTGACTCTGAGACGAGGGAACTAATAGTTGTAAAATGCGAACTCACTTCCGGGTTATAGGACTCATCACTGCACTATATCTCCGGTCAAGTAAAGCTAATATGTGTTTAGCTAGCTCGTGCTTTAAAAAGATATGTAACTACAACTGATTTACTTGCAATAAACATTACAAATATTGGAGGCATGCGGTGCAGCACATTACCTGCTTGGCGAAGTCAGACAGAGAGGAGGTTGTAGCAGATGTCCGGTGCGTTCATGGTCACCGGACAGTAATCGGTAGCATGGTGTTCACTTACTACGCGACCGCACAACGTAACGTACAGTAAATCCACAACCACATAAATGGATTAACATCGATTTAGCTGGAGTAACACAAATAAATAAATAAATGAATGAATCTACTGGTTTCATAATTTGAACCAAAAGTGGTGTATTTTGCACTATTTTTTATTTATCTTTATGTATTTTTCTTATTATGTCCTATTTATATTATGTTGCACTGTTGGAGGAGCTCGGGATCTAAGATTTGAAATGCCAAAATTACACTGTAGCTAGCATCTGATAACAAAAACCCTTGACCCTTGACCCTTGAACCTTTGTGGTGTTTATATTTCACGGACTTCAGTTGCTGAGAGATCACACAACGTCACGTCCGTTATTTCCACAACAACACACATGGATTAACATCGTAGCCTTTGTTTCTGCTGAAAGAGGTCTCGACCAGCTAGAGCCACAAGAAAATCGGCGAAATCGAGTGTGAGGATTACAAAATAAATTAAAAACATCTAATTTTGACAATAAAAACCGACCAATAGGCGCGGTAGACCATTTGCTTGGCACTTCCGGGTATTTCTCCACTGGTTAACAATACCGTGTAGCTGTCACGCCTTTCACGTTTTGAAAACAGGAAACCGTGACATCTTCACGTCTCCCAGCAATGGTAAAGCGTCACATGTTCACGTCTCACCGTGATACCGGATTGAAAACAGTAGTATTAAACTTACCTTGTGTTTTCACTCTCACTTAAGTCCCTCTCCCTTTGCCATCAATCCAAAATCAGCTGAGCTGCAACATTATACAGACAGGTAATAATCAACATAATCACAAGGACACAATATGGCTCTGCTAAAAACACTCACTCTTACACGCACCAAAGTTATATATTGATCTATTATTTAACTCCCTCCACCCCCACATACAATCCCGTTTAGAAGCCCCTCTTCTCTAATTCAACAACGTTGAACGAAATGACATTAAGAGAACGGAATTTACAATTAAAAGGCTGTTCAACGTGTGTTGCTAACTTGCTTCGGTATGCTAGCTTAATCTGTTATCTGTAAACGTTCCCTAAATCTACTAATTTAGGGATAATCCACTGACATCCTTTAATACACATGTTAATTTGAATCAGATGTACTGATAATATCCGCAATATAAATCTTTAAATGTCTTCTTACCTTTAAAAGTCCGTCACGAACGGTCTATTATGCTGCAACTCTACAGCTCTGCTAGCCTTGGCGCTAACTTCCGGGGAACGATTGAGAGGCTCCACGATCCGCCATTGCTGTAAAAAAGTGGTCCATTGGAGTGAACAGAGATGTCGTAACTCTCAGTCTATATGGCGCTGGCTAAACCCAAACTTAGCTTTCATCAAAGATTCTTAATGAGAGGTTGAAAACCGTCTCTGCTTTCATGGAAACCCCAGAAACGGGTTGTGACGGCTGCTGTTCTTTACTGAATGGTTAGTATAATCCATGTAGGGTCCAATTATTTGTGTTGGCCAGTGTTAGGTGTTTTGTACCCTACATCTATGTTAAGCTGTTCAACGTTCTACCAACACTATTTTATGTAGTTATTGTTGTGGAAATATTTTCCAAGGCCCATAACTTTGACCCAGTTTATCAGTTCAAACTGTCCTGACTGAGCACACGCACCTGCAACCTTGGCTGCTGTGCTCTCAGTGTTCTGTCTCCCTGTTCCTGCCTGTTGGCGTCAGCTGATAGAGGTGTTATGATTTTATCTTGTTATGCAGCATGTTTATGATGCTCTCAGAACTAGTTAAATACATGGGTCTGAGGGAGAGTTCTTTAGAATTAACGTGGCAACCCACCCGTGCAGTCTCAGCGTGACTGCTGTGATTTGTGATGTGAATGCTCCGGCCGAAACTCCAAATAAACCTCCAGTGTTTGACATCAAAAGCTGCTGCTCTACAGTGTCTCCTTCCTGAGTCGGTGACTCCCACTGCATTGCTACACAGAAGTTTCCCTTACAGTTATAATATAAGATAATACATTGAGAGAGCTGAGACAGGCTATCCAAGCGTATCTGTTTGAATGTCCTTAAATGACAGTATTCCAAACATCAGAACTTCTGTGTATGTGATGTGACTGACAACCTGACATGGTTTAGCCTTTTCCCACACCTATTACTTGCCTGATCAGCCTGCTCTCAGCTTTCTCATTTGTGGAGATTGCAGTGGCAAAGTGTTCCTGTGTAGCTGGAACAGCACTCTGCAACCACAATGTTGCACTGCTGTTCCAGACCGCACACTACTCCACACTCAACCTGGCTGCTGTCCCCCCTGTCCTCAGCTGCACTGAAACAGAGCAGCGATGGCACAAGCCAAGAACCATGGTAAGTACAGTATGTGTTCACAACCAATCCACGGTTTAATGAGTATTTCCTTTGTGCCATGAGCTGATCTAGTATGTTGCATCAAAAACCTTTTCAATTAATTTGACAATTCTTTTGTGTAATTAATAGGGTGTGAAACCAGGCAGAGTGAGTGACATGGTGTTCACTTCCACTAAGCCAAAGCAGTTTACAGTTGCTGACGCTGTAAGGTAATATCTATTGTCCTAAGTAATTGTATGTAGCCTGCTCCAACTTTGTGATTGTTGTCTGAGTGTACAATTGTTCTTAAAGTCCTAATTATCATATAAACATGTTCAAAGGCGTACACGTTACAAGGCCGTGCGGGGGTAGCTGCCAGACCCAGATGTCCTCAAAGTCAGCGAGGCATACAAAGACTTCTCAGCAGAAAAAAAACTAATGGCTCATTACTCAACTCAACGACTAACACTCTTTCAGAGGATATGTTGGAAATGCACACATTATATATATTTTTTGCATCTACTTTCTGGATATTGTACATCTGTTCATCTGTTATATAAACTAGCTTTACTTAAATATGCAGAGACTAATTGAAATGTTTAAATATGTATTTTCCCCCCTGATATAACATCAACCTATGTTTTGTAAAAGTTTATTAAATGAATCTGTAAAATGTTATCATATTGTGGATTTATTAAATTATGTATTTTCCTTTGTTATTAATGTGTGCGTTTGTTTTGAGGATATAATTCATTAGTACCTAAACATAGTATGGTATAACTGCTTTTTGTAATGAAATACACAATTTGTTTGGGAGCAAGAAATCTTTTAATCGTTGTTGCCCAGGCTTGCCGAAATGAATGGAAACTTATCTCCCGATTATAACATTGTGTAACTTGCTGCTGTTAAATACCGTCAAACTATGTGCAATATGTGCTTTATTTTTTTTATTTGATTTGTAGATTTGATTTGTTTTTATCTGTATTTTTGAAAATTATGTAACTTTTTATCTTTTTTTTTAGCATATTGTTTATCATATTATAACTTAGTACTTTTTTAGCATATTGTTTATTATAACTTAGTACTTTTTTAACGCATGTAAGATATTCAACACTAAGCTGTCTGTGGCTCTTTCCTGCTGTAACGCTGCACATGTCCCCTCTGTGGGACTAAAGGTATTCTGATTCTGATAACGGGACGAATTTGTACAAAGGGGCACACAGCAATGTAGTGCCGACTTTCTTACACGCTGGAAGGCCAATCGCTTTTTTTTTACCTGTTATTGTTTACTCTTCCTGTCTGCCTTCTTCTGGTGATTTATCTGACGTCCAGCGCTCCGTCTTTTTTAAGCTATTTTCCTTTCTCTCTCTTGATCCTCCTTAGCAAAGGTCATTATAATCCTTGACAGCGGCCTGTAGCTCTTATTATACATCCATGGTCTGTAGTACTGTATTAACAACGTGTCACGTGTTCAGAATCGAGTAACTGTGAAATGTGCAATACAGCTGTATATAATATACAGCGTAGGTAGGCTATATTGTTGGACTACTACATCTCACCCTATACCTCATTACACTTATATTTCCATAAAATGTATACTGTACAATATTTTCACAATGTTTTACCACTATTGTGACAATTGGCTTTGACGTTATTGCACTTTTGTCAAAGCAAATTGAACTCTAAATGTAAACATAAAAACACTGTACAGCACTACACGTAGCCTACAGGCATCTTCATTCATGGTGAATCATTTCTCAAAAATATTTTTACAAGGTTTATTAACAAGGCTTTTTGTAATGTGGCTGTTTCAATTGCATGTGGTTCACCTCGTGTTAGTTGCTTCTGCCACTTTACACAAATAAAAACTCATGAACTGTGGGTCCAGGAGAATCTTTATTGACAGGCCTGAATCGCAAAAACTAGACTCAGGCCTTAGATGAGACCATGAGTTTCATTGGTGGCAATGCACTGCTCTAACTGTGCTGCAAAATCCAAATAGCTCTCATGATGGCCAGGTAGGCGCAGGGTCAGAAAGCAGGTGGACGACCTGGGGGTAGGGATGTTCATAGTTAGTTGATAGTGAATGTGTCTTTAATGTTCTGTCTCATTGATTAAGTTTACCAAATGTAAATGATCATTTTGTCATGAGTGCTAAAGGGACTAAGTTTACATGTGAACATTCTGTCAATAAAAATCATAATCATAATTTATTAGACAAATGATAAACAAATCCTCTCCATCAAATTAAGTATGCCTTACACATTATAAGAAAAATATGATGAATTCATAATGTTGGCATGTATTTTGAATATCCCTACCGAGGAAAATCTCCTTTCATCACATGCATCTGCATTCCCTTCATTGGAACGTCCCATCCTACCCAGAAGGTGACCAGTTGTCTTAGCTGTGTTGGGGATGCTGAAGGAAATGGAAATAAAACAATAATTTGAAGAGTAACTGAAACATGATAGCATATTATGAATATGCTTTAATAAAGCACTCATCGGTTAGAAAGTCATCGTCCCAACAAAGTTACAACACTTTTTATGGAAGAAAATGAAATAATAAATCCCTGTTTTTAGAACTAGGGCAAAGCCATCTTAATGATATCCTGCCAGTGATGTCACAGGGACAGTTGACTCCTCTTTTGTAAACTTTAACTCTTAAACACACTTAGAGAATGAACAAATATAAAGAAAATCGATTACCATTCTCGATGAACTGGCGAAGATACTCTGCAACCTGACTTTTGACAGTCATAGAGTACTCCCCTTCGTCATCTGACGACAACTCCAAAGGCCACTCAATATGGTCAAGTGCGGTCTGTAACGATAACAGGTATAAAAAAATCTGTCTTTTAGAATAAACAAAGATCTAGATCAAGGAACATTGTATTTTGTAAAGCTATACCATTGTAAACATAAATTAGTTATGTTGTCCAATAACATCATTAACACATTGCACATGTAATGATCTTTTGCAAAAAAAACTTATTAATAGTTCACTTTCATAATATTTTAGATGGACATGCTGGAGTCAAAAAGATATTTAACCACATCTGCCCTTCCTGTCAGGAGTTGGAACACTTCTGTCTCCTTTAAGCCCTTCCGGATTTGTTTGATCTGGCGCATTATACGCCCAATTACCTTAAAGATGCAATAATTGCGACATTATGTTTATTACCAAGTAAAGTATTACAGTATATGATTTACGCTAGTAATAACATAGTTGTTGGAATGAATACATATTTATTTATATTCTAAGCCAGGTTCTTCAATGTTGTCTAAGGACCCCTTATCTAAAGAGACAGGACACTAAAGAAGAGACAGAGCAGAGCAGGGACTCCATATGTAAAACTCAGTTGTGCATTAAACTGGACCTACAATAACATGTTGGGTGTCCTAATAAGCCATGATACAAACTAAGGCTTGACAATAATATTATGAAGACATACAGTAGACATGTGTACTGTTTCTTCATGACTAGGCTGATAAATGTGTGTTTGTGTGTGTGTGTGTGTGTGTGTGTGTGTGTGTGTGTGTGTGTGTGTGTGTGTGTGTGTGTGTGTGTGTGTGTGTGTGTGTGTGTGTGTGTGTGTGTGTGTGTGTGTGTGTGTGTGTGTGTGTGTGTGCATTTACCGCCATCTGCAGCATTCTGTAGAAAAGCCATTTCCTGTTGTCCACAGTGACCCCTGGGAGGTCCCGTGTGAGTGCCAATGCTGTGATATCCTGCCTGTCAGACTCACTGAGCTGACTTTCTCCATCAAGCTTTGGTAATCAAATAATTATAATCAACGGATTCATTGATATTTAGTCAGTGTTGGGGTAGTAACTCAAACAAAGTAATGCGTTACACATTACTAGTTACTTAAAAAAGCAGTAATCCCTTACTTTACTTAGTAACTCATTGCTGAAAGAAATTACTTAGACATTTTATTTTTCTGTCCTCCCATTATGCAGATTGTGATAGTCGAAGACCTATTTAGTAAACTCAATTTACATGGGAAAGTTATTAAATTGTTATACATACCAGCCCAACTGTCTGTCGGATGTCCAGGTCAGCAATATCCTCCAGCTGTATTGTGGCTGTGTCCATGTTGCCCCCAAGCAACACGTGAATAACGGCTGGGCAGAGACCAGATAGACACGGACCACCATGAATGAAAGAATGCCCCATCATCCTGCCTGCCATAAGGAAAAGGTCGCTCTCGACTAATATCTGTGAGGTTGAAGGAATTAGGTGGTCCTGCTGTCCCTCAAACAGCAAGGTAGTGTTGGAGTTACCTGTAAAATAAATATATGAGATGGAAAACAAAAAAAAGTTAAATGTTTTGTTTCACTAATATTGTAACTTTTTTCTATATCAGATGTCCACCATTTACTTGTACTTGTTTTTTGTGTATTGTTTTTTTTTTACTATTTGTGCACCTGTATGTGTGGCTTTTTATCTAGTGTGTCTTGGCCTGTGGTGTTTTTCTCAACTACTACGGTAGAACGTATTGACCCTTGGAAACTAAATAACTAAATGAATTTGAATATCTACCAAAGTTGATGTGGAACCCGTGCTGGAGATTTTTCATTATCAGGCTGAAAAGGTGTCGGGTCACACCATCTCCAGTGGCGACATCCCCTACAAAATAGAAGGAATTGCACTTAAATGATAGACAGGAGACAACTAAACCAGAATGAAATCAACCAAATAATTGTAGTATGTACCTTCTAAAGTCCATCTTAAGGGCCTTGACCACTTAGTTTGTCGGCTTTTATAGAAGCTTATTATGGCCATCTCCTGCTTGTCCACATCTTCATGGATATCAATGCTTAACCGAAGAGGAGCCATCTCCTCCCTCTGGCCAAGCAAATTCCTCCTGAAGACTTCAGTGGCCCTCTGAGGGTCAGCAACAGTCTTCCATGCTGAAAATACAGTGTGAAAGCATTTTAAATGGACCAATTCATTGAAGTGCAATTTGAAAAATGGTAATTTAAGTTATCAGCATGGTCCAATTGGGATCAGGATGCCCTAAATAAAGGGACAACATTGCTAACCTGGTACACTTACGTGAGCGACGCTACATGAATAGATCTGATTGAACATGATTGACATTACATTTACAATTAAATACAATTTACAATTTGAATTAGACTTGATGCTGAAAAAAACCTCTTGGCTAACTGGCACATTTACAGAAATGTTGATTAATGTGCACTGTCCCTGTTAAATAAAGGAATAAATAAACCTGAATGCAACTCATTTTATACAGCCAGGTCAAGTTAAAAAAGCGTCATTAAAATGAAATGACTAAATGGGAACTAACATCACTGCACATAAATACAAGTAGGCTTATTGAATCAACAAATGTCTGTTATATCTAATGTTGTTATATCTAACTTGTGCAATTCCTGTGACTGTTAGTGACCCCAGAATGCACAATTCTTCAAATACACAATGTTAGGGGATAATAACACATGTATCCCTCTTACAAAAAACTGCTTTGGGTATCAGAGGGTTATAACATGTAAGTACTAACACAAAGTTTGCATTACACCGGAGAAAACAAAGACATGGGAAAATGGATGATAATACAAACCAAAAGAAAAAGTACCTGCATCAGGAGCCATTGTGTAAATCTGTGACGGTCCAGCCACACAATATTCATTCCTGTGATCTGCTTGTCCATATAGGCTTTCCTCTGAGCCTTGATTTGCAGTTTCAGCGGGGTGGTTACTAGAAATATGTTTAGATGTTTTTAAAATAATTTAACAAAGTATTTATTGTTAAATTGACTTAAACGTTGAAATACACTCAAGAACAGACAACATACATTTGACAAACAAAAAACGTTGGTTTTATTTACCTCTCCCCGCATGTGCTGGCGTGAATTTCTAAGAATTCAGCAGGGACTGTTGAACTGCAAATAGGACAATTGGTCTGCGCAGAAAAAAAAAGCAATTAAAAATAATGACATCATTTGTTTATTGTATGCTCCTAAAACCAAGGCTAAATACTTAAGTAAAATTACACTTGGCAATAAACTGTATCTGTATTTAATTGCCTAATATGCTTCATAATAAACAGAAGAAAACCCCCAGGGAACTACACACTTTACTGAATTCCCACATCCTGTTTGAACTTTTTTTTTTGTAGGAAACTCAGATAAGGATGTGAAATGTGTTGGGTCTAACAAAAAGTTAGTCACTTTAAGTTAAAGATCTGATATGACCTCCACAACAGTTTCCTTTGAGGATGACACCAGCAAAACCTCATCAGTGTCAGTGTCCCCAAACTCATCGGATTCAGCATTCTGGGAATTAAAAGTATTACTTGTAAAATCTTATGTCATAATTATGCAAAAAAGAATGTGTGGGCTTATTCAAGTAAATGTAGGCTTATCAACTCACATAGTCTCTGCACTCCTCCAAATGTATGCCGAGGAGTTGGAGTGGCATGCTCTGTCCACATTTGCGACAAGTTGACTTTGGCATCTTGGAAAATTCTGTAGCATTGAAAGGCAGTGGAGAATCCTCCAGATGTCCTTGCTGAGGGACAATGTAGAGGGAAATTTTTCCTCCGCTGCAGACATTCTTCAGTTGAGTTCCAGTATACCCTTCAAGTTCTGGAGTAATTACCGTAAGATTTCTTTGGCCACTGCCACCTTAAATAAAATAAAATATGTAAATACATTGGTAAACATTGTTTAAATGTGGTAAAAAATAATTATGTGATCCCGATATTAATATAACACCTCTACCTGTAGCCTTATAGAACAGCCAATCTCCGTTGAGGGACTCCAGCTTGGGAAACTCCATTTCAAAGATAGCACGGATCTGAATGTAAGAATGCAAATAGTTTAGAGCATTTATGGATTAAATGCATTCCAATTTATATAAAAAATAATTAAACTTGGTTTTACCTCACTATGGTCAGCATCCTCTGGGATTAGCGCACATCTTTTGCCAAGGCCAGCCCGCATTATTTTCAAGTCGGTGCTTGCATTTGGAGTTTTATTTGATGGCCTTGGCAGAGCGACAACACTGAGTTTCACACTTTTTACCATCCTGGGTTTTGGAGGATGTGAAAATCTTTTTTGGCCTCTTTTTGGTCTTGGTCCACCTCTTCCGAAGTGTCCAGGGAAAAGTCTAAATCAATGAAGAATGAATGAGATGGTGTGTTAAATGCACAGCATGATCTTATTGAAGAACTGGATTATTTCAGATCTGTATATGTTGCAATTTAAACAATTACCTTGCCATCTCAACCTGAATCCCTGAAGTACTAGGCAGCGGGGCAGCAGGGGGAGGAGTGGCAGCAGCGGCAGCATTAGGAAGTGGGTGGGCGGCAGAAGAATTCCCTCTTCCAGAAGAATTTGTGACATTACGGGATGGACTAGCCCCAATGGTTCGGCCAATTAGCTCAACCAGGTTTAAGGCCAGTGCCTCGACATCTTTTAGGTCCTATTGGATACAAATACATAATCAACAGTGAAAAATAATGCATGTTAATTAAATTACTTTGAGTATATTACTTTGAGGATTTCCCAAGGTAATTCAAAAAGTTGTTAAATGACACCAATTAACTTATTTGCGTTGCTTTGTCTCTGTTTTCTACATGGACAATATAACCCGTTCATGCGGCTTATGAGTTTATCCTGGTAATGATCATATTTGGGATATGTTTACATGAGCATAGTTATTCAAGTAATTCACATACTGTACTTCGTTAAAATCTAAATCTGAACATGGTACTGATTACTGAATAATTTTTGAGTCGGAGCCATGATTTTTACAGGAAAAAACTTGCTCATCACGTAAACTCACTTAGCGGCTATGCTGGTCATTTAACACTGTCATTCACATCGGTCCACATTGTTTGTATTTTTGTTAAGTCACTTGGCTCAAGGAGGTGTTTTGTTAATATGTGTTCCTACCTACTATTGCTGCTTAGCTTTAAAAATGTACACCAATATGACTCTTAGTCTTAGCTACTAAGTCGCTACTTGCATTTTCAGGTAATTGTGTAGATAACTTGTTGGCGGGATAATAAGGTAGATATGTGTGCTGGATATAGTTACACACAACTGTTTCTTTCCATGTCTGTAGACCAACCAACTAACATATTTGGGTTATCTTCATGCTCAAAAATAGATAGAACAACATTAATCCTAGAAAGCATAATTCAGGGTTCATACGGTCATTGAAAACCTGGAAAGGTCATGGAAATTGAAAATGCAAATTCCAGGCCCTGGAAAAGTTATGGAAAACAATATTTTTCCCAAAGTTTTGGAAAAGTCATGGAAATGTAACTAAAGTTGCGTCAAATATAATTTACATTTAATCTAATCGCTGAAATAATCTGCAGTCGCGAGCTGTTATGTGCCATCATGACGCGCATGGTGTTATTTTTTAATATAAATGCGAGCTGTGTGCTCGAGTCTTCCTGCCTGTCGGCTGAACTCTGCTGCTCCGGGATGAGGGTCAGCTACATTATCTACGGTGCGTTCGTTAACTGTGCGGAGTCACTGTGGCACAGACTGCACCGCTGGTGAACAGCTGTTAGAACGGGCCGTTCAGGTGTTCAGAGCAGAGCGGCAGAGCGTGATGTGAACCGAAACGTTTTTCTGTCGCAATATCATTTAAGGAATCGTTGAGCTAGCTAGCTAGCATACATTGTCACTATCTGCTAACGTTAGCTTTAGCCTTCGTGTTCTAATAGTTTTTTTCATAGGCTATAAACAGAGGTGGTATAAGTATAGATATTGTACTTGATTAAAGGTACTCAGATCTTATACTTTAGTAGAAGTAGGCTACTCAGATCTTGTACTTAATAAAAGTAGAAGTACTCAGATCTTGTACTTAATAAAAGTAGAAGTACTCAGATCTTGTACTTAATAAAAGTAGAAGTACTCAGATATTGTACTTGAGTAAAAGTAGAAGTACTCAGATCTTGTACTTGATTAAAAGTAGATTAGAAGTACCAGAGTGTAGGAATACTCTGTTTCAGTAAAAGTCCTGCATTCAAAATGTTCCTCAAGTAAAAGTAGAAATGTATTCTAATCAAAATATAGTGAAAGTAGCGACAGTAAAAGTAGTCATTGTGCAGATTGGTCCATTTCAGAATAATATATATGATATGTTTTATAAAGATTGATCATGAAAGTGTTCTCAAAGCTGGTAAAGGTGCAGCTAGTTTGAATGACTTTGTAGACTGCAGGGTAGCTTGTGGATTTACTCCAGGTGGAACTAAAGTCTGATTTAACACTTGGTTATATTTCACATCATTCATCCACATCTGTGAAGTAACTAAAGGTATTAAATACATGTAGTGGAGTAGAAGTACACCATGTACCTCTGAACTGTAGTGGAGTCGAAGTACACCATGTACCTTCAGGTTCAGGTTATTTATTTGTACCCGTAGGTAGTTTCTGTTTTCAGACAAAAAGGGAAAAGGGTTCCATCCTGACACTAAAAACAAATACAAACAACAGACACATCTCTAATAAAGGACTAGTAAAAGTACAAGTATACCCTGCTCAACCAAATCTCAAAATATTTAAAAAACATTTTAAGAAGGAAAACACTAGTACAAACATGGACATTCAAAATTCACAATTAAATAAATTAATAAAAATAGTCATCTGTGTGACGCTCCATGATGTATTAATTTGTGCAATAGCTGCTGGGATAACACTGTTTTTATACCGCTTCGTTCTACTCCTTGTGACGAGTAACCTCCGGCCCGAAGGAAGAAGCTTGAATTCTGAGTGCAGAGGGTGGGAGTCATCGTCTAATATGGAGCTGGATAACCGCTGTAACTGCCTGAGGTACAGGGTCTCTAGGTTTAGCTGTGGCTCAATTAACTGTAGTGGAGTCGAAGTACACCATGTACCTCTGAACTGTAGTGAGTAGAAGTACACCATGTACCTCTGAACTGTAGTGGAGTAGAAGTACACCATGTACCTCTGAACTGTAGTGGAGTAGAAGTACACCATGTACCTCTGAACTGTAGTGAGTAGAAGTACACCATGTACCTCTGAACTGTAGTGGAGTAGAAGTACACCATGTACCTCTGAACTGCAGTGAGTAGAAGTACACCATGTACCTCTGAACTGTAGTGGAGTAGAAGTACACCATGGACCTCTGAACTGTAGTGGAGTAGAAGTACACCATGTACCTCTGAACTGTAGTGGAGTCGAAGTACACCATGTACCTCTGAACTGTAGTGGAGTCGAAGTACACCATGTACCTCTGAACTGTAGAGTAGTAGAAGTACACCATGTACCTCTGAACTGTAGAGTAGTAGAAGTACACCATGTACCGCTGAACTGTAGTGAGTATAAGTACACCATGTACCTCTGAACTGTAGTGGAGTAGAAGTACAAAGTAGCAAAACATTGAAATACTTAATAAAGTACAAGTATCTCAAAACTGTACCCCCGTATAGTACTTGTTGAGTTTATGAACTTAGTTACACCAGTGGCTATACAGATAGAAAGACTAAGCTTTGCACAGAGGCATGAAAATACATTTTCAAAATGCTCAACTGTGCTGCCAGAATTATAAACTGACTGCTACACAATTACAAGAAATGCTTTTATATATTTCTATGAGATGTGACTCTTTGGCGTTTCTGTTATTACCTGCTGCTTTAGTTGTTCTGACTGCTAAAATCTTCTGTTATTCCTCATTTTAAAGCCGATATTCTGTGGGGTCGGGGGCTCGGATCCTTGTCACCTTTTTCATACCTGATGAGTTTGCATCCCTGACTACAGTTGCTTTAGCGTGTAGAAGCTAGTAAGCCTACTATTTGATTTGTTTTAGATAGGCACAACATGTTTCATATGCAAACCTTATTTTCCTGTTCCATGTTCAAATAAACCATTTTCAGTGGTAATTTTTTTTTGGTCATGGAAAATTAGGTAAAGGTCATTGAGAAGTCATGAAAAAGTCATTGGTGAAAAAGTGTATGAACCCTGATAATTACCATATTCAGGTCCATGTAACGACATATTTTATGTAAAAAAATTACATAAAGTGGAATTTATAGTTAAAGTGTTATCAAAAACATTAAAGGAATTTTACTTCAGAATTTCATTGAATATGTTATCTGTTAAGCTAGCTAGTGTTGGCTAACAGGCATGTGGCCAGGTAGCATTAGCTTAAAAGTATTTTGGGAAATATGCTAAACATTACACACCTTTTTAAAATGTGAAATTTAAAACACATTCGCTGGATCGTAAATAAAATAAAACATATTTAAAAAAGATGGAACTCACAGGGGGTTGATTCGGGTTGTCCATCTTGAAAGTTGGTCTCTTATATCGAGGTATGTCTGCCAAGCCCAAGTCTATCACTGTATCAAAACGGCGCAGCGCTCTAAGCCCCGAGGGTACTACCGCCATCTACTGGCTGCAGTGTTTTTGTGTCATGCATTATTGCATGAGAAAAACTAGAACACTCAGTAGCTATAACAGCATTTGGTTAAATCAGATGAAAGAATATAATTACTTATATTGACTGTGCGTGGGCCTGGCAGTGGCAGATTAATTTCAGGCAAAAGTGTGCACAATCAACGGTAGGGCATGTATTTTAATTGTTTTAATAATTTATATGGTTATAAAATATAACATTGAAACACTGACGCAAAGAACAAGTATGTGGAATGTGTTATTAAGTAAGTTTACTTGACTACAGTCCAGTTCTGTATCCTACATAATAAAATATGACAATCGTTAATTTCTTTGTCAATTACTTTTATCACATGAATATCCCACATTTGTTTTAAGCACTTTAAATGTTAGAAACAAATATTATAGTATTGATATAATATGTACAATATTTAAGTCCTGTACTCTGCAGGTACAGATAGATAGATAGATAGATAGATAGATAGATAGATAGATAGATAGATAGATAGATAGATAGATAGATAGATAGATAGATAGATAGATAGATAGATAGATAGATGGATATCATATATAATAATAATAATACATTACATTTATAAAGCGCTTTTCCTGGTGCTCAAAGCGCTTACGAGCAAGTAAAACAAAATAACAACAAAAGTAGAAAGTGCTAAGCTCGGAGGAATAAGGGCAAGGGGTTATATAGATACTTCATTCATCCCAAATTGTGAAATGTGTGGAAACAAGTATAAACACAATAACATTAAATACAAATGAAAGCAATAGACAGGAATATATCAGTGGAAAGGACACGGTGAATATTATAGCATTTAATGTAGCCTTACTATGAAGGCTGTGTATGTGAAAAATAAAATAAAAATAAACATTGATTGATGTGTCATTTCACTAATGTAAATGTTTATGATTAATATTGACATAACTTTTGTAGTGCTTGTTATACTGTTGGCTAGTTTAATATACACCAATGCATTATATTCTCATAAGTGATTATCTACGTTTCTCAGAGAAACAGCCCTGTTTCCAGCATTGTGACTATGTATTTGCAAAGGATGATACAAGCAAAACAATCTAATCATAAAATTAAATAAAGTTGTTGCATAAATGAAGTGGAGTAAAAAGTAAGAATAATTCCAGTCCTGTATCCTACATAATAAAATATGACAATCATGAATGTCTTTCTTTTTATGAAATCAGTATCCCACATTTGTTTTAAACACTTGCAAATGATATATGCTAGAAACCAATGGATTGATATAATATTTACAATGTAAAGTCCTGTACTCTGCAGGTGCTGGTAAAGAGCAATACAATGACAAAACCTTTCCAAACAAAACAACTAGTTGGTAGGTAGGTACGTAGGTAGGTAGGCAGACAGATAGATAGACAGACAGATAGATAGACAGACAGATATAGATAGATGGATATCATATATAGATAGATACTTCATTCATCCCAAATTGTGAAATGTGTGGAAACAAGTATAAATACAATAACATTAAATACAAATGAAAGCAATAGACAGGAATATATCAGTGGAAAGGACACGATGAATATTATAACATGTAATGTAGCCTTACTATGAAGGCTGACCTAAATACGGTGCTTTTCTACAGATTACTTTATTACTACACTGGTAAAGTAAAATTAGGCCGATTAATAAGATGTGAAGTGCTTTGTAACTTTGACCCGCTTGACTGAATACACAACAAACAATGAAAAAAGAGTTTTATCTGGGCTGCTTCGCTGCCAGCTGCTCCCCCCCCCCGGGACCCGAAAGTGGCGTATCGCCTGCACTTCAACATCAACGAAAGTGCAACAACATGATGATGAGGGTGATGGTGATGAAGAATGCATCTAACGTTCCGCTGTTCATTATAATACAAAAACAGGAGACCTATCATGCTATATGTAAATGATATACTGTATGACCATACCTATATAAGGTATATTTACATTTTATTTTTCAAAATACCAAACAGATCATTTTTTAGCCATGCCTCGTTTCGCTCATTTTCGCTCTATTCCAAGCCCGTTTTTGACAATTCTGAGCAGCAGCTGACCACGCCCCCCTGCAGAGCCGGCGAGAGTCACGTTACCATGCTTGCTGTGATTACGAGTGTGTAATAAACATGTCATCTCAGAGCAATGCATGTGTTTAAGCATATTATCAATTTGATCCAGAGACTGACCCTGAAGCCGCGGAGGTTTTAGTGGAGGTGCAAACATCTCGGTTGCAGCAGGACGTTTCTGAATGGTTAGTTGACAAGCTGTTGTCCCTATTTATTTTACTCTGTTACGATGCTTGCTACTTATTCCGTTCATATTTTGGCTAATTAGCAAGAATGCAATGTGTACAGTTTATAACTTCGAGCTTGTAACGCAAAAACAGCAATACATATATATATTTATAAAGGGAGACATTCATATTTTCAGCATAGCCTATACAATGAGCTCATTGCGTTTATTAATAGTTTACAGTCCTTTTCTTCCAACATCGTGCAACAACCGTTGGAAAGTTCAATAACTTAGGGTGATAAAAAGTATAACTCCAACACCTCAGTTGTCAGCAATGTGTGCATTTTCATGTGTTTTTAAAAGCTCAGTTATTGACTTCTTTCTACAGGTGTACATGTGCAAATTGCGCCACGATGCCTTCTGAACGGAGAATGTGTGCTGCATGGAGATACCACAGGTAACATTTTTGATAGCTAAGTTGTCTGTTTAGAGAATACATTTTTCACATGTCATTCAATATATGTTTATCACACGAGGTCTCAAGACGGATGCAGGAACTTAAGGACTCTGTAACCTGTATGGTGGACCATCCTGGATTGGAGCCTGTGTACCTGAATGTGTTCTCCCTGCAGAATGCATTGAATATTTACAGAGCTGAACATGATGGACTACAGTTGAGGCAAATAGAGCAGTGAGTGGTTTGTTTGTTTGTTTGTTTGTTTGTTTGTTTGTTTGTTTGTTTGGACTGAAATTGTAAAACAAATGCTAATATTGTTCATGGAAATAAATACTGGTGTATATGGCTTTATGCAATCTTTCATTGTACATGTACCATTATATTATATTATATACTACACAGCAATGGCATAACACACCCATGTGTATGACAACAAAAGTCCACACACAACCTTATGCTTTTGAAATCAGAATATTCTTTACCCATCCAAACATGAATAATCACGACACATTTGATATCAACTCGGAACTTTATTGTCAAAATCAACGGTTCTTTGAACCCATAAAAAAAAAACTAAATGTACTTGTATTTTGTATAAATGACACTAAATATATTTTTTAATGATTTCAGGCGTCACAGGTATCTAGCCTACAGAAGCTTTGTGAGCGGGTGCTGAGGCTTCCTTGGACGCAGGATCAGAGTGGTGATTCCGGCATGCGTTGTCCTCAGGATACGCAGGGAGTTTCCTGATCCGCGAAATGTCTATGTTGGGTTCAGACAGCAGCCAAATTGAACCGTGTAGCATACCTGGCGATGACCTCCTCCCTGTCAGGTCGCTCATAATGGTGCAGGGTCCACAAAGACTTGGTCGAAGATGAGGTCCATCAAGTTGGCCACGTAGGGCTGTGCAATGTTAAAAAAAGCACAACAAAAAATGTGGTTTAGATTAGTATATGCATGTAAAAAACTGAAAGTTTTTTTTATTTTATATTTGTAAATAGTTGTATAATAAATATTTTAAACACTTACGGAATGTGGGGTCAGTCTTTACTGGTTTTGCTCTGCATTCTCCCTTCCTGGCCTTTGGGAACTGCAGTTTATACAGAGGGTTTCCAGTGGATGTAGTGGCTTGTGCACGCTCAGCGTTTTCATTGTAGTGCAGGGCTGCCAGGTACAGTCTTTCATTTCCGCCATGAGAAAAAAAAATGTAAATAATAGCAAAGGATGTACAAATTGCCACTAATTAGTAAGTATGTGAGGTGCTGGCCTGTAAAGAAGAAAACATAGTTAGAACAAAATCATCTCAACTTAGTATTCAGGATGAGAAAATACTATTTGGATGAATATAGTCTGAAATCCCAAAAGATGGGGGCTAAAACTCTCTATTTATCAAAGCTCTTTGCTTAGCCTTTTCCAATCTGAGTTAGTTTTGAACCGTAACGTGCATGCTGTGTTTCTGACTCAATACAGATGATGTGTTGGAGAGGGGCTGAGCTCAGTAGACTGACTGTAATGAGTGCTAGCCACTAATTAGCCTGTTGCTAGAGGTAAGGCCTCGTCAACAACAACAGACCAACGGGGCTTTAGCTCTGTTTTACTCGTGGTGTGTGTCCCCCCTCGCATACATACACACAGTGTTGTATCCTAACTAGGGGTGTAACGGTATCCGTATTCGTCCCGTACCGTCACGGTTCGGACGTCACGGTTCGGACGTCACGGTTCGGACGTCACGGTTCGGACGTCACGGTTCGGCACATGCAGTCACACGACGAATACGCCTTTTTTTTACGAGTAGGAAAAAAGTCTGTCCTTCAAGGCAGTATCCACTACACTATTTATAATCCAGGGGACGGTATTGCGCCTAAAAGCTGTTTGCCAGCCGCCCTTAAACAACAAATGAAGAACAAGAAGAAACACAACAACAAAACGAACTAAATACAAGAAGAACAAAAGTTAGTATGGCGATTTCAGATAACACACAGGAGCTAGAACCCACCTGCTTCTTTTAAATCAGCTGTGTGGGAACATTGCGGGTTCCCTGTGGACTACAATAACAATGAGGTGTGCGAGTGGTGGATCCGACGAGGACGGTGTGTCGGCGTTGTTCGATAGCGGTGCGGTATGCTAATGAGAACACGCCAAACATGCTAAATCATATCAGAAGGCATCACCCAGGTTTGCCAATCACCGGAGCCCGGCAAAAGACAACAGCTGTTCAACAGCTGATCCCCGCTGTTTTTAAGAAGCCAATAGACATGAGAGCCGTGAAACCAAAATAAATAACGGAAGCTTTTGGCATATGTTTTTCAACGACATTGCGCTCTTGAAACACTTTCTTATTATTTATGATGTAAGACATTCTTTTTAGTTTTACAGCTTGATGAAACCTTTTTGTTTGACATCAGCCATTATAGATAATATGGCCATCTGAGTGTGTGTGGTACTGTTTATGGTTTGTTTTTAACTGTTTAATACAGTTAATTATTCAAAATGTCAGAGTTCCTTATTTTGAAACTGAAACTTGCACTACTGTTCAAAAATAAATAACAACAAACCTGGAATTATGCATTTGGGACTTTTTTTTGCTTTTTCTTGTTGTACCGAACCGTGACCCCCAAACCGAGGTACGAACCGAACCGTGACTTCTGTGAACCGTTACACCCCTAACGGAGCGTCCACACTACAGCTTCAAAAATAGCTTGGAGCTGGGCGTGTCTGGAGCTTGGGGATTTTATTCAAGCAATGCGACCAACAACCAATCACATGAATCTCCCGCCCCCGACATACAAAGCAAAAACCCCCGGGGATTTTATGCGAGCAATATATATATATATATAAACTCCCCAAACAGGCAAAAACCTACCAGTTTCCCCCACTGTCTCTGCCACCTCCCTCCATGCCTGGTTCCTCCGGTTTGTATCCCGGTAGGTGAAGAGGGTCTGGTCATACAAAACCGGGTGATTGCTACGGCGATAGTTAGTTTCTCCTCCAACTTTTTTTGAAATATAGAAATGAACGGCGGGATATCTCTCCCAGCTTAGACGCGGTTTGATTGGCTACGGCTTCAGCTGTCAGATTTTCAGAAACGGGATTTGATTGGCTGGCGCTGGCTACTCCGGCGTCTCCGGCGTCAGAAGTTGAACATTGTTCAACTTCTGTCGCCGGAGACGCCTGAGACGGACCGCTCTGCTACCCACAATTCAGTTCGGTTAAAAAGCGAGGCTACGTGACGTCACCCCATTGAAAGTGAATGGGCAGATTGGAGCTTTCGACGCTGTAGTGTAGACGGGCCGTAATCCTAACACATCCCCATTTATATTCATGTGCGCAAATAAGTAAACACACAAAAGCTTTTACATATAACGCTGCAAAAAACGGCATGTCTCATTAGCGTAGCGTAGCTTAGCTTACAGATCGATGATATCTGATCGTTCTTACAGACTACAATCACAAAAGATTTGACATATAACACTGGAAAAAACGGCACTTACCTACAGAAGATTACGTTCGTTATTATAACTTACTCAATATGATTTTAGAGGATACAAAATACTACTAAATAGGAGAATAAATACTTGTGTTATCGGCTAGGGCGTGGCTTTACAGCCTTCACACAGATCGCCATTACGGCAGTAGGTCGAGATGGGTCTGGCTGCAGACCGCAGCAAGGAGGCGGATCCTATAGGGGCGTTTCCTATAGGGGCGTTTCCTATAGGGGCGTTTCCTAACTTTTTTTATCGAATAGCAACTTAAGGGATTCCAGCTGCTTTTATAAATCCTCGCAGAAGAAGTCATTGTTCTAGTGATGGGAATTCCGGCTCTTCTTGGTGAGCCGGATCATTTGGCTCACCAAGAAGAGCCGGCTCCCAAAGGGCTCTTCAGTTTACCACATATTATACCTTTTAATTAAATCAAATGTAGCCCTGTTTTGACTAATGATTTATATGTGTACACATATATCACTTAAATTATTCAAGACATTCTTTGTACTAAAGTATTCAAAAGTAAAAATTACATGTTTAATATAAATTATTTGCTGTGGCCAATTGTTTTCATTGCATTTACAGACCCGTGTAACTCTCTGATACCACCCAATGAATGCATTGACTTGCTTGTAGAACCACGCTACACAAAACAAATGGCAACACCTATAAAAACTATTTTAAAAAAGGGGCTACTGTATCAACCTATATAAAGTATATAAATATAGTTTTTCTCCCTGCAGGAGAGGGGAGCGTGCTTTGAGATCAACTGCTAGGCTGCAGCGGGGAGAAGAGGGGGACAAAAAGAGATCTCCGTCCTCCGTGTTTTATTCTTATAGAAGTAAGAAGAGAAGTAATGGGTCAGAAACCCTCCTTTTTACGCAGCGGTCCAGACATAGACATCATAGCTACGGCGACACATATTCAGTTGCCAGTTACTTTTGGCATTAGGGCAGGGATATCTTTCAAGGTTTGACATAATGAATTGTGATACTTTTAAAGCAAGCAATGATGTTTTCAAATCTTTAATCAAAAAGCTCCTCAAAAACACTATAGAAGCAGTTCCTGCCGTTGTTACGTTAGTTCAAACAGTATAACGGACTACTTTTCTTAGCGGATGCATGTCAATTTAAATCAATACATAAAACTATCTTTTAAATCAATAAAATCTTTTTCTAAATCCATAAAAGCATTTCAATTATTATTGGGAGTCATGTCGTTACTTTGTTGAGAATGTGGCCATGTGTAATAAGCGGGATAATGTCCACATTGCACATTGCATAATGTGCCTTCATGCCGATCTAGATCCCTCCGCAAAAACAAAACAAAAAACGGCTCGTTCGCGGGCGAGAGCCGGCTCCCGTCGTTCACTATAGGAAACGCCCCTATAGGAAACGCCCCTATAGGATCCGTCTCCTTGCTGCGGTCTGCAGCCAGACTCTATTGAGTAGGTCTGAACATGTTAGCAAATGCCTGATAATTAAAATAAGAGACAAAGTAAAGACTGCGGAGCGTACAAAATAAAATGTTACAAAAACATATAAACACCTAACCGATTACTATTTGGGTTTGAGGCGACATTGATACGGCGAAGCTACATGCTACATACTACAAGCTAGAGATAGCTTTATCAGGAAAAACACCGCTAAATAAAAACGTACAGCTTCAAAATTGGATGTGTCCTCACTGGCCTGGTCCCGGATGGTTGGTATTGATCCCGGGTTTAGCATTAGTTTGTCAACAGCACAACGTTTAACTGGCTTAGACATCCTGGCAAGAGTAGGCAAAAACACAGATGTGACTGGGGTTAATTTAGCCTACCGATAGCCTATATGCGAATGAGAGGTTTGGCAATGCACGTGGCCGTGGCTCATTCCCCTGATAGGTGGAGAGTTGACCAATAAGCGGAGCACCTCTTTGTGACGTAGAAAAGTGTTGAAATCTGGATCCGTTTTTTTCAGATCCGTTGCAGCCACTTTTTTAGAGATTTGGCTAAGGAGGAAATAGAGAGGGTTGTGTTTTCTGACACTTGGTGAGTTCCCTGGAACACCGGGGACACATATTCATGTATAAAAGACGTACAAAGGTGCATTTGGCATGATAGGTCCCCTTTAAACAAACCATCATGCTCTTACTTTGAAATCATGCGGAAATGTAGTCATCAGCTGGCCATCACGTGGTTTCCGAAAATAACCGAGTGACACGAGTAGATTTTAGCCGAGACCGGCGGAAAATATGTCTCACAATTCCGTGTGTGTAAAAAGACGATCCGCGAACAGAGATTTGAGATCCGTGAACAGAGATTTGAGATCCACAAGCGCATTTTTGGTCCACAAATACAAAATGGATTCAGAAATGCCTGATCGAAAGTTGTAAATGTTAAAGAGATATTCACAGACCTTTTTTTTTTATTTGTGAACATATTTAGCGTATTTGCAGATCCGTTTTACACTTGCAAATGTATTTGTGAGTTTGCAAATCTTTTAAATGCATTTGTGGATGTTGTTTTACATTTACAAATCACATATTTACACACAAATTATTTTTATGTTCACACAAATAATTATGAGACATATCTATGCCCATACAGTGACGTCATCGATGACAAACGAAGCCTCGCTGCCTGTCGATACCACGTGACTGCTTCAGGAAGCGCTTCTGACAGATAAAAAACATGGGATTCGAATCAAGATGTGTGAACCTTGTGAGGAGAACACTGTCGTTTGCCAGTTTTGGTTGTACGATATTTTTGCAACTAGTTATAATGGAGCCAGCAAAGAAGAGAAGAACTTCCCCTGTGTGGGAACACTTTGATCTGATTTCACCCAATAAGCCGTAGAACCTTTCTTTTTATAGATAGCTGCAGATTTTATTGCTCCACCTCTCACTACTCTTTTTAACCTCTCCCTCAGCACTAACACAATTCCAAAATTGTGGAAGTCAGCGTATGTCCTGCCTTTGCTAAAAGAAGGGGAGGCCACCTTATTAAATAACTATAGGCCAATCTCTAAGTTGTCAGTTCTAGCTAAGGTTCTTGAACGCTTAGTGAGTGAACAGGTAAAAGTGTTTTTATGTACAAATGACATCCTGTCTAAACATCAGTCAGGCTTCAGAAAGCAACACAGCACCATCACTGCCACAATGAAAGTGGTGAATTATGTGGCGATTATTTTAGATAATAAGCAGAGTTGTGCAGCTCTATTTATTGACCTTTCAAAAGCGTTTGACACCGTCGATCATCACATTTTAAAGCAGAGGCTAGCCAGTATAGGCATGTCCAGCCATGCAGTGGGGTGGTTTGTAAACTACCTCTCTGAAAGGTCCCAATGTGTTCATTTTTGATGGGCTGTCTTCTGAGTGGTTGAACATTGCAAATGGTGTTCCCCAAGGTTCTGTTTTAGGTCCACTTTTATTCTCCATCTACATCAGGGGTCGGCAACAGGCGGACCGTGGTCCGGATCCGGACCCAGTCGCTGAACTATACGGACCCGGAGCTATAATCAATACATTAATAGGGAATTTTTCGGCGCCTCCCGCTTTTTTAACGCTGATTTGGGTGACTTGTGTAATTCGTGGAGAACCGAAGAGTTTTCGTTTTGGGGGTGGGGGGGGGGGGGGAGTCAGTCTGACTGACGGACAACTTCTCACTTCAAAAAAGAAGAAGAAATCTAGACCGCAAAAATAATTAAACAAGCGATTACCTGTTTTTCCTGGCCAAGGACAAGTTCCTTGAACACAACACAAGCGTAACGTGTCTTCACTTGGTATATGTCTCGTCTGAAAGGAGTGCTGACAGAGAGCACCGGAACGCCGCTCCAGCCCTTAAAATATTGCAATACCCATAAGGAGCCGTACACATGCCACAGTCTCTGCGTGGCTGTGTCTTTAGTTGTAAGCACAGTGGCGATCTGTTGTTATTAGCATCTGGTTAGCTAGCTATGCTAACAAATTTAAAGCGCTTTTCTACAACCAGGTGGAAGAGAGCTCTCTCCTGAGAGGCTCAAATAACCTCAGCTCAGTGAGGTTAAGGCACACCTTGATATGATCATTATAGTTATTAATGAGACTAAATGAAAAACAGGTATAAAATACTATGACAGTAACAAAAAAGTTGTTAAAAATAACAATAATAGAGTTTAAAATGGGAGTGATTTGTAAAATATCCAAAAAGAAAAATATGCTTACAGTTCTGTTTCATATGGGTGTTGAGAGATGTATCCATAGATCTCTTAATGTTGCTCTCAAAGTGCACCAGATTGATGCTTTTAACTTCAATATTTAAACCCCCCCCCTAGAGGAGGTTAGGTTCCCCCCCCACTTAAATCATGTTCATATGGATAGGATACTAAATACATTTGCACACATCTTGTGTCCATATCTTTCTGTTTTGGTGGTCATGCCACACCGTGCACATGCATGCATACGTGAGTCATGGTGAGATATCTGGATTAAGAGGTTGCTTTTTCTTTGCACAGCTTGAAAGAAAGGCCAAATTAATGGGCTGTGATTTTAGTTTTTTCAAGCAGAGGTTGAGTTCAATAATTTGTACGACCCTCGGAGGATGTTGTAAAAATTGAAATGAAAAAGGTTCCCCACCCCTGCTGTAAATAATCATAAAAACCCTTGATTTATAACATCTCTGTCTCCTATGATCTGAGTAGAATAGCAGTTAATTGAAGCATTATAGCACGGGCCTTTGTCAGATGGTATATTACGCTGGTTTTTTTCTACTTCGAATAGTTCTCTGTTTTTTCACCATACCTGTGTTTGCATCACTGTAACCAATGAGCACCTGCATGTGTGTATGAGAATGGCCCTGACTCCATTTCAGCCCAGATCTAAACTCCTGGCAGGACAAGCT
Source organism: Pseudochaenichthys georgianus (assembly GCF_902827115.2). Lineage (NCBI taxonomy): Eukaryota > Metazoa > Chordata > Actinopteri > Perciformes > Channichthyidae > Pseudochaenichthys > Pseudochaenichthys georgianus. Next base: position 18,070,398 of record NC_047508.1, on the reverse strand, counting down.
CAAGCTCAATTATCTCACTGAACAGAACAAAGTGAGTGAGGGACAGAAAGAGAAACTTTAAACTGTTCAGTTGTTATGATGTAAAGACTGATATGTTCTATAATCGTCTGAAATTGTTAAGTCATGATGTGAAACGGTTAACAAAGAAAAAGGGAAACTCGAGCTGCTGCTACACTTTATTTTATTTATCTAAAATTAAGCACTTTTAAGATGCACATATTTTCAAAAGCTATTTTATTTATTTTCTCTATTTTATTTTTAAATGCAGCCCGAGAGGAACATTACACATATCCACAGTATTTAAGTAATGTTAATTGACAATAAATTGTTGTTTTTGAATTGTACTTTCTTTATTTGATTGGCAGTCAGTTGTTGATTACATGCAGACGTTGATAAAGCTACAGGTCACTTCAATATATATCACACTAATTCATAAGGCAACTTAGACATTTTGATGTTTCCGGACCTTTGCATGGGGACATTTTCTCTAACTGGACCTCGTTGAATTTTAGTTGAAGACCCCTGATCTACATCAACAGTTTAGGTGAAAATGTGGATGAAGCTACTTTACATTTTTATGCGGATGATACCGTGATGTACTGTGCAGGTCCCTCCATTAAGGAGGCTGGTGTTAAATTACAGGCTGTTTTTAACACTATTCAGACTCAGCTCTCTGAACTAAAGCTTCTTTTAAATGTTGAGAAAACCAAGGTAATGCTCTTTTCTAAAGCTAAAAAGACACCAGAGCCTGTTTTAGATATTGTAACTACGCAAGGAATAAAACTTGAAGTGGTTACCTGTTACAAATACCTTGGTATCTGGCTTGATGATTGTCTCACTTTTAAACTTCATGTCAATAACCTGCTTAAAAAGTTGAGGGTTAGGCTAGGTTTCTTCTACAGGAACAAGTCCTGTTTCTCGCTTGAGGCCAGGAAAAGGCTAGTCACTGTGACCTTTTTACCTGTGCTGGACTATGGTGATCTGATGTATATGAATGCACCTGCCAATTGCCTAAGTTAGATGCTGCGTATCACAGTGCACTGAGATGTGTGACAAACTGTAAAGCATTAACCCATCACTGTACCCTGTATGCAAGGGCTGGTTTGCTTTCACTAACTGTACGGAGGCTCAGTCACTGGTACATTTTCATATACAAAGCCATGTTAGGGAAACTATAGGTTACTTACGTAACCCCAGGTCACAGAGTAACATGAAGTGAGATGTCTCACTATGGGATGCCACTCATCGCGGAGCAAACAGAAGCATCAATCTCATTACGCCAATCCTGATTGGCTGGTGATCTTGACATCAGCGTCAGGTAATTCACCCACTATAAGTAGCTTGCGCCACGACGCATGCGTCATTCAAAATAAGCACCTCTTCTCGCTTCACCATAGCAAGGAGGGCCGTCTGGTGAGACATCTCACTTCATGTTACTCATAGTTCTGGGGTTACGCAAGTAACCTATAGTTCTCATTAACACTCCGTTCGATGTCTCACTGTGGGATATTGTAGCTCCCGTATTGCCAGGCGAGCTTATCTCGAAAATCACCAAACCGACCTGCGTCTTCGGTGCTTTAAACCGAGCAGAGTTCGAGGCAGCTTGGGCGAAGGACTGCTGCTGCGAAAGCAGCGGCTGGACCCTTCGAGGGAGGCAGAGGTGGAGTGCCTCGTCCTCCTTCTTCTTCGTCTCACACCTCCTTTGCATGGAGGCGAGAGCGGAGCCGAAAATTCCCTCGGGAACGATGGGCATATCCGGCACATCCTCCTTTTCCCGGTCTGGGAGGTTGGTGAGGTTGAGCCATTTCGCTCTTTCCTGCACCACCATGATCCCCATTACCTTGCCGGCCTGCACGGCGCAGTGTTGGACACGGAGACAAATGTCCGTGACCGCTGCCATCTCGTCCATTCCTTGACTAACAAGAGAAAGATTCATTCATTTAAATAAATATTTAACAACAAATGGGCCGGTTCTAAGGGGTTATTCAGTTAAGCCCGATGAGATACAGCTGTGCACATGTCATCATTAACAGACGTCGTTTAAGAGTGACGTTTGAGTTAACGAGGACATCCCAATTAATACCTGAGGACTCCTCTGTCCTCGCGTCACCTCCTCGGGTCCTTCTCACTTCGGTTAAATGGATTCCTTGCGTCCCTCACTTGGGTCGTTTCCCTGCGTCTAGTCCCTCCCACCAGGGAAGCATGGAGAGACGCAAGGAAACCACGAGAAGCAGGGAAATTAGTTTTAAGAGCAATGGGACGTCCTTTCCTCCGGGGCGTCACGTGAAGCGACGTCCGTTTGTGATGACGCTGCACAGCTTCATATTTGTCTAATTATATAGTTGACTTTTCATTCAGGAAGTGTGACGCTGCGCCGTCAGTATGCTTGTCCATGTTTGTGATTGGTCGAATGCTCCAAATACCACCCTTTCATGTGAACGCGCACCTAACTAGATAGGACATGGTTGGCTTGAGCGATCCACTTGATAACCCGCGTCGTAGTACCGTTTAGCGAGAACGCGTATGTTTTGGATTAGGCCAACCGGCTAACTCAAACATATCCAGGTTAGGTTGAACCAGCTTCGTAGTACAGGCCTCCGATGTCCTCTACAGAGGACACACAATAAAACAAAAATAAAAATATATAGTTTTAGTTTTTGTTAGTCATTATGTTAATAATAGCCACTTGTGTGATCTAAAAAAAAGGAAATGTGAAACCTTTTTCTTACTGGGTCTCTCTGTCACGTTTACATAATGTGCTTTCTTATCACGTCATCTGCGGCTGTTTGCCTTGTGTAAATGTCAGTATTCAGTCGTATCACCTCAATTATTGGGAAAGGGTTCACTTCTGAAGAGCATGCAAAATAACCACTTAGAGTATCTGATAAAATCATCTAATTGGAGGTTTTGGATAATTTACCTAGAACTGAGTACCCGGATGAGCACATGCAGCTCGGGGAGGCTCGGAGTCGGCTCGAATTAGGTGTGCTCGATTTATCACAGGGACTGCACCGCTAAAACTGCCACTGAGCGTTTGGTCGAGCAAAGCCAACCCCACCTACTATCAGCACTTTTCATCTGAAATCAATGTGAGCCAGCCATGTTCAATTAGCCTATAAAACATGTAATTGTCGTTATAAAACAAGAGTAGCCACTGATCACATCATTGGTATTAGTTTGTAATGAGATTAAATCCTGATAACAAGGGGTGAAAATTACAGTCAAAGATTAAATCTAACCTAAAATTATGTTTTTCTAAATCAGGAATTTTGGTCACGTCAAATCACACATAAAACAGAATAACAGATACAACACTTTATATTGATTATGTTACATTGTGTTATATTTATTGAATTAGTTTATTTTTATGGGAATGAGTGACTGACATCATGTAGTCTATGTTATTCTTAGACATAACCCTATACTTTAAAAGGAGTTTATTTTGTATATTTTGCTTACAGTCCTGAAATAAACAACGTTACCGTGTATGGACCAGTAAGTGTAAAAGAGATAGATGCTGTAATTATCAATATATTGTTTAAAAATGGTTTAATCTGTTCCTTCTGTGTTTTATTACACAGAAATGCTGTAAGAGGAAAGAGGAACGTGCTGTTATGAATTGAGAGGAACATCACTCTGCCTGCTGAAGCGTATATGATCCAGGCCTGTGGAGCTTTAGAGTATATCTACATTTAAAGTAAGTTTCTACCTTTACAGGCTTATTAACTTGCTCTGAGCATTGCTGTTGTAGTCATAAAGAAAAGCCCAATAGAGAAACAGATCAGCTTTGCTTGAAACAGCTGTGACTCAGGAACCAAAAAGGTCAGTAAAATCTCTACTGCAGCTTTCAAACTCAAACACAATGTCGTTTTCAGATACACCAGAAACGGCCTTATAGTGGCCTCGTATTCCCAGACACTTTTAGTGTGGTTTGAACTAGATGTGCTTGTAACCCACAACACGCTTTTTTCTTAATATCACATAGTCAAAAAGGTTAGCTCAGGCCATCTTCTTAATGAGGAAGGATCGAGGGGTGATGGAGCACACCACTGCAGTGAATCAGCCTCTGGGTTTGTGCTGACAGGGCCATAGTTTTACCCTCCTCATTGCTGAATACATTTATATTTGTATTGCTTATGCCAAGGACTTGGTCACAACAAGTTTCACGATGAACAGGTTATTACGTAAAGTATGCTGTGCTGGGTTACTTATGCAATTGCATGTAGTTTTGAAAGTGGACACTAGATGGCAGTCTTAACCAGGATCGACTTGAAATGCCAGTAATCCCATTCATCACGTTTTAAAACAGTTACCCTATCTTTATTGATTTGTGGTTCTCTTACTTTCAAAAGCAATAGGGTTTATTTATCCCTACTTTTAGATTTGGATTTTTAAATATAGTATTAGTATAGTATATCTTTTTCTAGAGCAGTCACAGCGTTGACTCCATAAACAGAAGGTTTAGGCTTTACTGTCGAGAATGTGTTTGCTCATTACCTCTTAAATGATAATAAGCCGTACACTGTATGATTGTGTATACTTAAGTATGAAAATAATTATAATTTAGCAGAATACGATGTAATATGACACAAAACTAATTCTAGAGCCATGTTATCCACTTAAATATATATATATGTAATTGCTAAAATGCTAATGACATGCTCTGTCAAATTAAGCAGGTAGCCCGTAATGTCTGCCATGTGTGCCATCTGTGGGATGGTAGCATGCTGACATAATACACATTAATAACCAAAATCTGCTTACACTGATTTTAATTCGTTTTACTGTTATTTACGCATAGGCCTATACCAAAATATTACACACATTCATCTAATTCTGTACAATTGTTGGGCAATCCATCTAACAGCTGCTGAGCTATTTCAGTCTGGATGAAATTGGTGGGCTAACAAGTCGACCAAAAGACCACATTAAGCCAATATCATCCCGAATGCCCTGCTGATAGCATGGCTCAAAAACAGGAGACGGTGATGTGTCTTCGGCTGATGGCAAAAAAATCACCCTTTCTTAATTTTCCATTTCAAATTATCCCCCCTTCTGACATGCTTCACCTTCCAAATTAAAACCGTTTCTCGGTGAAAAGGCTAATTTGCACCCAACCATGTAACTGTTGTATTAAATTATCCTCTAGGCTTATTATTAACCTTCAACATTCGCTTTATAACCTAATCAAGCTTTTTTCAATGTGCAATGGAAATATATTTTCCAGCAATCTTGTTGCCCTGGCCATATCATGTCATTTTTCCCCCATCAGAGTATAGAGCAGCTGAGGTTACAGAGATATCATATCATGGCCATGTCTACTGATCATATTTCCATTGTTGAGGTATACTAGAATATATTTGAATTGTGCAATTTTCCTAAATCACATTGGTTTCGCATACAGCATCTCTGTGTAGTATTCACCAGGTAAATTCACTCTCTGTCCTAAACGGCTTGTTGGAGCTCCTGCCCCCCCCCCCCCCCCTGTGAGCCCAGTGTGCTCTGATTGATCGGGAGGTTGCGAGGCTCGTTGCGAGGCTCGTTGCGAGGCTCGTTGCGAGGCTCGTTGCTGCTCGCCGCTGTTGCGAGGAGCGGACAGGTTTCCGTGTCTGCGATACAGCGAGAACAAGCGAAACTCATCCTGAGCACACACAAACACTCACAGCCGAAGTAAAAACAATGTGTGGCTTGATATTGATTAAGAAAAAGGTTTATAACACTGTGAGAATGGGTCTGCGGAGAGCATTTCTCCACGATCCCAACTCGTCTATTACCAGCGTTCAGTCAATGGGGACTCCCTGTTAGTTAGCCAAGGGATCCTGGTGTGTGAGGTGCTCCGCGGATTGGTCCATTTGGGCCAATCCGGTCATTTGTTGTTGATTTGGGTGTTCACACGTCACAGAACCCAGGAAGCAAACAATGGAAAATGAGAAATCTCAAACAAGGCGTTCTGGGGCAGCAGACAGATCTTTTCTGTGTTAGAGTTTTACCCACAGGGTGTACTTTGAGGGTTTTTGACTCTGCAGACCGTTTACATGCATACAAACCTTCATAACACACAAGGGGACGGGTAATAACCGGAAAAGCATGACATGGGCCCTTTAAACAAATCAATTAATCGGAACCTTAGAAATATAGCAGCATTACTTATTATTAGCATTAGTTATAAAGCTCAGTCTCTACCATTTTCCTTATTGTTTTTTCCTGGAGTCTTTTCATTGAAATAATATTGATTTATTTCTGACTTATACAACACTAGAACCATGGACCACAGCTGAATCAATTAGTTAAATACTATCCTGTGACTTATATGTCTATCCCCATTGAAGAATAAACTATTTCAGTTTTTTATTTAACTTTCATTTGAGCCCTTTTCGCTGACAAGTAAACTGAAGTTTGACTGCTCAACACCAGGGTTCACTGTTGCGCCAGAGAGATATCCAACCTGATGTCAATTGCAGGAGCAATAGTCTCACAGCATCTCAGATGAAAAACAGCCACAGTCCCTCAGATCAGTGGGCAATCTCCAGTTCATGGTGCTTGTTAAATTACTTCCAGCCCATAGACATTTTACAGCTATTTGCATTGAACACTTTGTGTAAGTATTACAGTATGACTGCAGTTATTTTCCGAAAGTCTAACCTTAACGAAATACCTCACTGTTGTTGTTGTTGTTGTTGTTGTTGTTGTTGTTGTTGTTGTTGTTGAGGAATAAGGAATATTGTTTTGATATTTTAAATGCTCATGCATCCATGATGACTTTTGTTTAAGGAGTACTGAGGGGGGAAGCCAGAGCTTAAATGGTTTTAGGGGGGAAAAACAAAACGGCTTGGTTAAAGCCTGTGAGTGATCCCAGCGAATACCCTTGAAAGTAATTCAGATCTTTTTCAATGAGTTCTCCTGAGGAACAGAGAAGGATACATTATGCATGCAATCTATTATTAATGGTCTTGAGTCATGTTACGATCAGACGTGGGCCTTGAGAAAATATATGAAAAGCCTGATCCCCTATGGACATGTCCCTAAACATGATTATATAAAAGCAGCTATATACTTACACTGTACATTATGTGATTTATTATTTACAGCAATTTCCTTCATTGTACTTTTACATGGCAGGATTTCTGCATGTATTATATTCTAAAGTTTTGAGGAACTTCACAAAAGTATGCGTACATAACAGATGTGCTCACTGTTTACATTACATTTTGTTCATTACTTTTTATACCAAGAAGCCTCATCATGGACCACATCAGTGACTTTTTATTGATCCTCTGAAGCGATCCAATTAAAACTCTTTGCTGCTTCATCCCGAGAGTCCATTGGCTGACAACTGTTCTCGGCTCTCCACGGCCCCGCCCCCATCTGTCAGGCACTGCGCTGCAACAGCACTGTGACTGTTGATGCACTGGCGTGAGATACTACTCTAACTTTATACTGACAACTTGGATGGACTTTTACTAAAAACAGAACAATATTTAACAGCAGGACTTGTTCAAGACGCGTGCGTATCCAAACTCCACCGTTCTGGATATTTCCCTCCACTTTCCCAAGCCTTCTTTTGCAGTATGAAGTGCAGTTATGGCAAGGAGTAGCAAGTCAGTAGCGAGGACCCTGGAGGATTTGACGCTTGACTCGGGCTATGGTGGAGCCGCCGACTCCTTCAGGTCTTCCAGTGCGTCACTGTGCTTATCAGAGGCACATGGGGGGAATCACTGGCATTTAACCGACTCGATGCACAGTCGACACAACAGTCTAGACACTGTTAACACGGTCTTGGTCGAAGACGCCGAGATCCTGGAGAGCACCGAGCAGTGCGCTAAACTACCCGAGCTTGAGGATGTGCCGTGGAGCCTCGGGGAACTGGCGAGCGCACTGTGCAGGGACAAGGAGATGACCCTGCCGCCCCCCCCGCAGGACGTCCTGCTCAGGCTGTCGGAGCTGGTCAGCCGGGCCCTGGTCAGGGTCGCGAAGGAGTCGCAGCGCCTGAGTTTGCGCTACGCCAAATGCACCAAATACGAGATCCAAAGTGCCATAAAGATCGTCCTGTCGTGGAGCGTGTCGATGAGCTGCATCAGCGCGGCCCTCAGTGCCTTGTCCCTGTACAACATGAGCACGGAGGATGACAAGTTCAGCCGCGGTAAGTCGGTGCGCTGTGGACTCATCTTCAACGTGGGAAAGTTCTTCAGGTGGATGGTGGACGGTAGGATCGCGGTCAGGATCCACGAGCACGCGGCAATCTACCTGGCTGCGTGCATAGAGAGCCTCTTTCGCGAGGTGTACGCGCGGGTGCTGCGCAGCGCGCTACTGGAGCGTGATAACGGGATCCCCAAGTTTACTGTGGAAACCCTGGACCAGGCCGTCAACACTGACGCAGAGATATGGGGGTCTCTGCAGCCCTGGCAACACCTGATATGTGGGAAGAATGCAAGTGGTGAGTTGTAAACACTGTCAGGTACATGCAACAGGGTCCTGGTCCACTTCAAATTCATACCACACAAAGAGGTCATTCCTATGCGTAATTTTCCACCTGTAGACTTCCCCCATTTTACAGTAGATATTTACACCATAAGGTAAAGGTTCTTTACTGGATTTACTCCAAACATATTAAAATAGGAGATGTATTATATAAATACATCCCTCAAATTCTTGGTGTCAGATCTCTCATAAGAAAAGGTTATATGCCACCATCAGTCAGTCTCTCTCTTTTGCTGTGGAACTGTGAACGTTACCTCAAAGACATCAGTGAAAGAGCATTTCTGCAGAGGCTGCAGGCAGGTGATGACTGGCTGGATGGGAGAGAGTTTTCCTCTTAAGGCCAGATTGCCTCCTCCGTCTTCTGTGCAGTGTTACATTGCAGACGTTATTCTCGGATATTCTCCTTATACTGTATGAGACTGTTTTGATAATGCACAAAAGCAGGGTCTGATTTCCCCAAGCTTAGTGCCTCGCTTTGAGAGCTTTCAAGGGCTCTCCCCACTGGTTTTCCTACAATAATGCCCTGCAGAGGTATGTTTTATTATTTTCACCCAGAGAGGAGAGAGCACTTCATCCCTGTTTGCACTTGCTGATTCTGGTACACAAACAAAACCTTGCCTCCAGTTTTTCGCATTCACTCTCCAAGTGTTTGGACATACTCACTGGTGTGGTCAAAGCAACTGTAATTCTATTCAGACTCAATGCTGCTTAAACAGCAATACATCACAAACCACTCAAACACATGCTGGTCCCTGTGTTGATGGACGTTGTAAAAGTGCTGCAGTGGCTCCTCTTGCAACAGGTTTACGTAATGAAAGACCTTGGGGGGACCTATGTGCTGTGATGCATTATGCAGACTGATGTGAATTAAACTGAGTTATCGAGTGACGGGGAGAAAGAGAGACATACAGGCACACAGAGAGAAACTTAGAGAGACCCTGTGACTGTATTGATGAATCACCAACACCAGCCTGGCATTATGAGAAGAGCACTTTAATTTCACTGTACCTCGCTGTTTTAAAGGTACAGTCATTCGTTTTTGAGGAAAACACATCTTAACATATGTACCCTTTGTATATCTGTTTACAACAGTCTATGATTTTAAGGCTTTAGCTGCACAGTTCGAATCATGTTGTTCATTCTGGCATATAGTATGATTTATATTTACTAAACAGTGCATACATCCAAAGACCAGTCATCACATGCAGTTCAGACTGCAGTAAACGTCAGAGTTGACAGTATGAGCGTTTACTGTACATTATTGAATGTCAATATTCAGCCAGTCTGGACACTCCACTTGGCATGCAGCAAGCCTCCAGCTGCAGAAAGAGGTGTGGTGCATGTTCAGTGGTGCATTGGACCGGTGAATAGGATGAGATGCAAGAGAAATATCCAGAGCTTGTGAAAATATTGATGTGAGGCCTAAGACTTGGAAGTGTTTGAGTGCCTCAAACCTATGGTGTTGTGTATGTGTAATGTAAAGAGAGCTTTATAGTGCCTTTTACTCATTGTCTTGGTGTTCTGGCACACCATTCTGGTTAACTCTCACTGTGTTTTTACTTTACACCATTGCCAATTATCAAATCCTTAGCAACCTGCTATTTTACCAGCTAGTTATTCCTATGAAGAGTTGGTGGAAACAAAAGCAGAAGGGTGATAATATTAATATTAATAGTTGGCCAGATATCCTGGATTTGTAAATAGAAACGTTATGCTAATAGGTTAGCCATATCAACTTAAGGAGTTATCAGAGATGTGTTATACAGCTTGTTTTTGCTGTCCACAAGTGGCAACAAATCCACAGAATGTTCAACAGATAACATATTTTGCAGATACCTGTTAAATAAGCTCAGTTTAAAAACTACTTATTAGTTTATACACATGGGTAAGTGCCATATTTTCCCCCCAGCAACATTCTCCCTTGTACATTTTCCATATAAAGTTAAAGGTTGATAATACAGCCTGTCAGTATTGTGTTCAGAACTTGTTTCTGCTGCAAGAAAGTCAGTTATTTAGGCCAGTGGAGTTGTGCCTCTGTTGGGGCATCAGAGGAATGTCTGGTTGACTTAATATAGGAAGTTCCATATAGTGGAAGATTTCCATCCCATTTCTTATTGTGGCACTGCAGGACCTCTAAGATTCAAGATATCCTCTAACTGCAGTGACGGATTAGGCCGAGGCACAGCCGCATCATTCTTTGTCTTCCCAGTAAAACCAAACATTCAGTCACTCTGAGGGTGGGTTGACCTTAAGCCACTGCCTGCCAAATTGAACTTCCATATCGCTTCATCCATTCCCTCAGTCCCTCTCTGCCAAGAAGGAGCAATTGAGATGATTTTTCCATATTATGCTAACGCTGGTGACCCAGCTTTGTCAGGAGGCATTTTTGTCAATAAGTTACTAACCTTGTTGGATGCAGGGCTGTAATCGAGTCCTGTTCAGGACAACACATCCTCACTCTCAGGTCGGCCTATGTTGACGTTATGTCAAGTCCCCTGCCGGCTTTTTCCAACGCAAGGGGGGGGGGCCTTAGCGTCCATTTTCAACGCAAGGGGGGGGGGCATTAGCGTCCATTTTCAACGCAAGGGGGGGGGCATTAGCGTCCATTTTCAGCTTTCCGGGATGTCCATGTGCTTCTATGGACGCTCATGGAAGCACGGCATTCGTTTGTGTCGACTGCCCTTAAAGGCAATGTGAGCGTCCATTCTCATTGGATAGCGGAGAATTGTACACCCGGAAGTAAATATTCCCCTTACTGACGATTGATTTTACAGTGATATCTGCACTACTCATCGACTAAAAAACACCAGATTATCCTTGTTAATTACACAACATTGATTGGTTTAAATTGTGTGCAATGCTTTTGTATTTTTCCCCTTCGATTCGGAGAAACAAATCTTTTTTCGGAGTAAAGGATGGCAGAAGACACTACACTACCCAGAATCCCCAGCTATCATTTCTCCCTGCAGAAAAAGAAAACATGGCCGAACTTCGTTTTATTCTGGGTGTAAAATGCCTATTTTAAAGTTAGTTTGGCCATTAAAATGCGTTTTGATGTCATTTGATGCGAGAAATATGAGTTGTTATTTCAGATTATGTGTGCAGTGGATGTACATGATCTTTAGTTTGCTAGTTATTACGAAGATTACTTCAGGAAATTGCGTCCAACGTTTTCATTGTTACCAAGGTGGTTGCTAGGGACGCTGCTATCGATATTATTTCTGTTATGTTGTATAACTGTTTAATGGTGTTATCTTTATTGCTACCCCCTTCCCCGTCAATGTATAGTGTTGGTCCACAGCGCAAACATATTAGTTTAACAAAATCCGCATCTAAAGATACGTTATTTCCCCCTCTGCAATTCCAGTCTCACATCTCACAGCACATCGTCATTAACAAATACCGGAAATAGACCGAAAACATTTAAAAAAAATAAAATAATACCTTATTCCGAGTGTGCTTGCTTTTCTCTTTGAAAGTCATCACATAACGGCATTGTAATACACGGTTCGGCTGCATTAAATATTACATATCTGCCGTAGTTCTGTATTTATAGTCCTGATGAGAAGACAAACATGAGGAACTGAAAACGTGACGTGGATCATAAATATATCAGCCATTAAACAACATCTTACATTTCTTTTCACACAATACGTCTCCTTGCTGTATCAACACTAATTCGGCTCACTTTTATATTTGATCCAATTGGTAGATAGGCTGTATTTACACCATAAAGGTGCACAGATGATATAAAGAGACACCTGGTGGTTAAAGCATGTTATTGAATTTCATTATTTTTATTATTAGATATTAATAGGATCCCTATAAAGTATATTCATTACTCGTTATTCTCTACTAATAGTTAATTAAAGACTGTATATAATGACTATTTTGCACATCCCGTTCAAGATTTCAAGATGTTCTAAGGTTTATTGACATATCATATAGGCCTACACAACTGTGGTGTAGTTCTGCATTGAATGAAAAACTTGGGTCGCAGGTTCCTCAATAGTGCATTACAAGACATCTATCAATATTTGTGCATACCTCCAGCAATGTTAACTATGTTGAAGCACTTATTTTAACTGATATTATACATAATGTATTATACTCTTATGATGTATGCAGATATTTCATCTCCGGCCTTGTCAGGTATTGAACAATCAATAAATAAAGAACACAGAATTGTTAAATATAAAACACAGAATTTGTGTGATTATACTAAATGATTTTCAAATAAACACCACTGCATATTTAACTGTTACACATGCTGATGTAACGCAAATGTTCCAACTTGGGATCAATAAAGTATCTTATCTTAAGCTGATCGATGGCTACTGCCATATTTGCAAAATGTGCCTCTGAACCTTGACAAGTGCATGTTTCAGACTTATCAATTAATGTAATGTAATGTAATGTTATCAATTAACAACAGGAGGGGTCACACACATAAGTCCAGCTGTTAAATAAAGCTCTTCTGACCTTAGCTGGCGTGTGGGTATATATATTAATACTGCCCATTATGGGCACAAGCAATTTTCACCCATTTATTAATTATATGTTTTAAATGTGAATGTTTCCTGTCCCCTAAACCTCCAGGGATGTACACAGTTTAATACTGGCAACTTCTTATTATGGGAAATACGAAAACGTCTTTTAAAACTACAACTCCCAGTAGAGACGTGCCATAGAGAACATGTTGCGAAACAGAATAGCCAGCATGTGTAGTTCTGGGGACGGGGTGGGGGAGGGGGGGGACGCGGTGGACCCGTTCAAATCCAGTTTTGGACAGTCTGCCGTGGTTCCATCCCATTTCAAGTGCTGTTCGAGGCTCGGTAACCCTCGGAGCACACTCTCCAATCACAGAGCTTGAGGACTATCACGGGGTTTGTCAAACAGAGCACATGGTGTAGTCCAAACGATAGCTGGGGATTCTGGGTAGTGTAGTGTCTTCATTGCCTTTAAGGGCAGTTGACACAAACGAATGCCGTGCTTCCATGAGCGTCCATAGAAGCACATGGACATCCCGGAAAGCTGAAAATGGACGCTAAGGGCCCCCCACTTGTGTTGAAAATGGACGCTAAGGCCCCCCCCCTTGCATTGAAAATGGACGCTAAGGCCCCCCCCCTTGCGTTGGAAAAAGCCGGCAGGGGACTTGACATAACGTCAACATAGGCCGACCTGGGAGTGAGGATGTGTTGTTCAGGAACATAATAGACAATGTTGTCTTTCCCATGCTAATCCCCCACTCTCCAGCATAACGTTTTAAACTGAAATTCCAGCCTAATGTGTGCACCTTTTAGTTTTTTTATCTTTCCTCCGCACCTGCAGCCAGGCAACAGCATAGTGACGTCAAGCAAGCATCTAGCGAAGACACAGCCCGCTAATGCTATGCTAAACTAAAGGGCTGCTCGCAGTAGCCAATTAGAGTAACCACATGGTATCAATCTTCTTATCTAATTTCCCCAAATGCCAAATTTAAACTCTCATAGGTGATCAAGAATAGAGAATCTGTGCATTGACCTCTGTGAACTTTGGTACAATTACTGTCTACAAGATATGTTGTATAGGCAAGGATCTATTTCTGCAGAATTCATCAATTTATAAAAATAAGGGGATATCGTTTTTTATTATTTTTGTATGTATTTTTATGTCTACTAACACTAAACAGATATATCCATAATTACCATATGCTATAATGCCTGTTATACACCCACTGCCCCTCACAGCTCTGCATTGGCACTTTAGCATATGGCAGGCCTCCCACACACATACTCACTCGCACACATGCAGCAAGATGTCAAGGGGGGGCTCCTCTCACTATGTCTGAGTCAGTGTTATTTGCAGGTGGGTGTTGGGTTTCCCTTCTTCAGCAATGGTATCCTGTCAGAACAGGAACATGCTCAATATGGTGGGATATTTCTTATGGCTCCCCCTAGACCGAGGAACACAGCGATTCTTTGATTTACCTAACGATGTGTGTATGTCACAAAAGTCTACAGCAACATGATATCCAGTGCTCAGCACCCTGAGGACACATTTCTAATCACGCTTTAGGTGTGAGATGACTTTCAAGTTGGGGCAAAGCTGATTTGGTTGAAAGATTTAAAGGAACCTTTCACCCTAATGTCATATATATATACAGGTGTACACCCCCTCAAGCGCTTTGAGGTCAGCTGATCAGCTGCTGCTAATAGTCCCAAAAACAAAGAAAAAGACCAGGGGAGACTGAGCGTTCTCATCGGTAGCCCCCAGGCTCTGGAACGACCTGCCCCCTTATGTAAAATTGTCGCCCACTCTTGAAGCTTTTAAATCCACCTAAAGACCCACCTCTTTTCCCTCGCTTACCAGTCAGTCTGAGCTATGTCATACCTATTTGTATGCTTTTACTGTCTGTCCATAGCCTTTATGTGCCTTGTATTTATTCTTATGTGTGCTTTTTTATCTATTCGTGTAATATTATATTTGATTATAATGTTATGTTCATTGTGAAGCACTGGCAAACCCTCTGTTTTTAAACTGTGCTATATAAATAAAGTGGATTGGATTGGATATAAAACTGATGTAGGCAAGGAACCTGGCAACTGCGAGCGCATTTTGTTTAATGGTGTTTTCATGTGTTTTTTTTTAACTCACATGTACAGGTGGCCAAACATGCATGACTTTGTGTTGAAATATTTCCAGTGCAGCTATAGGTGACTTCGTTAAAACCAAATTTCTCAAAAACTCATCGTTAAAACCATTGCATTGTTTCTGGAACTCTTGCCAGGTAGCCTTAAAGTGGTAGGTGAACATATAAGAATTAACCTGCTTTAATCAATCATTTTATATTGATTTAATGATGTGTAATATGAAAGGGGTAACCCACATTGAGTTATCACCAGTTTGCAGTTCCCCTCAGTTCTGTAGAGCATGTTTTAGCTCATTGTTTTTTTTCTCTAGTCCACAAATAGACTGTTTTGGTTGGCAGTCATGGTTCTCATTAGCATCACTTCCAACTGCAGAAGGCAGCTTTTTTTTAAATACAGCACTGCATGATAAACCCACTGTATGCATCATTCCCACCAAATATCAGGCAGACACAGAATTAGCAACTGCAGTAGCTTCTTTGGTAGTGAAGCATTTAGCTTTTTAGCTCCTTGTTTGTGTTTTACTTCCCCAAGACTTTACTGTTTTGGTTCAGTCTCATTGTAAATGCATGAACAACTTGATTCGTAATAAATACAAAATAATTAATGTTTATCTAATTAAACTTTAATTTCAGTTTGACTGGATACAAATTATATTACAAAACTGATATTGTGCAAAGAATGAATGTGATATTTTTTGTCAAAATGCTTGCACTTGTTCCTTATATTAACATATTGTTAAAAGACATGTGTTTTTATTTAGACATGTCATTTTTCAACGACTTCCATTCAGAGGGCCATTCATCATTGAGCTGTCAGAGATACAGAGGCACAACAGAGAATGTAGACACAACTTGCATCTGTGTGGAAGTGTTGCCAGTAGCATCTGAAATATAACACTGTTGCGGGGTAATTTCATGTAATTTGAACAACCATACATGTTTCTCTGGGGCATTGTAATCTTCCCACTCATACTTTTCTTGAGTGAAAATCGCACAATCCCTACAGCACAAACATCACACCTCTGAGGCAATTGGGGAATTGTGGAAAATCAACAACTCAACATGCACATTTGGGGAAAGTGGCTGTATACAAAAATAGTAAATTACAGTACTGTAGCACATCCCATCGGACACCATCGGACGGTTACAGTGTGAAGTGTAACCGAGGTGGGATTTTCCTTTAAAGCCTTATGTGTACCCTACACTTAGCACTAGACATTCAAAAGTGAGACTTCACTTTTCCCTGACACAAACATCATGTGTGAGAACAACTGAAGCACTTGTTGAGGGTATGATGTGTATGCTATTAGAATAGTGACACTTTACTGTTTTTACACTGGGTAGATATTGTGCTGTTTTAGTTTAGAGTGTCGCAGGGGTGAGCAAGTGCAGGTTCCATTCACAGGTCTTTTGTTCCAGTATCAAATCGTCGGCGTTACATTGCGAGGTTGGTGCCTGGTGCACACATGCTGTGGGGAAGGCAGGCAGACAGAAATGATTGCGGTTTGCAGCGGTACCACTCTGTACCGGTGGAGACCAGTCCCCATTAGGTCCGGGAGGAGAATATAACATATCTGTGCAAAGAAACCCCTTACACAGCAGCGTACACTTTAAGGCATCAACCCACACAAACGGCAGACTCACAGCCACACATGGCCCAAAAGCAAATCTGGTATTAATTGCAGGTTGCTACGGGGAATGAGGAATGCTGATGTGACATGGAGTCTGGTACAGAGAGGGAGAGCTCCAGCCAAGCTTACTTCAGTTGATTAAGAGGAGACAGGCGATAGAATACAGTTGATGCAGTACACAGCTGGCAGTGCCTGTAAAACATTTTCTTTCGTCTGTTAACTTCCATTGTTTGTAATGCAACTCCGATGATGAATTTAAAGTTGAAGTTGCACAATTTCACTCATGTGATACATCAGCTGCTGGACTTGCTCAGTATAAATCATCTACGATATAAATGTGACTACAGCCATTGAACACCACAAACAATACAACGAAAAGAGTATACAATTGTTAAGGGTCCTTTCAGTGATTATTTCCAAGCTGACTGAAATTGTGCCATGTTTTTAAGACAATAGCTGTGTCAATTTAATCAACATTTGGATATCTCTTCAAGGTTAAAAACCACAGGGCAGTTCTGTGATGGCATTTGAGTAAATGACTGCTGGAGCTGCTGCAGCAAGGTCTCATTTTGGAGGTTTTTCGAATGTTCTGCTTGACATGAAAGTGAGATTAACCCCATTATAGCCCTGACAATGTCAACTCCGAATGTGCCCTTTAAAATCATTATTTCGATTCCTTCTTGTTATTGTAGAAGATTGGGTGACATTATTGAGGGAGCCTCAGCTGTTTTATTTGTCTGTTACTGGGGCATACTTGTTTCCCTCTGGACTACATTTTCTCGGATGACTGTCAGTTTTGAGTAAATGTTCGAATACAAAAGTAGAAATGGCTCTTAGAATGATGATGACCATTAAAACATATCTATGCTAGACCTGAATCACAATACACTTTGGAAGAAGAAGAAGAAGCAGAAGCAGAGGGAGAGGCACAGATGGCAAGGATCAAAACAGGAAAATCCTTAAGAGAAGCTGTGGGTGACAGATGAGACCAGGACAAGCACTGCGTTCCTCATATAGCAGTAAGAAGAGTCTCGGCAAACAAGTACCAGCAAGTGGATTAGTTAGGTGAAGCATTAGTGTGTACTGCACTGTGCGTTTGTGGCTCTACATTCCTATTGTTATGTACAGCGAAATGTTCCCATTCAAATAACAGCCAGGCTGGCTGGAAATAATACGGGTAAACAAGCTTTTAACTTGTCTTCCCTCTTTGATGTGAGCTGAGCTGAATTCAAAGACATTGACTTGTTACCATAAAAACAACTGATACTTCTGATAGAGAAAGTTGCATGCCGAGACCTGTCAACAACTTCTGGGATGACAGTTGGTGAACTGCAAACTGTGTTCCAAGATATTTACATAACACACACACATACACACATACTTCTATCCACTTCCATTGGATAAATGCAAATAACAGGTTTTCAGCAAGTGCACAGTAGCACTCTGCTAATCCATTTTAGCCTCTTGTTTGTTGTTCAGTCTCTCAAGATGACCGTCAGAGAAACTGCCGTTGGCAATATGTTAAGTTCATTCATTTTGCAGTGACTGTTAGCCAATATAGTTAGCCTCAGTTGGTAATACAATCATATAAATAATAATTGCCTAAGATCGAGCAGCAGTCCAGCCCCACACAGTCAGTCAGTGAATCAGTGCTCTTATCTGCCCAGAGCACCAATTGAGACGTATTTGAACAGCTCTTCAGAATTGTTTGAGATGGATGGAGACACTCATTGAATAGCTCTCACTTTTTATGTTTAAACTTGCTTCTGCTACAGTATCTCACCTATTTGGAGATATTCACTTTTTTGCAGACAGTCAGATAGGAGGATTGAGTCTTATGTCTGTATGTTAAAGAGAACTTATGTACATTTCAGTTTCATACTTGTATTTGTAACATCTTAACATGCTTTAATGTTCAAATAACAACTTATTTTTATTCAGCCCCCCTGCCGAAGTATCTCTTGATAGCTCAGGTGTTTAAAGTTGACGCCTTGTATTTTTTCTGTGAAACCAAAAGAGAGAATGTGCATTTTCAAGATGTCAAACTTTTATTTTAAAGAACACCCCTCTTTCTATGTTTCTTAATCCTTGGCTTTTCAAAAAAATATAACAAAAGAATTGTCAAGGTGAAGAAAATCTGAGCTGCCAATGTTCATCTCTCCTGTAATCAAGCTTTAAAGGTCCCCTATTATACTGTTTTTCATTATTATATTATAGGTCTCAGATATACAAAACATGTCTCTGAAGTGTTTGGCTCGAAAAATACCAAACAGATCATGCATTGTAGCATCCCATAATCCCCTCTGTTTCAGCCCTGTTTCAAAAGTGCTGATTCTCTGTCTGTTACTTCAGACGAAAACAAGGAGCCACTCCCCACGCCCCTCTGAGAGAGATTTGGTTAAAAAGAACACAATGGTGCTCTAGGAGGAGATTCAGGTGATAAGGTGGGGGGGTGTTTGGTTGGTTGGTGATTGGCTAATGGTGACACAAGCCAAAAAATCGTTATGACATCATGCCAGAATCTGATCAGCTCATTTTCAGACAGGTTTTTATATAAATGGATCAAGACAAAAAGTGGGACACATGTCTGTGTATAAAATACATGAAAAAGTGGATTTTGCATAATAGGTCCCCTGTAAAACAATAAGTCATCGGGTTGGAAACATGTCGAGGTGAGATGAGCTACTATTCTTTTCAGTCTTTCAGTCTCACAAACCCCTTTATCCATGTGATCTCCGTACATGATGAATGCAGAGCCATTAGCTGTAGAGAAGATAGTTCAAGTGACAGAAATAAACGCACTCAGCCTGTGACACGCTGTCTTTCCCATACAACGTATTAGGGATCGACCGATATGGCTTTTTCAAGGCCGATACCGATTATTAGTAATCAAGGAGACCGATAACCGATATTTGGAACCGATATACATTTGCAGTAAAATCAGAAAATCTTGGTGTCAAAATGTAGAATAACACAAACTCCAACACAACTTCTTTGAAATGCATTTAAGCATAGCCTATATTATGTTTAATGAACTTTTAAAACATCTTACAACTGGTTTCCTCTCTGTGCCCTTTTCTTTAGTGCAGCCATCTGCAATGAGTTAGAGAGACAAGAAGTGGGGCAGCAGGCTGACATGCTTGACTAACAATAATGCTTAATTTATTATATCAAACCAATGCCTGTCTGTCTAGCATAGCATCCCAATAAGCTGCTAGCAACTGCAAAACACTATGCTAGCTAATGTTTTGCAAACTATTAAAAGTGAGGCTATTGCAGTAGACCTAACGTTAGACTAGTAGCCTCACTTCTAATATTTTGCTAAACATTTGCTAAATACATGTAGATTAGCGAATGAGCTTCACATATCAACCTGAAAAACTGCGAGGCTTCACTCGCAGCCCCCCCTCCGCACCACAGTTCCGCTGCAAGACGCTGCACGCTGACTGACTTCCCCCGTCCCTGTGTAACTGGGAAGCTGATAGAATTAGATCAATAGATCGTGCTGTTTTTGCAACTTCAGCATAGGGGATTGGGATGTTTATTGAACTTCGGGTTTCAACTGATTTACCTTCGAAACACATGTATGGCTCTGCCGCTCAGCGCTGCTGCTTGCCTCTGTCTGTGTCTGCGTTCTTCGCACCTGCCTGTATTCTGAGAAGGTCCCGCCTCTATGGCTGGCTCCCGCCCGGAAAATCTTCAGTGTTGATTGACACTTCAGTAATAGCCTATCAGATAGCGCTGTGGGCGGGACATTGCTCGTGTACAGAGAGTGGTGACTGCAGACAGAGAAACGGCCGCATCAGAGCCAAAGTGTTATCGGCAATTTTATAAAAAAAAAGGCCGATACCGATAATCGGTCAAATGATGAATATCGGCCCCGATAATCGGCCTGGCCGATAATCGGTCGACCCCTACAATGTATACTCCCTGGATGACATGCAGTAATTATCTATGGATATATGGATATAATACACAGGGTTGCGCTGAACTCTGCTGCTGACTGTGAATCATTAGTGCAACTTTATAACCTGCTGATGGTTTGAAGTCACCCGTCTGCAATGTTCTTTTAATGGCTAGACAGTATACCATCAACCTGAACATACTCAATTACTTGTCATTCGGTCTGACAAATACATGTCAATCACTAACTGTGTTCCCACACTTCCCAGAAAGCCTTTTCATACCTTGGATGTGCCTGAACTTGTTTTATTGGTTTCCAGATGAAGGGATCAGTAGCGAAGGTGATAATGACAATAACACCAAGAGAGCAAGTTTTTCTAGCTGCAACAGACTGAAGATTTGCACCCTGCTCTTTTGGCAGCAATTCATTCTGGAATGTTAAGAGTACATTAAGGTGTCTGTTGGTAGATAAATAAGTGTAACCTTGGACAGCGAGGTCTAGAAAATGTGATAAATTCTACAATGCCATCAGCAAGTTGTAATGCAATAATAGAAAGTCTTACTGAAATTAGTATACATCATAGCCAGAGTTTTATACTAATACTAAGGTCACTATCACCATTGAGAGGCAAAATACTGTAGAAGTAATATCCAATTTATTTCACATTTAGCAATTATTAGGATTACTTGACTAGTAAACAAATGTAAGATTAATAAATTCTAAACTAGCAGCATTTGTATTGTTGACAGCTTTTGCTTTAAGGGATCTGAAAGTAATCAAAATTGAGTACATTGGTTGTATGAATACTCAACATATCAAATAATCCTTATATGTACATATTTAAATAAACCCCCTGAACCAAGAAATGCTGATGACCTCACTCTCAATGATTTACAATGGATTACATATTTTTAAGCAAACAAATGCCAAATTAAAATATGTTCAGTCTCAGAATGATAAACTGTGTTTTCATTTGGATTTGTGATTGTTTGCTTGCTTGTAACCCATGAGACGACATGAAGCAAGGTGCACGCACTGTGACCCAGTAGCATTTCTCAGAGGCGTTGAACCTGCTGATGCACCACTGATTCAGATGCGACGGACCGGTATCCCATTACCTCCCGTGAGAGCTCAGAGCACTGACCTTCCGACAATGTGTGTTATGCCTATACTACACTTTATGCATCTTTGAGAAAAGTGAATGCGCCATGCCTTTTGTTTTCTATTTTCCAGTGGGCAATTGCCTCAATCATAACTTGTGATCTGTAGAACTAAGCCAGACGGTTTTAATAAGATTACTTAAGATGGGTATACAGGGATGTTTTCTATTCATTTCTTCTCACTCCTTCTCCTTCTTTGCCTTCTGAATCATTTCTGCTGCTCTTTGCTTCTTCTCTCTGTCTTCCTTCTTTATTTTCTCCTCTGTTTAAGGCCAGCTTTTCTATTCAATGTAGATAGAATTAGTCCACATTCTGCCATCGCCTTGAAGGAGAGTAAGTGCCGACTTGAGGTAACCTTGTCCCGTCCTACACGTCTGGCAGCGCTCTAATAGTCCTGTCAATCCAGACATGGAAGGCCCCCGCTGTGGAGCCTCGGCCGAGCCGGAGACAGACACATGTGACGCAGCCATGACAGATCTCCTCCAGACCAAACTGTAATCTGTTACGGTAGTTTGTACAGCGGAGTGTGTGGGTGATGTGAGAGAAAGTCAATGAGAAATGTGCCAGGCAACAAGGCTTTGCCTGACTGTCAATCAACATTTTTACATTAGAGCCACAATCCTAGTGTGCAACAGCTTTTGTTTAACAGCTGAACATTGGATGTCTTTTCAATCCTTCACTCGGACTGAGTGAGTTTGCTCAACCCCGGGCTGAACTAGCGGCATATGGTACAGATTACCACGAGAGAAGGTATATGTCCATTTTGTTCATGACATCTTTTATTACTAACATATGCTGGTTCCTGCTTTACTCCCATTTCTTTCTAAAGTGGAGCAGAGACTGGCAGAATAACAACCACACTGTGAAAAGACAGATCTAGGCAGCGACTGTAACTTCTGCCCTGAAAAACATTCAGACATTTCACTGTATATTTTCATATGGCAGCCATCGCAGGGAATGATACCTTCAAAATAAATATGTCCTTGTAATGTAATTTCGAGTAAGGGACATTGTATTAATCACTCATTTCACTATCCCATCCGGAGTATATATGTACTTGGCATATCTGCTCTGCTACTTTTTAAAGTCTTAACTACATGCAAATGTAATGGTTGCAGATTAAGTAGATCCTTCTAAAAATGTAATACGTTAAAAGAGTAGAACATCTTTAAATATCCCTTTTTGAAACTTGGAATCCCTGTGGAGTTTGGTATACCAAGTTGCACCCAGTTGCAGTTCTTGATTGTCTGTAGGCCTCCTAATTCCTATAATAATTCCACAAATGTGTCTTCCTATCTCCCCTGCTTTAGACATCGGTAATCTTATATTTAGGAATGTTTTGTTTTCTTTAGAGTTTGGGTTGTGCAAAACCCTTTGGTTGCTCCACCACTGCACCTTTTTGCCCATTATTACTGGCGCTAGGTGTGATGTCACCTCCAAGATGGCGACAGCAGGAACCACCCATATTGACCTATAAGGCTTTTAAAAAGAATGTATACTGGAAGTTGGTTAGAAACAGGTGCCTTTAGCGAAATGCTAACATAATGAGGCTAACATTACAATACAGTGACAATACTAGCATGCCGATATTTAGCAGGTATAATGTTTATACCAGATTAACCATGGCATTTACATGATTGCATTTGCCAAAGCACCAATACAAAGTAAGGCCAGGATAATGTCATTAGTTTAGCAAGTCTCTAGAAGGGGCTCTGAATATCTGCTGCAAATCACATGGCAATCCACCTATTGTTTTTTGAGATATCTCATACTGGACCAGTGTGGTGGAATGAGCCCACTGAGCAATACTGTAGGTCATGATGTAGCTCAGAAACGTTTAAAGTTAAAAGCAATGTTTGTGTACTGTTTATCATTTGGTAGTTTTTAATAACCAAAGCTAATTTTTGGGAAACACCCACACAACTGCCATAGTACAATTTGGATCAAAGGCCACTATAAATGACTCAGCCTTGTCATTATGCTCTGCCTATTCTTTGAGTTCAGTCCCTGACTCTCGTTGGACTCACAGAAGTTTAGAGCTCTCTGACTCACTGGATGGAGAGGAGTTGAGTGGATGACACACTGCTGGTGAGGCAGGTGTCTCTGTCACTCTTATACCTGGCATGATGTTGCATCAGCTCTGCCACACCGACATGATCCACAAAGACTCACTCACAGCTTGAAGTCTGTTTTGCAAAGGACAGAATTAGGAGCAGTGGAAAGGATGAGTTACGGGATGCTGAGAGGAAGGGCTGCTCACTTTCAGATAATCTCCAATCCACTGAAAAATACATGAAGTAAGGAATTCTCATGAATTCTATGAGCTGGATGAATATTGTTTATTCGATTCAAATTGTGTGGCACGCTGTTTAGTTTCTCCCGAGAAAAAACAGGATTAACTCCTTTCTTGTCATTCGAATTGTTACCTGTTTCCTCCTAAATTATTTCACCCCCTGCTGGAGGAGGAAATGTTTGATCTACGAGGCCAAGAGCTGTGTGGTTAATACCTGAATCTGATTAAAAGATCAGACCTCTATCTCAAGGGTGGAAGGAGATTCACACACCAGTTGCAACACTGGTTATATCTTCTTGTCCCAGTGTCCCAACATAATCATTAACCTTCTCCACCTAATACCCCGAGACAGTTGCGAAATGAAAAGAAAATCCCACCTCTGAAAATGCCAAATACACTCCCATTCCACAAACTGGATATAAATAATCGATCGTCTCCGTGCGCTGATGACTGATTGCAAAACTGATTTCTACAAACATAACCTTTTGCACACCTGCAGAATTTACACTAAAGAAGAAATGATATGTCCGACCTCAGCTATTCCCCCACAGAGATCGGCAGCATTTTGTGTCGAGGATGTTCGGTGTGCAATCACATAGATAGAGGGAAGAGAAGCAGATGGGGGGCAGGATGGGGATAACATAGTGGCTGAGAGCTTGAAAACAAGAGGCTACACATCGTGTTGCTGTGTAACGGTACGTCCACACAGCAGCTTTTCAAAGATCTTGAAAATCTTGGAGCTGGGCGTGTCTGACAGCTTGGGGATTTTTTGCGAGCAATGCGACCAACAACCAATCACATGAATCTCCCGCCCCCGACATACAAAGCAAAAAACCCCGGGGATTTTATGCGAGCAATATATATATATAAACTCCCCAAACAGGCGAAAACCTACCAGTTTCACCCACTGTCTCTGCCACCTCCCTCCATGCCTGGTTCCTCCGGTTTGTATCCCGTTAATAGTTCTGGTCGTAAAGAACCGGGTGATTTGCTACCGTAATTTCTCGTTTGGAATATGAGGAAATGAACTGCGGTCTGGTTCTCCCTGCTTACATGCGGTTTGATTGGCTAGCGCTTCTACTGTCAGATTTGCATACACGTGTTTGATTGGCTGACGCTTCCAGCTCAGCTTCAAAAGTTGAACATTGCTCAACTTTTGAATCCTGGAAATCTTCGCTTCGCTCCCCCACAATGCAGTTTGGCGAAAAGCGAGGCAAAGTGACGTCATCCCCATTCAAAGTCAATGGGCAGAGAAGCGTTGGAAACGGTGGAAGATTCGTCTAAGGCTGCGGCCACACGAGGACGAAAACGGCTAAACGCATAGGATTAACGCAAACGCAATCGCAAACAAGCTTCCGTCCACACGCAATAGTTATCCGGATAGTGTCTGTCCACACGAGACCGCTCCGTTTAGCTCCAACCGCTGGAGAAGCTGCAGTACATATGCAGGAGCCTGTACGTGGCGCTGTAACTTCCTCCACAAAAGCAGCGAAGAAGCATGGTTGTCATGGTTGCCCTTCTGTTTATTCTCCGCAGTGGGGGCCGAGGGAACCGGGCAGAGTGTTTCGCCAGTCAACGTGTATTAAAGTTTAAATCTTCCGGACAAAATTATAAAAGTGCCGGTCAAAGGTCTTCTTTGTTATTTATTGAGCTTTAAAACAAATGAATAACGAATCTATATAATATAATAATAAAATACACGGAGCCTCTCTTTTTCCTCCCTCTCTTCGGACAGCGTCAGTGTCTGTCTCATGCAGCAGCTGGTCCAGTAATGAGTGACCCGGCCGACAGTAAAAATAAACATATTTATAGATAGTTTAGGGAGTTTGAGAGGTAATTAAAATAGCTAAGGGTGATGATCTGACTTGAAGTGTGTGTTTTGCTGCAGCGGGAGGAGCTGCAGGTGGGCAGAGCTGCGTGTCTCCGTCCTGTCAGATTAGACTTCACTCGCGTTTAGGTCCATATCGAGAGAAAGATAAATAATCTGAATTCAGGGTGCAGTTTACTTTGACGCGGGGGTGAGCAGCAGAGGTGGGGAGAGGCGGGGCTATTGCCTCATCATTATTGCTGTAGATGTTGCACAAACAACTGTAGCATGGTCAATAGCGTCCGGAGCATGATAGCAACTCTGCGATCCGCCATTGTTGTTGTTGTTGGTGGCGAAACACTTCAGCACTGGCGCAGGGGTAAGCGGAGGTGAGCAGAAGAGGTGGGGAGAGGCGGGGCTATTGCGCAATCACTATCAGTGATCTGAAAATGTTCGGATAGGGCGCACACACGGAGCCGTTTGACCCCCCAGAGAGTTGCGTATGCCTTTCTATCCACCTTGGGACCCGTTATCGTTTCCTCAGTCGTTTAGTGCCGTATTCAGTCGTCCTCGTGTGGCCGAACGGTCTATATGACACTAAACAGTAATGCAAACGACCGAATTCATCCTCGTGTGGCCGCAGCCTAAAGCTGCTGTGTGGACGTACCGTAAGTGTGTGTGAGAGATGAAATAGCTGAGATCTGAAGTGAACTATCGGTACGTCCACACAGCAGCTTTAGACGAATCTTCCACTGCTTCCAACGGATTTATGCAAATCTGACAGTAGAAGCGCTAGCCAATCAAACCGCGTGTAAGCAGGGAGAACCAGACCGCAGTTCATTTCCTCATATTCCAAACGAGAAATTACGGTAGCAAATCACCCGGTTCTTTACGACCAGAACTATTAATGGGATACAAACTGGAGGAACCAGGCATGGAGGGAGGTGGCAGAGACAGTGGGTGAGGTTTTCGCCTGTTTGGGGAGTTTATATATATATATTGCTCGCATAAAATCCCGGGGTTTTTTGCTTTGTATGTCGGGGGCGGGAGATTCATGTGGTTGGTTGTTGGTCGCATTGCTCGCAAAAAATCCCCAAGCTGTCAGACACGCCCAGCTCCAAGATTTTCAAGATTTTTGAAAAGCTGCTGTGTGGACGTACCGTTAGGTTTGCCTCTGCTGGTGAGGGAAGCTGAATCCCTCCAATTTGATGTATTTGGTTGTCTGTAAGTTCCTCCAACCAAGTAGGCCAAGCGGCTCCTTGAAGCATCTCTGGCATGGTGACTTGTAGTCCGGCACTTGAAAAGATGAATAACAGCAGCTCGGAGGCAGGATATGCTGCAGCAGTACACTGGAGCACTGATGGGTGAAGTGTGTGTGTGTGTGTGTGTGTGTGTGTGTGTGTGTGTGTGTGTGTGTGTGTGTGTGTGTGTGTGTGTGTGTGTGTGTGTGTGTGTGTGTGTGTGTGTGTGTGTGTGTGTGTGTGTGTGTGTGTGTGTGTGTGTGTGTGTGTGTGTCGGGATGGCAAACGGAAGAGAAAGAAAACAAAAGATTGCTGGAAATACCAGCCTTCAAAAAGTTTTTTTTTTTTTTTTTTTTTACAAAGATGAACTTTTCAGCTTTGTAATCACATAGTTCTCATCGTTAGGACTCTGAGTACATTCACTCATAATATACTGTAGTTAAGTTCAAAATTGAGGGACTTCTACCTTATTGGAATATATCCATTTAATGCCGCTTTAGACTTCTGCTACACAATATATTTCAGAGGAAGATATGGAGCTTTTCATTGGAGCAATTTCCCTTACATTAATTTGGCCACTATAACTCAATAGTGAAACATTTTCATATAACGTATTACCATCACTCTATAAAATATAAAGCACTGTTACAGATGAAAATACTGAACACTAAAAACATATTAAAGTTATTCTTCATATTAAAGGTGGGGTAGGTAATTTTGGAGAAACCAGCTCGAGTGCGCTAGAATTTGAAAATACACAACCGGAAAAAATCTGCCACTTCCTTACAGAGCCCCTCCTCCAACACACACGAATGCGCACATGACCAATGAAGGCACGATATACGTTTGTGCACAGATGGAAGGCTGACAGGCAGGTAGGCCATCCAGTTATTTTAGCCGGGCCGGCTAAAATGATTGGTCGTGCTTTTTACAGCGCCACGGCTTCCACAGATTACTTTTTTGTATGGATTTTTTGTCAAAGCACTTAAGATATTCATTGCTATCGGGATGTTAAGAGCATTCCATGGAATATAACAAAAAGTGTATCTCGAGCCGGTTTCTCAAACTTACCTACCCCACCTTTAATTGCTTTTATTTTTGAACGTTTAAGCAAATTTCACTGCTCACCAGTCTTGATTTTAGTACAATTTCTTTGCATTACTTTTGCAGTGGATTATTTAAATGGTGATATTGCTATTTTACTTCCGTAAAAGGTCAGAGTACTTCTTCCACCACTTCCACCTGAACAGCAGTATGAACCTGGTTCACTGCACGTTTTGTCGCACAGCACAGTGAAGAGGAAAAGTGAAGCGTTTACATCACAGAGGAGCTCCAGGTAGCAGGAACAAGCTGAATATGACTTGTGTTTTCTGTTTAATAATGTATAAAGGAGAGCAATTGTCCACCAAGAATAATGCAACAATCAAGTGCGGTTTATTTCTGCTCAATCTTCAACAGTTCAACAGTTTAAAATGGGACTTGTTCGACATGTTCAATGATAGCAGCTGGCAGTGTTACCCTGGGAAACCTGTGATGGATGAAAACCTCAACACCACCTTGATATACCAGTCTACTCCAAATTCCTCTGTGAACTGTGAAGCTCACCCTATAAAGTGAGAACAGCTCCTGCTGATCATATATCGAAGGCCTTAGATCCTCACTTCACAAAAATAGAGTAAACTTTTATGTTTTATTCCAGAACCTCCTTCTTTTCCTTCAGCCCCAGTGTTGTCGTGCCAGTATTGCCCTAACTGATGATGCCTTTTGACTGCAGCTCTCTGCCACAGGACGGTTTAAGACGGATTCCACTGTAAAAAAAAAAAGGGCTGGAGCTCCCTGCCCTTTGCCCTCTCCCGCCACTTCTGGCTGTTTAATCACAATAACAGAGGCAGAGAAAGGGCGCCTCGGGGCAGATGAGTGATGTTGACCCATGTGTTACTTAAAAACATTATCACGTAGAATCACAGTTTCAGGCACTGCAGCTGAGGGGAGCAGAGGGGGGTGTGGAGTAACAGAATGAGCCTCAGGAAATGACGAAGATTCAGACTACGATTTTACATTTCATCCCGAGCATCAGAGGCAGTGCACTGGGCTCTTCCTCCCTGTAACTATTGTGCAGAGCAGACGATATGAGGCTAAATAATTGATTTTCTTACTGATTTCAGCATTAATGGATGAAATGAGGAGGTCAGATTCAGGCTGATAAGAAGCTGACAGCATTTCTCGTGTCACCTCTGGAAAGATGCCAACACTCGACTTTTACCTATGTAGACACTTTATATTTAAACCAGTTAAATACATATCAGCGTTCTTCTGTTACAGGTCCTGTTTGCCATGTTTTCTACACTGGTGCTGGCTAATCCCTGCCTCACAATGACTATTATGGGGGATAGCACAACACGTTGTCCTCTAGAAACGCATTATCCCTGCTGCTTTGATGTCATAGTATATACACACAGACCAGCCAAAGTGGTATGGACGGTGTTCGAAGATACTGTGGGATTTGATTTTCTTCTCTTGACAAGGATTACTACTTGAAATTCAAAACCGTCTAAGTCGTTTGCATATCCATTCTTGCAGGATGATAGCTGGCCTGCCCTGTTTAATCTCTTCCATCAAACAGCATGTTGGATTTCTGATTTTGGGGATAACATAATTGCTTGTTACCAGATTTGATTGTAGGGAAATACCTTGTGAAGGTTTAGAGTGAATGTGTTGAGATTGATGCTTGACAGTGAGCGTCACATTGTGCATATTCAAAGTTGGGGAGCTGCGAAATGTGTGTGTTGAGATTTGAAATGCCCTCTCTTTGCAATGCAGACGCAAGCAAATAAATCATGTCCGACTTATCACACGTGGCATGCCTCTCAAGGCCTGATAGTCAGCTGGGGAAAAATGAGAACAGCAGGATGATTTTGATCTGCTCAGGGATCCGGGACAGATAAATCATTCAGTTACCTCCAGCTGACAATGTAAAATGTTCAAGATCTTTGATTTGAACAGCAGCTCAAGTAAGTGGGTTGTGATAAGCTCCAAGATAAGTTGAGAAAATCCTGAAGTGCAGCGTCCTTATCTCTGCCGGGCGTAAGCCTGTAGGGGGATCTTCTTATTTGGATGTGTGTGTGTGTGTGTGTGTGTGTGTGTGTGTGTGTGTGTGTGTGTGTGTGTGTGTGTGTGTGTGTGTGTGTGTGTGTGCGTGCGTGCGTGCGTGCGTGCGTGCGTGAAGGAAGAACATGAGAAATCTCCAACGAGGCGTTTTGGGGAGTTTTACTCCCTACAGGGTGTACTTTGAGGGTTTTTGACTCTGCAGACCGTCGACATGCATAAAAACCTTCATAACACACAAGGGGACGGGTAATAACCGGAAAAGCATGACATGTCTACTTTAAACTTATCACATCTATGTGATATCACACCTCACAACAAAGGTTTATTAGAGGTGTGATATCACACCTATGATATCACACCTCTAATCAAAGGGTTCATTAACATAAGTAGTATGTGTGTGTGCGCGCGCCCACGTGTATCAGCCTGGCCATGGCTAATCTTGCAAACTACTGGACCTTTGTGCTCATTTGTGACTGTATGCTCAAAGAGGTCTCGTTGTCGTTGATTCATTATTTCTGGAAGATCTTTTATTGACTTTGTTATACTTTCATTGACTGCTGACTCCTTGCGCCTTTTAGCTGGCCGGTAGGGGCTGCAGGGGCTGCAGATCCATTTAAAAACGTGTTCACATTTTTAACAGAAACATTGGCAAATTCATTTTATACCAGAAGAGCTATGATTCACTAAGGCACAATATCAAATGAAAAAAATCCTTCTTAGTGGAACTTTTTCTACCATCCTGAAAGTAAGGCAGACGGTAGAGAAAATTGAGTGTGATGTGTTTGTTTAAAAATATCTTCTGTATGGATAAAAAGTCAATGACTTATCAGTGTCTGTCGAGGAAACCCTTATTTTCATATTTCAGCCTTGGTATTTAATACATTATGAGTGGTTTACTAATGAGTATGAGGCAGCTCTGTTCACCTTATGTTGTCTCAGGAGAGGAATCTTTTCTGTTTTGATATATTTTAAGATGAATGTGAAGAACGTCACCTTGAGTTTATTTGGCCTTCAATCCTCAGTTTCTCCAAGACAGTAGTGGACTTCTGCAAACTGACAGCACAGAATTGATTAATGAAACAAGACACAGACATTCGTCAGGCTCCACTTCTTTCCTTATATGTAATTTCATTCTCCTATGCACCGTGTGCATCAGAGATGTTCACAAGTCTTTTTTTGCAAGTCCAAGTCAAGTCTCAAGTCTTTGTGGGGTGAGACTTGATCAAGTCTCAAGTCTTTGGTCACGAGTCCAAGTCAAGTCTCAAATCTCTAAAAAGATAAAAGTCTCATGTCTCTTCTGGTTGTAATAAGCCTTCTATTGTCTGCTGCTATCCGTCTGTTAAGAATACTGCACAGCTATATCTAAGACATTCAAAGCATTTACTGTGTTATTATACACTGGGTCTCTAATGACATATTTTAAGTCTACTATTAATAAACATATTCCTCTATCCTCTCACCAGCCAGTGTCATGGTAACCTGATAAACCTGTAACATTAACGTTACGTGGTCAACAATAAACCTGTAACCTGCCTATAAATCCACAGATGTATTTATGTATGTAACTATGTATTTTTCTACGTTTAACGCAGCGGAACGTAATGATTAACGTTACCGACCTTTTTTATGTCATGTCAAGAGTTGGATGTCAACGCCACTCAACTCAAACAAGTGTTACAAACATTCACTCATCTTTTCAAATATGCAGTTACAAAGCTAGTAGCAAGCTAAGTTAACATTACATAGCTGATGCTGAGCTAAACATGTTTGCTAACCGTCCATGCGTTAATGTGACTGACCTCTCCGGGTGAGTTTTCAAGTGCCTGATGAAATTCGACGTTGTTGCGCCAGCATCCTTGATTTTGATATTGCAGACTTTGCAGTGTGCGCTCCTTTTGTTGGTGCCGCCGGCGTTTTGTTCGAAGTGTTTGTAGTTGAACCTAATTACAAGCGGTACAGCCGCAGGTGTGCCGCCGGTCGCCATTGTGTTACTACGAGGTAGTAACAGAGGCGCGCACGTCTGCGTAATGAGCCCGGCTAAAGTAACTGGATGGCCTACCTGCCTGTCAGCCTCCCATCTGGGCACAAACTGATCTCGTGCCCTCATTGGTCATGTGCGCGTTCGTGTGTGTTGGAGGAGGCGGGCTCTATAAGGAAGTAGCAGCCTCTAGCAGATTATCTCCAGTTGTGTATTTTCAAATTCTAGCGATCTCGAGCCGGTTTCTCTCAAATGTACCTACCCCACCTTTAATACGCCAAAAATAGAAAACACAATGATTGTTCACGAGTCCCAACACACGAGTCCAAGTCGAGTCTGAAGTCTTTTGGTCACGAGTCCAAGTCAAGTCTGAAGTCTCTGTGTGTGCGACTTAAGTGCGACTCGAGTCCGAGTCGCAGACTCGAGTCCCCATCTCTGGTGTGCATCAAAGGATACATATGTGTGTCTAGTTCCTTGTATTTACTCAGAAGCTGAATCAGTTTCGCAAATTGAATTCAGGGGTACATAGCATGTGCAAATTTGAATTATATTGGTGCAGTTTTTCTCTTGAATCATGGGATGTTCATACGTACATCACAAGCACAAAACTCATCTAAATCTCGCTCTGCGTCCACTGGAAGGGCATCAGTGGATTTGAATCGTCATTAAGGAAACAGTCAAATATGTTTTCCTTTGAAAAGCTCACTTGTTTGTTCTCTACACATGGAAACAAAAGGCATAGCTTTTTTTGAGCTTCCTCGTGTAACACCGGATAATGGAATGAGCTGGACATGTTCTGACAGAAATGATATATAGTATCTTGTTCGATTTTGCTCTTACACTTACTCTAGAGTCTAGACTCTTGACCATTATTACCTACACATTTAATATGTTTGAAATCAAAACAAACAAGGACACAAAAGCTATCTTTAAACTCTGGCTGTGTGATGATGTGGTTTTTTACATGGAAATGTTAGCTGTGCTATGAGAGTTGTACGTGGATTCACAAACTCATTGAATATGCTTTTGATTTCGTAGTGGAAGGCTCATTAGCCCATAATGATGGGTCTTTAACAGTCCATAACAGCTCATCTCTGGGGGCCCAAACAACCGTAGTGATATCAATGTTAATGCAGTTCAAGTGGAGAGGAGTTTTACGTCTCCCTCATTTTAACACAATTGTGTCACATCAGATTATCTGATCAGTCCTTATGAAATTAAGTCCTATTAATTAGTCATTTCTGTCCTTGCAAATGCAGCACCATCCACACTCCTTCACAGTATCAGTGTGTTAGGCTGCAGGGGAAGTGATCGTTCAAAATCATTAATTGTTCATCTCTGTCTGAACTTGCCTTGATTTCACATATTCACGGGAAACTTTGGTAATATAAAATTGCCCCATGACATCACAGCACACTTTGCGCCTCGTTGGAAGTATTGGGATGAGGCAGCGTACTGCACAGAGGGGACCCACATGCTTGGGTTGTGGTCACGTTGGTTTTGGAGTTTTTGGGCCCATGGTGTAATGAAGGAAAGATGGCAGAGAGCCACATAAGGAAAAGCCTATTATGAGAACAACATTCCCAGATCCACATGCAAAAAGCCCCGAGCTCACTATGCGATGACAACACTCAGTTTGCTGATGGCAGGAAAATGTAGTTTCAGACAAGAACTGAAAGACGAATCACACATTGTTGGACTTCATTTATTTCATTTTTGTGAGTTATTGAAGCATGAACACAATTACGTACAAAACAGCAAATAAACATTTAAGGTTTGCTTCTATCTTCAAATAGGAAATCATTTTTTACGATTTATTTTGTTTTTGGGGGGTGAGCATATTCCGTTGATCATACATTATAAAAAAAAAATTGACATCTTGGAAAATACCTACTCGCTTTTTTTTGAGGAGTTAACTCCAGCAAATGATTAGCATAGCTTAGCATGAAGACTTTTTGGGATGGAGTCCCGCTAGCTCAGCTGTTTCCATCTTTATGATAAGCTAGCTATATATATATATATATATATATATATATACAGTGGGGCAAAAAAGTATTTAGTCAGCCACCAATTGTGCAAGTTCTCCCACTTAAAAAGATGAGAGGCCTGTAATTTTCATCCTAGGTACACTTCAACTATGAGAGACAGAATGGGGGGAAAGAATCCAGGAAATCACATTGTAGGATTTTTAATGAATTAATTGGTAAATTCCTCGGTAAAATAAGTATTTGGTCACCTACAAACAAACAAGATTTCTGGCTCTCACAGACCTGTAACTTCTTCTTTAAGAGCCTCCTCTGTCCTCCACTTGTTAACCCTTCTCTTGCGTTAGGTCATACCCCCCTTCCCATGCTATTTTTGGTCAAAATTGACCAGTGTGTTTTGCACAGTGATATTTCTGGAACCTCTTATCCAATTTTGATGGTTGACATCTCATTTGAACAGTCAAAGCAAGTAGAATCAAGGGGTGACAGACATAATGATACCAGGGGTGAATTTCATATTATCTTTGGCAGTAAGTTCAAAGATAGTGCTTATTTTACATTACTGTATATTATAAAAATGCTTGCCATGTAGGCTGTGTTTACTGGAGATGGAAATGATTTAGTTAGTGTTGTAGCTGAGATTCTTCCCGTTCCAATGATGTATGGGATGTATTGATTTGAGACAAGCAAGCCAGTGTTTCATGTCATGGTCCGGACCCACCGGTGGGCCCATCAAGTTCAGCATTCACTGTGATGAATATAAAATAAGTAGGGCCGGGACTTTAACGCGTTAATTAAGATTAATTAATTACACAAAAATTAACGCGTTAAAAAAATTAACGCATTTTAATCGCACTTATTTTTTGCACAGCGGAACGTTTCTCACTGGATGAGTTTCAGGCGTACCGATTATACTGGAGCACCAACTAACGTTCATGACTTCAGCATGGGACTTCAAACAACAACAAACCACGGTGAACAATAGTCAAACATGAACGAACAAGCTGATGAGACCGCTTTGGTCGGCCCCGTGGATGGGACATTTTGTTTTAAAAAACGGACGGATGGAAGCGTCGATAAGAGCACGGCTGTGTGCAAATTATGCAAAAAAGAATTTGCATATCACCGCAGCTCATCGAGCCTAAAGTATCACCTAAATGCAAAGCATGTAGCAGCTAGCGTGGACTTTAGCCCGACTCCGAGTGCAAGGAACCACACCCTGACCCAACCCACACTCAACCAGACGACTGGTTTCAGGGCCAGGATAAGTAAGTCCACGTCTGAGAAAATAACCAGCTCCCTGGATGGGCTCGACATTAAGGACTGCCCGATGGCCCGGGGCCATCTAGTATTTAGCTCGGGCAATGAAGCCTCACCTGCTGGTTGCCCGATCGGGCAATCTATTATGCCAGTATCATGCAGCTCGCGGATCTAGTAATGAGTGACCCGACAGTAAAACTAAACATATCTATAACTAGTTTAGATAGTTTGAGAGGTAATTAAAATAGCTACGTGTGATATTCGAACCTGAAGTGTGTGTTTTGTTCCGCTCACCGCTGCATGTGCTTATGCAGAGCTGCGTGTCGAGTCTCGACTCGTCAGCAGCAGCTGATCTCTCTCTCCCGTCAGATTAGACTTCACTCGCGTTTATGTCCATATCGATCAGATCCAGCTAGTTCTAGCTAATGATAGACTACCTGCTTATTAAAAGACAACTACACAATAAGTGTCGCTATGCAACTGGATGAGGCCACAAAGTATAGCGCAACATTATGCATTTGTTTACATGCCCACCGGAAGCCCGAGGCATTACCAACAGATCAACGCACAATCAACCCATCCAGGACATCTCTTTCTCCACATTAAGTGTTCGACATTAGAGTTGACTATTCTTGTCTGTCACATACTCTTCTTGTCTGTCACATAAGTGGCGCAACTGAAGCGGTATTGCTCTAAAGGGAAATTATTTTTGACTGAAGATATTTAGATTTGCCGGCTAACGAGAACTCTGACGTGTGCTTCGCGGATGCGCTCGGCTCCTCTCGACTGCTGCTCGGGTCTGCTCGGTCAGCTTCCGGATGAGGAGGCATTCGTTCGACCAATTTACAGTAGTTAACATTACAAACATTTTTAACAGGGGCCATAATAGTGTAAATAATGTTTGTTTTGGCAGTTATAACTGAATGTAATGTTTTCTACTTTTTTCCATCTGGGAAGGCATTTGCCTTCATCAGATGGAAAGTGTTTTGACCAACAACTTAAGTATTTCTTATAGCTATGCAGGGCATGCAAGCGAGCAAACACAAACAAGAACAAACAAACAAGTGAAATGAAGAATACAATTGAAATTGTACAATATAATATTGTGGTGGTTCATCTTATAATTCAGTCTAGAGAATGCACCAGACAGCATCTAAGACCTGCAAAAATTAAAAAATGTCTAGGGGGACGGAGGCCCCCCCCAAACCCTTCGTGCCATTTCGTCCGCGTGCATTTTTCAGGGCAATCTCTATTGGGCTCAGGGCCATCTGTAAATTAGCTTAGATGGCCCTGTGCTTAAAAATGCGATTTTTAAAAATGCGATTAAAAATGCGATTAATTTCGATTAATTAATTACAAAGCCTCTAATTAATTAGATTAATTTTTTTAATCGAGTCCCGGCTCTAAAAATAAGACATTGATACTCTTTTCTTCAATGAACATTTATTGAAAGAGAAATATACCATAACAGAACATGTATGTTCACGTGTGTTCACGCACATAGTTGGCAATGCAAAATGGTGGAATGTCACCTCAGGCTCCTCTCCCTCAGGGGCCTCTATCTCAGGGGCCTCTCCCTCAGGGGCCACTCCCTCAGGTGCCTCTTCCTGGTCTGTTGTAGGCTCATAGTCTGGATCGCTGTTGTCTTCCATTTCTGAGACATCTTCCTCTATCTCCTCTTCATCTGGTTAAAAAATGTGTCCAGAGCCTCTCGTACAGAAAATCGCCTAATCGGTCGCCTGCTCATTGTGTCAATGAGTCAAATGTGAGCAAGGCACAATTATAACTGCTTGAGAGCCAGTAAGGGAGGCGCATTTAGCGCGAGAAAGTGAGAGGTTTGTGTTTCTCGAGGGGCACAGAGCTCGCACCTGTGTGATACATTGTATCATACAGCTCGAGAAAGGGAGAGGTTCCCGTAGTGTGTGTGTGTGTGTGTGTGTGTGTGTGTGTGTGTGTGTGTGTGTGTGTGTGTGTGTGTGTGTGTGTGTGTGTGTGTGTGTGTGTGTGTGTGTGTGTGTGTGTGTGTGTGTGTGTGTGTGTGTGTGTGTGTGTGTGTGTGTGTGTGTGTGTGTGTGTGTGTGTGTGTGTGTGTGTGTGGATGTTTTCCATCTGCAGGATGAACATAATAGACTCATACCCATTCATTTTCTATGGTCAAATCTGACCGAAAACGTCAAGGGTGTTTCACTGTTGAATAAATCACTCAAAATTCAATGCAAGTGGTGATCATCAAGTGTATATGTTCAGAGGCCTAGTGTGGAGGATAACATAAGGTATTGAGGCAATTGGATGAAAAACACAATATTTATGAATAAAATAAAAGTCATTCGGTCACTTTTGACCCGAAACGCAAGAGAAGGGTTAACTAATAATAATAATAATAATAATACATTGCATTTCAAAGCGCTTTTCCAGGTGCTCAAAGACGCTTTACAGTGGTGATAAAACATGATCAAATAGAATTGAAAAGTTAACTGTATTAATGGCACCTGTCCACAACCTCAAACAGTCACACTCCAAACTCCACTATGGCCAAGACCAAAGAGCTGTCAAAGGACACCAGAAACAAAATTGTAGACCTGCACCAGGCTGGGAAGACTGAATCTGCAATAGGTAGCAGCTTGGTGTGAAGAAATCAACTGTGGCAGCAATTATTAGAAAATGGAAGACATACAAGACCACTGATAATCTCCCTCGATCTGGGGCTCCACGCAAGATCTCACCCCGTCGGGTCAAAATGATCACAAGAACGGTGAGCAAAAATCCCAGAACCACACGGGGGGACCTAGTCAATGACCTGCAGAGAGCTGGGACCAAAGTGACAAAGGCTATACCATCAGTAACACACTCCGCCGCCAGGGACTCAAATCCTGCAGTGCCAGACGTGTCCCCCTGCTTAAGCCAGTACATGTCCAGGCCCGTCTGAAGTTTGCTAGAGAGCATTTAGATGATCCAGAAGAGGATTGGGAGAATGTCATATGGTCAGATGAAACCAAAATAGAACTTTTTGGTAAAAACTCAACGAGACGTGTTTGGAGGAGAAAGAATGCTGAGTTGCATCCAAAGAACACCATACCTACTGTGAAACATGGGGGTGGAAACATCATGCTTTGGGGCTGTTTTTCTGCAAAGGGACCAGGACGACTGATCCGTGTAAAGGAAAGAATGAATGGGGCCATGTATCGTGAGATTTTGAGTGACAACCTCCTTCCATCAGCAAGGGCATTGAAGAAGAAACGTGGCTGGGTCTTTCAGCATGACAATGATCCCAAACACAACACCCGGGCAATGAAGGAGTGGCTTCGTAAGAAGCATTTCAAGGTCCTGGAGTGGCCTAGCCAGTCTCCAGATCTCAACCCCATAGAAATCTTTGGAGGGAGTTGAAAGTCCGTGTTGCCCAGCGACAGCCCCAAAACATCACTGCTCTAGAGGAGATCTGCATGGAGGAATGGGCCAAAATACCAGCAACAGTGTGTGAAAACCTTGTGAAGACTTACAGAAAACGTTTGACCTCTGTAATTGCCAACAAAGGGTATATAACAAAGTATTGAGATGAACTTTTGTTATTGACCAAATACTTATTTTCCACCATAATTTGCAAATAAATTCTTTAAAAATCAGACAGTGATTTTCTGTATTTTCTTTCTCATTTTGTCTCTCATAGTTGAAGTGTACCTAGGATGAAAATTACAGGCCTCTCTCATCTTTTTAAGTGGGAGAACTTGCGCAATTGGTGGCTGACTAAATACTTTTTTGCCCCACTGTATGTGTAGCAGCAGAGCGACAGACTTATAGCGTGATTTCTCATCCATCTTCCCAACTTCAGTGAGGACAACAAATAAACATATATCCCAAATTGTCAAACATGTTATTTAAATACAAAGCTTGAGTCCGCACATTGTTAGCGTAACTTGTCAAACAAACTCGAAACAGGTTGAAGCAGCTAATGAAAAGCAGCTTTTGTTCTAGTCA
This sequence comes from Pseudochaenichthys georgianus, assembly GCF_902827115.2. NCBI lineage: Eukaryota > Metazoa > Chordata > Actinopteri > Perciformes > Channichthyidae > Pseudochaenichthys > Pseudochaenichthys georgianus. The sequence goes on along the minus strand of NC_047508.1, from coordinate 18,030,950 downwards.
AATTCTAACAAAACTTCTAACGTGGTTTTCTTTATACACTCTTGCACGCTGTATTGATCATGAACATTAATCTTATTTTGGAATTATGGAAATATATAGGCTAGCTTTGTGCACCTGCTTCCAGTCTCTATGTGAAAATATGGCTATGTTACTAATGCTCAGAGATATGTGCTGTTAAAATACATACATTGGGGTCTGTAATAATCATGTCAGTGATTATAATGTTTGCATAGCTTGTATGAAAATGAAGCAAGAGGGATAATAAGAAAGGTATGTAGGCTCAGGCTGATTAGAGCCTGGTCTCCAAACGCTGTGCTGAGATCTGCAAACTGAATTTCCTCTCGTACCTGTTGTGTTCTGGTGGTGTCAGGTTCCCTGGGGGGAAGGAGATTAATATGTCACACTGTGTCTCTGATCCCTTACCCTCTGTGCACTCATTACACTCTCTGCTGTGTCGCCTTTGCCCACATCCACGGGCTGATCCAGCTTTTGACTGAACTAAAAAAAGCATTGATGTATGAATACAAAGTAGCTGCTTCATTTTTTCCACATGTATAATAAATATGTCCAGTAAGCTGCTACTTCAAACTTAGAAATCATCACTCGCGTTGGAAATCTCCTCCTTGTTTGTGTCCCATGAGGGAGTAATTAGGCATCAGGAAGCAGTTTAGGATAAAAGAAAATGTAGAGAAAAACAGTTGGTAATCCGTTGTTGCACAAGGAGTTAAAGAAAGAAAGAGAAAGTGAGGATTAATCGGAGACACATCGAGGCTTTCTGAGGCCAGCTGCAGATGGCTATGCCTCTCTGTGCCTCTCCTGCCATTTTGAACTGTAATCTCTTTAGACCACTGACACGGCTGGAGGCCAGCCAAAATACTTCTGCATACACAAAAAAGAAATCAATCCATGAGCAATAGAATCAAGCATCTAACCATTCAAATGGCCACACAGCAGCGTTTGATCAGCACGTATGAGATCAATGAAGAATAGTTCTGTGTTCAGCTGTTTTCCAAATCTCCAGAATGACAGCAGCACGCAGGCCATGTGCCTCTCAAAAAACACAATAACATCAACACAGTTCAATACAATACAATATGATAACTAGGCAATCCATGAACTCATAAACTGGCAAATGGCTGACTCAACACTGCTGACACAATTAGTCATAGGTTAGCCCACAATAACCTTCAGAAAACAGTGTTTTTTGCAGGGCGATTTTATTGCTTTGCTTTATATTGAACAGTTGTTTTTGTTTTGGGGTTGACTCCCTGTAGAGGAAACTCTGCTTGCTTGTTGTAAGTGTCATAACAGATATAAAATGAGGACAAGAGAAAGGTCAAGATAGATGAGGAGGAACATTTGTAGAAAGTCACAGACAACACATTTATATATTCCAGTATTCAAATAATAAGTTGTGAGGCTGACCGTTGAGCGGCCCGGCCAAGCAAGGAGGCAGAGGCAAAACGTCCCAAATACAATTTATTAAAATCATGTGCACATAGTTCACAGCCCCAATCCTGCTGTTCTCCCTGAACACATCCTGCAGCCACAAGGATCTCACACCACTACCTCGAAACACAGAAGAGGTTTCTCAATACTCTAATTTCCCCTCCTCGACTCCTATCCTCGACTCCTATCTTCGAGACTTAGGCCCGCCCACAGGAGATGCGAGCGGAGGACTGAGGAGGGGAACCGAGGAGAGAGGAGGGGAAGCAGCAGGCGGTTAGAGAAATGAGAACTCCTCCCCTCTGAGCGGTCATTTTAAAGAGATGTCCATTAATGATGACAGAAGGCACAGCAGCCCTCTGTCTGATGGACAGATGTGTTCATGACGACATATATATTTACTTTTAATTCATTGACAGTGCGGTATAATGAGACAATAACAGGCTCCAGATGCAGACATATACACACAAATATATTTATGTAAATATATACAATTTCAGAATCAAACAAGTATGAGAGCACTCTCATAATAACGTAACACACTCAGCGACTTGATATATCCCCCCTCCCTCTCTCTGGTCGCTGAAATGGGGAATTGAAATTACGGGCCAAAAGTTGTATTAACAAGTATTAAAAGTAAGCATAGGACACCAAACCAAATGAGACCCGTCTGTCCGCCGCATCTACGCACTGTACAACACACACCTACACACTGTACCACACACACACCTACAGCTCCTAAAGCATAATCAGGCTACAGCCGTTTTATTATGTGAAGCACTAAATGGTCTTCGAAAAATATCGACTCTTTGTTTGTAGATATCTACTAAACTAAAGCAAATAAAGAGAGTAGGTCTGTTATACTGAGTGATATATATTGTATATATAGCTGTTCTCTCTGGAAACATCGCAACGCGATGAAAGCAGTTTCTAAAATAATATCCAGGGGATGCATGCAGAGCTGTCATTAGCTGAGATAAGTCCGGCCGTGCATCACGCCTCCACCGTTCCCGGAAATGCATCTGTGGAGGAACTATCAGTGTCTCCTCGGTTAGAGCTCCTCCAGAGCTCTTCCTCGATTCTCGATGCTCGGTCCTCGATGTGCATTTAGAGAAATGAGATGTCCTTCAAAATGGCGCGCTGAAATCCATTTCCGGGTCACAACCGGAGGACCGAGGAGTCGAGGATGGGTAATTAGAGTATTGAGAAACCTCTAGAGCCTAAATACCCACATACTAATCAACCAACAAGACACAGGTGAGGGGGGAGGAGACAACACAGGGCACCAGGTGAACACAATCAACAACAATGAAGCTATACAACCCGTAACGGAGGCCGAGATCTATGGGCCACCATGACATAAGTACATCTCTTTTAAAAGCTTTGAAAAATGACCTTACTTGCAGGAATAGTTTGATATTTGGGAAATACGTATTTACTTTCTTCAGGAGAGATATGAGAAGATCAATATTCTAGTTTCCTAAAATGTAAACAGATAATATAACATCCTCTCACTGAACTAATATAGTTCATAACACATTTCTCTAATTTGTCTTAGATTTGTATCTTTTATGTTGTATCTATTTTAAGATACTGAAATCTATATTGCTTTTGTTATAATTAAGGTAACACACTTTTATGTTATCTAATGACTTTATAGTTGTTTGTGTTACAGCCAACTCTGTTGAATCATGATATGGTGGGAACCTTATGTATACTGTCATCTCCTATTTACAATCACTAAGAATGCCTTTCCATGCAAATGGCCTCTGATTATGTAATGATGAAGTATGATTTTAGCCGAAAGGTGAAAGCTCTCACCTGTTTCAAACACTTGTTGCATCATTCTTCCCTCTTCCACAGCCGAAACCTGCTGAGCATATTCCTTTTACACTGAACAAAAATATAAATGCACACTTTTGTTTTTGCTCCCATTTTTCATGAGATGAACTCAAAGATCTAAAAACATTTTCTATATACACAAAATAACCATTTCTCTCAAATATTGTTCACAAATCTGAAAAACTCTGTGATAGTGAGCACTTCTCCTTTGCCGAGATTATCCATCCCACCTCACAGGTGTGGCATATCAAGATGCTGATTAGACAGCAAGATTATTGCACAGGTGTGCCTTAGGCTGGCCACAATAAAAGGCCACTCTGAAACGTGCATTTTTGCTTTATTGGGGGGTCTGGGGGGGTCCAAAAACCAGTCAGTATCTGGTGTCAGGGGTAGGGGTAGGGTTAGGGTAATGTTGTGAATCGAGTGGCCTGTGTTTGTCATCCATAACATACGCCTGCCCATACCATAACCCCACCACCACCACGGCCACTCGATTCACAATATTACCCTAACCCTAACAATATCTTTGTTCAGTGTATGTTAGATTAAGGGCAAGAGCTGCTTTTTGGGACCTTGGACACCTTTGGGTCAGAAACCCTACACACCTACAAAGAGAGTCTGTGCATAAACCTTTGAACTACTCCAGTCTCCCCTCTGGTCGTCAGCTGCATTCCTCCTGCTCCAACTTGTTATTGCTTTTCGTCTTTACTATTCTGCATACGACAAATGCAGCCTAACAGGTGTAATGGCAGGTATCAGATTTCAATCCCCCTACAGGGAAGTTAAAGACAAACCACTCAACTAATTTCACAAATGATAAGTGGATAGTCAGAGAGAGGTCATTCCTATTCATTAGCCACAGTAGTTATTAAATCTTCATTAGCATAATTATGTTGTCTTTGGCATACCAGAGACATTGACATTGTGGCAGCTGTAAAGGTTGGGTCAATTTCAAAAGCATCGCAAACTGAATAGCTCTGTGTTCCACTGTTACAAATGACGACTTTGTCCTCTTTTTTGGCCAAGTTTAATTCTCAAGGTCTTTGCATAGGGAGTGGGACAGGAACAAAGAGGAGAGGGAGGGACAGTGAGAGGACTGTGCCCTGCATGCTGTAGTCATTAGTTTGTGTGGTGGGGAGCTTATTGCTTCCCACTCGTGTTAAGTCAATCCAACAATTTACTCTGCTCCCTCTCCTCTGACAGTTTCATGTACGACTGTTATGTCTATGGACGTTTCTGGTCAATCAGTGCAATGTTCTGGATGGGTGAGCCAGCGGTCTGTCAGCCCTCGGGTTGAGGCCGTGCAACTCCTCGAGGCAACATTAGGGTGGGTGGGGCGCTTCATCTTGGAGCCCCTTAGCTGATGGCTGCAGGCCAGTGGCTAGGACAGCCTCCAGCTATTGAGGTCATCGTGGCTTTTTCTGGTATCAACACCCTCAGGATGTGTGCTCAGCTTATCCCTGGTTGTTTGTTTTCTTAAGGACAACATGTCACAATACCATCCAGACTTCCTGTGTCCTTATTTAGCCACATCTAGCTGCTAGTTGCTAAACATTAGAGACATTAGGAGACACAAGCTAGATGAAGTGTAATGTGGCAGGGCTTTTAAAACACTGATTACAGAGTCGACAACAAAGGCCTATTTTTGTGCATTAAAAGTTGCTGACCTGCAGCTGACGGGGGGACGATTGTGTTCACATGCTTCTGCAGGCTTTCTGTCCTGCTCTCACAGCCCACAGCCACACATACAGTACTATCACATTTTTCCTCCAAAGGGCATCAGCTTCAGCGCTCCAACCTTCACATTGTATTTTTGTATCTGTTGCATCTGGGCTTGCTCCAGTGTTAATTTTGGCAGCTATTTTTGAGTTAGTCTTAGTCTTAGTCTTTAGACGAAAATGGTTATTAGTTTTAGTCACATTTTAGTCATTTCTATCCTTTATAGTTTTAGTCTAGTTTTAGTCGACGAAAACTCAAAACGTTTTAGTCTAGTTTTAGTCGACGAAAACTCAAAACGTTTTAGTCTAGTTTTAGTCCAGTTTTAGTCGATGAAAAATTACATTTTAGTTAACTTTAAGTCAAAAGGTTTTCTCTCTTTAAAACCAATTCAGTTAGGCAAATACAGGTATCTGAAATTGGAATCTAGGTGACCGTATCAAGTGTTGAAATTTGTAAAGCAACATTTCACTCTCTTAACCCTTTACTTAGTTAGTTTGATATCTCTAGCCTAGACTCTCACATTGGTGCAATACTGTTGTGTTGTCCTTGCTGATCCTCTAAGGTAAGGATAGTGCATACACATAGATACAAGTGGTACTGGTAACATAGTGGAATGTTCTTTACTCCAAGTCAAGAACCAAAACATTATTTTTTTTAGCCTTCTTATATTTATTTTCCGAAACCTCCAATAAAAGTGAAGACACGTATGCCCAAAACAGAGCAATAAATGATGAACAATGACATGACACCTGAAGTTTTGGATCACGAAAATTACAGACTTGAGTTAGCTCAGTGACTCAAAATGTAGTCCATTGTAGACTCTCTACATTTATCAATGGTGTGTCAGTAACTTGTCAGAACAGAGGGTCATCCCTCACAAGATGCAGTGCAAAGCAGTAACTTGTATAAATTATAAAGTATAAATTGTTGTATAAAACTATCCCTCACCTTAACATTATACGTTTCTGTACCTACAAATAAAATAAAATGTTGAAAGTGCATACAGTACATACCTATAGAATAAGATAAACCTTGAATAAACTTGGCCTTATAAACAATCAGAGGGAACCACCTCTGTAGTGCACTCTCATATAAAGTAACAGACAAAGTACAGACATCCGTAGTAGCATTAACAACCTTTTAGCTGATCTCTATTCAGTTTGAGGAAAGCACTTCTCTCTAAAATGACTCTTGCTCTATTTCGACAGCCACGAGTGAGGTCACCTGTGATGCTAAAAACTCGCTCAGCAAATGCTTGAGATGCTGGCATTGCCAGAAGATCCAAGGCAAGAGGTTTTAGGCTCTGATAAACAGAAACCCTGTGCAGCCCAAAAGTCAAGAGCAGTCTCTTTGTTCATGGGCTGTGACAGCTGCTCCTTGAACTTCAGCATTTCCTGCCTGACACAGGGCTTTGAGACTGAGAGGCTAGATCTAGATGGCCGGCTTGCACTTGCTTTTGACAGGAATCTAAATCTCGGCCGCTTTGTCTCTGGTAGTGGTACCTCTCTCCTTTCTTCTTCATCCTCATCAGTCTCCTCCTCCCGTATTACTGGGGACACCATCTGAGCAATGTAATCTTCTGCTTTTCTCAGAAGCTCCTGGATTTGTACGTCGTCATGCTCATTTTCAATGAGTGCTTCGGGTGAGACTGTAGGGTCGAGGAAGCATGCTGCAGCAATGAGGGGGAGAGAATTTTGTATCACTGGGATCAAGAAAGCAGCTGAAGCGTTGGCCCATGTTTTCCTTCATCTTCTGTGACAGGGAAGCTAGGTCCCTGTGGCAAGAACCCTGGGCCTCAGGGAACTCAGAGAGGTGAGCATTCAGGTCCAGGAGGGGCGGGCAACACCAGGGATAAGGACATTGTGTCACTCTGGAGCATCTGGGTGTGCTCAGCAAAGGGGAGGAGCAGATCTCTGAGAGCAGTGAGCTTCTGCCACTCACTTGGCAGTAGACAGTCCCAGCCCATTCCATCAGCTACCTGAACAAGGGAGTCCTTCACTTGGAGAAGGCGTGATATCATCAGGTATGTGCTGGACCATCTAGTAGGGCAGTCTTTGACCAGAGTGAGTCCACACAGCTTTAGCAGTCGCTGAATTGCCACAGACGACTTGCGGAAGAGCCGGACAAGTACTCGTATTCTGTCAAGGAGTGGTTTGACACTCAAATCTTTCTGGATCATGTTCACCACGAGTTGCAGTGTATGCACAACACAGGGGGTCCTCTCTATGGCTCCGTACCTAGATAAACAAACACAGAGAAAAAGACAAATACTTTATTAATCCTCTAGGAAATGTAATTGCCATGAGCAACACAATGCGATACAATATACAACGTATTAACACACATCTTTACATCTATACTTATTATGATCCATACCGTTACACTGTCACATTTCTGGCTGTACATTTGGTTTTGTACCAAGTTACTGTTGATCTTTTATACTCTAATATTTAGTTTATACTTGAAGTCATATATTTGCACTATCTTACTTTTTACCACAACTGCTGCAAAATAATTTCCCTCTGGGTAAATAAAGTAATATAAAATGCTAAATAAGAGAATATAACCAAGCACAGCTCAATGTCATTGAGCTGCTACTGAAAATACTGAAAATATTAACAGCTACAAACTAAAAGAATGTACCTTCGGTCTTCGACAACCTCAGAGTCTTCCTCATCACTCTCCTGGGATTCTTCCTCAGAGCTGCTGGGCTCATCTTGTACAGTTTTTTTGAATGCTGCAACCATGTTGCTTCCGTTATCTGTTATGACTGTCAGAATTTTGTATTTTGGTATTCCCCAGTCCTCTGTGCATTGTTCCACACAAGTCTTTATAGACTCTGCAGTGTGTGGGTGGGAGATCTGGTCAAGTCTCAACAATATGTGCTTCGCTTTATTCTCCTGAGTGCAAAAGTAACATGCACTAATTGCCAGGAATGATGCTGTAAACCCTTTTTTTGTCCATATGTCCAGCCCAATTGTTACTTTGCGTGCTGTGGCGAGTCTTCTTTGAATTTTTGTTTCTCGTCAATGTAAAGCTTGTCAACTAAGTTGTTTATTTTTGTTTTTTTGGGTATGTTCAGCCTCTTATCGAAGGTCTCTATCATAAGGATGAAATCCTCATCCTCAACTGTACGGGCAGGTAGACCGGTGCGTCCAATCCACTGGGCAATGACCTTTTCTTTGGTGCCTTGTTCCAGCGAGTCTGCTTTATATTTTGGTCCTGAGGAAGAGAACGCTGCTGGGATAGTTGACTGTTTATTCTTTGCACCAGGTTGCTGTTTGGAGTACTCGTCTCTGGGATCTAGGTGAGGAAAAATAAGATTGCATAATTACTCCCTATACAGAACTACAACGCCTACAGATGAATTCCAATTAATTAAATGTAGGCTAATCCCTTTAAAAATATGCCTTTGGTAATAGTATTATCATTAAAATATAGTATATCAATAATATCAAGTTTAGATTTTGAAGATTCTAATTATGTGATAATACAATACAACTAGCCTATTATATATGCCTACCTGGCCTTAGAGATAAGAAAGTATTTTCAAAATAAATTGCCGTGTACTCTTAAAAAACACACAATAATTGCAGTGACTAGATAGTTATTGCAATGCAAGCCCAGCCAACATTAGCCTGGAACTTGCCAGAATCATTCATTTGCTACCGGAAACTGAAAACGTGTTTGCAAGAAAGGCTAAGCTAACATAGATAGTTAGTACATTTGCCTCTAGTAACTAGTGACTAGCTAGCAGTCTGCATTGGCAATGGCAACTTGTCAATGCAGACTGCCCAGTAACATAGACTTAACGTTAGCAAATGTATATGCTTAGTTAGCGTTACCACATACGAGTTAGTTACGACTTATCATGTAACGTTACAGTTAGCTAACTTACCGTGGCATAAATAGCAGGATGGTGCGCCTTCAAGTGCCTCTTCAGGTTAGTCGTATTCTCCCAACTAATTTGAAGCCACATGGCGTCTCTCCTTCTCCCGCAGTTGCAGTGCAGTGTGTTTTATTTCTTATCTAACCGAGTTATAAAGAAAGTTGGTCCATATATCTATTCTTTTTTTGCGACCAAAACTAAAAAGCGCTTTTCGCTGAATCCGTCATCTTCACTGTTGGGATATCATCACCACCTGTGCTGCTGCAGTGAAGCTGGGGTGGGCGGGGGTGAGTGAGGTGTGCAAATTCCCAGAATCCCAAATAATTCAACCAATGACAGGGATGCATTTTGAAAGAGAAGACGGACAATTGTAGGAAATAATATCCTGCATTTTTAATGTCCGATAGTCCACCCTTAACACCATTCGTCTCGTTTCGTCTCGTCAACGCAAAAACTACATTTACATTTCGTCATAGTTTTCGTTATCAAGAATCTATTTTTAGCTCGTCATCGTCTCGTCTTAGTCATGTAAAAAAGGTCGTTGACGAACATTTTTCGTCATAGTTTTCGTTAACGAAATTAACACTGGCTTGCTCGAACGTCACAATGTCACAAAGTCACAAGAGACAGCAGAAGCCTTTTTGAAACTGACTGATGTCACATTCTGGCATGAATCTCTGCAACATTTGGTTGACTGTCAGATCTCCAGATCCTCTCAAGTCTATTGACCATCCATCACTGTCTCCCTGTTTTCATTGATTTTCCCTTTCATTTCCGCTCCCTACTCCCATACACCCAACTCATCACTCCTCACTGTCTTCTGTAGACACACACCTGAGGATCACCTGAACACTATAGTATTTTTTTAAGTCTCTTAAATTGACAACATGTAAAGTTCAAATTATAAGACATGTGCTTGGTAATAATAAAAACACAATTTAATATTCTATTATAATGTATTCATTTATTTAATGGTTTTCCCTAAAACTCCCAGGAATTGTTTACTTGGGACTTGAGTGTGGACTCCGAACAGTCTCATAATACACACTTGTATTTCCGGATCCACACTTGTGTTTTTCAATGTGCACACACACACACACACACACACACCCACACACACACACACACACACACACACACACACACACACACACACGCACACACACACACACACACACACCACACACACACCCACACACAACACACACACACACACACACACACACACACACACACACACACACACACACACACACACACACACGTGTTCCGTTTCATAAGCATGTAAATCAAATCAAAATACAGAAACAAGTTTTACATTGTATTTTTTTATCCACACATATTTGTTTTCCGTTTATAAAACAGCTGCACCTGCAAACACAAACCGCTTTCTGTGCACGGATCGCTGTGCATTCGTGTGTGGGTTTTTGAGACTCCCCTGACGGTCACCCGATTCATACTTGTAATTGTTTCTATCTATAGCCAATCAGATGTCTCCTCAATTCTAAGCCAATCACATGAGCACGCCCCCACGAGGGTATGATTTATTGCGTTCATGACGTAGCGCTTCATATATGCATTTTACGCTGTCCGGAGCTGACAGGTCCATGGAGCCTGCCTGCAGGCGCTAATCTCAGGACAACTCCACTTTCCGAACAGGAAATGCACGCAAATGCAATCTTTTATATTATTAAGGTACAGCGCCACTTTCCGAACCATTAATGAATGCTTGTGTACACAAAAACGGCAGGCAAAACCGTTTTAAATGTGTTTCCTGTATGGAGAATACAGCTGCTTGGTTTATGTCTGTATGAAGTTGCTGTGAGTGTGGAGGGATCAGCGACAGGTTAGCTTAGCCTAATCGATCAGTGGCCTGTACTACGAAGCCAGTTCAACAGACCCTGGATATCTTCGAGTTATCTGGCTTAACTAACCCTAACAAGCGAGATCCCGCTAAGCGGTCCTACGACCATACTTGCCAACCTTGAGAACTCAGAAATTGGAAGCATTTCAAGCTGTTAGAACTGTTAGCGCCGGAGCCTCGAAGCGGGAAACAGACTTTTAAAGATGGTGTACATGCCTTTTTAATAAAAATGTTGAATGAAACATTCAAAAATCTAAATAAATATAACTTAAATATACATGACCACTTAAATTAAAATAAAGTGAACATTAACACCAATATTATCATTTATCTTTAACTTTACTTCTCTGACTCCCTCTGCCTCTTTAATAATGTTCCCACAGTCCCTCACATTGTATGAATGAATTGAGGTAAACTGCTGACCCCTTTGTTTCATGCTCGCCCAACCACAAATTCTTTGACGGGATGTGGCTGAGAGTAAACTGGACAAAATAGTGTATGTAAATGTTTCAAGCGGAAACACAGTAAGTAGCACAATATAATATTTAACAGAACTCAATATTTAAATGTCCCTTCGAACCAAAGAGTCACTTTCATCCAATCAGAGTGAATTATTCACAACTGTTGTCTCACCAGGGCTACAGGAGAGAAACACACAGATCTGTCCTTCGTTTGTGCATGTGTTGCACTCACATGAAACCCCCTCATGGAGCATGGCTGCCGTCTGGTGCAGAGGCGTCTTCTGCAGAGTCACATTACCTGTCATTCAGGAGGTTGCCACGTCTGATCAGAGGACTAATCCTGCTTTAGTGGCAAACATGAAACACGGAGCATTATTTCCTGTTCATGGACCCAATGCGTTTTCTTGCATGTGACAGATAAAGCCAAAGAAAATATCCTCATCTCCCCAGTCTCATGGTCTATGTTGACTTTATCAGTGGTTTTCTTCTCTTTTGACATAGAGCAAATAAAGGGATCGCCAACCACCTCCCCCTCAGGGAGGATATGAACGGCTTGCCAGTCAGTCATTGGCAAATATAAATCCCTGCAGGGGCCGAGGAGCACCGGTGTGGCACAAGCTGCTATTTTTCACTGACTTCCTTTCCATTCACAGGGTGATGTGAAGGCCACGTGAAGCTCAGCCTTATTCTTGATTCAGTAAACCACTTGTCTGCAATTACTCTAGTACATCATTCTATAAAAGTCATTAAAAGTAGTTCTGTAAAGACCAGAAGCTGTCCCGTTGTTCTCTCGTTTTTTAGGCTACAAATGAAAGTTTGATTTTATCTAAATTAACTTTATCGGCGGACAGCAATCAGAGAGATATTAGTCAGGCGCTGATGATGTTTTGCCATCTCAGTCCCACAGCTGCACGATTAGCAGTGTAATTCTTATGCAGCATTTTGTCGTACTTTTTTTGTGTGTGAGTGTGTGTGTAGATAGTTTCTGTCCTCATTACACCAAAACTGAGAATAAATTAGAGCAATGTGGCTCAGAGTTTTGGGAACTCAAGTTTTGCCTGTATTTATCTCTCCTTTCTCAGTATCACTTTCAACAGAAAGTATAAATAGTCTTTTTTAAAGCATGTGTCCTAAATTATTTTACAAATGCTGAGATGTAAATAATTGGTATGTAAAAGAAAGTACATTTCAGTAACTTTGCAGTATATTTAGATTTCTTCTTGTTTTTATATTGGTGGTTAATGTAAATCACTTGATTACATACTTTATATAACTGATTACAGTGTTTTTCTGTGAAAGTGTATTGAAGAAATGGCCTGCTTACAGTATATGCAGAGAAATGCATTTTCCCATTTAAGATCAGAATTAAAAATGCATGAGCAACTATGAAATTATTGAAATACGATATGAAAGATACATCATGCTTCAGGATAATTCTGTACTTGTCTGAGCTTTGCTTGAAGGAAAAAGGTTTGTCAAGTAACTCAGTTGATAAACATTGAATTCTCTCTATTTTGTATTCCCTGCTAACATTAGCATCACTTGTACTCCAATGTTAAATGACTACTAATCAAGGAAAATTAGGTAATCTCTGCCGGGAATGTATTGATACAATCACTCTTATCTCTGCTGCTGCTTCTTGTCTGAGTTGTCTCCTTATGCAGTAAATCAATAGGTTTTCATTTGTTCTCTTTGTTATGGGGCCTGCATGTTTGTCATTGCTGTATGGCAGCATAATCTTTTTTTTTGTGGCGAGTGGGTGTAGGGAAGAGGATGGAAATAAAGGATCAATGAATGATTTTTTTCACAAACAATAGCTCTTTATTTCAGCACCAAGGAGCTTCTAGTTTTGAAAGAGCTTTGCTATTAATCATTGCACAAAAAGAAATTCAGGCAGGCACTCCATGATACTAATGGTTAGGAGACAATGTTGCTTTTAAGACATGATGTAGCAATCCTTACACCTGTGCCGTAAACAATTTTTAATAAAATGCATCATTTACATGTAAAATAATAAGGACTATTCCACAGAGGACATACAGCTATTATTATACTTTTTCAAAGAATCATCCAACAAAGCATCCTTTACCAGGCGTCTAGTTAACAAGTGGACATTAGACTCTCAGCACCGGGAGCTCAGAGAGACGAGTGTCCTTAAACTGCTTTATTGAATATGAGTGTGGACTGCTACTTGGAGAGGTCCCAGTTCACCTCCCAGGCCCTGCCGTGATGCCCTTGAGCAAGGCACCGGACATCCCCCTTCACTCCCATTGCTCCCCGGGCGCTGTACAATAGCTGCCCACTGCTCCTAGTACTAGACTCCTGGTACTAGGATGGGTTAAATGCAGAGGACACATTTCACTGTGTGCTCTGCATGTGTGACCATTAAAGAGGGTTTCATCCCTCCAATTCTATCTATCTATGATTTAACAACTGGGCTTAGCCTTAGTTAAGCTAATGCATTTGTAACCTTATTTTAGGTTTGCCACTATAAACACCTAAAGAATATAACACAAACTGTCCAGTAAGTAGCATGTATGTTAGGTTTAGGGAGGATTTGTGATTGATTCTAGGCTAATAGTGTTAGACGATAAATAAAAAAATAGTACCTGAAAACATACTGCACTCCATATTTTACTTGCAATGTGTATACTGGTAAACAATCCTGCTCCTGGTACAAAGCACTTGTTACTCTAATCTCCTCAGGGACTTTTTCTTTTGGCTTTTTCCCTCCAGCAAACAACTGCTCAAAGGTTTCGCTGCTGCCTAACACACACAATATCTGCTTTGACTTGCAATCAGGAGTTTCTAAGTCATCGACTAGTGCTGTTCAGGTCGACTTTGGCACAAACTCCTGCCAATCAGCTCTCAAGCTTCCAAGCCCTGCTGCTTCACCTTTGCTAAGTACATCTTAGCATTTTCCTTTCACACGTTTCATCTGCTGCTTCCTGCCATCACACTGTGCACTCCTCAGAAAACACAACCCGCTGTGCTGTGCGACCACAACAACCATTCTGACTTTAAAGTATTATTTTCTCAACGACCAGCACAAATAAACATTCACATTTCCCTGGGCACATACCTGCCCCACAAAATTCACTTCTCCACTTTCATCACAAAGGTAATATATTTCATCCTGTGAGCTAACAAATAATTTTTCCTTTTTCCTTCCAGTTGCTACCACTCGTATGTTAGGTATAGTAGCACTGAGTGATTAAACCAAATATAACTCGCAATAACAGGCAAACCTCATCTACTATATCTCTTCACTGGGATATTATGGTTAGGGCGAGAGGGTAACACATCATATGATTTGTCTCCATATACCAGGATTCTCCGCCATCCTATCTCTTCTCTCTCCTCTCTCCATACATGTAGAGATACCTGGAAAGTTAAGTTCATTTGATGTTCTTTATAAGGTGATTGATTCACAGCATGGGCATTCTGTATATCCACAGCACTCAGTGTGTGAAATGTAATGTAGCTGTTTGTCAAGGAATACCTTTCAGAGACACATTTTTTTTCTACCCATCTTGAGTGTTTTGTTTTCACATCAATCACTTTAGGTTGGACGGCTCCCTGCTAAGGCTCAAGATGAGCCCCAAAATAATGAAAGAAAGAAAGCTTTGGTAAAAAAGTAACAGAGCAGTCGTAAAAGAAAGCTGAATTTATGGGAGTGGGTAAAAGTCACTTAATGGTCAAAGTTGGTACAGTTACTAACACAAAGATTGGTATTATAATCTACAGAATGAGAACTGTGTTGTATTCGGCCTTGAACAGGAACCTTACAGTTCCTATAACAGATGAAAAAAGGCCAAAAACAAATGTCATTTGTACTCAACGCATAGGTTAAATTGTTGATTTAGTGTAGTTACTCAACTTCAAGACCTTTTTAGCTCACTCCTTTTTTTCACATAATTAAAGAAGACTGTAGATACTTTTATTTCTGCTTCTGTTACGAACTCAGGAACTCAGGGTATAGGACCCAATTGCACGACCCAGGAGACAGAGGTAAAGTATTTGTAAGATACTTTATTTTCAAATAGATGAACAAAAATAACACTTTCTAATCTCTTGATGCGATGACGAAAAGTGAACAACAGAAAATCGCTCAAGTAGTGAGGCAACACATTCTCACTCCCAACCCGTCACATGTTGACGGTCGGTCAGGGCCCCTCCCCGTCACTCTATTACGCACAGGGTACCCCTTGAGAGTCAGTTTTCAACGGGCAGGGCATCATAGACCTTCATAGACCTCCCATAGCGTTGATAATAGACGCCATGAGAACGCTCACCGGCAAATGCTATACCCCGACGGTCGGTTGTTATTGTCAATATTAATATAATAATTATTTATTTTGTAATAGTCACACTCGATTTCGCCGATTTTCTTGTTGCGCACCTTTGTTGACACCTTTAATTAATTAATTAATTAATTAATCCATGTGTGTGGTTGCCAGGCAACACAATCATTTACAAACTCTTCAACTACAACCCTAATTATATTTCAAAACATTTTAGAAGGCCTCACGAAATACTTAATGTAAATTAAAATGTAATAGTGAAGGGCTGTGTGTAATGTGGTGATTGACATTATTCACCCACGGATCTATGGGTTTGGGTATTGTTCCGCACGGACATTTTAGTTAACCGGACTTCCTGTTGATGTGAAATCCGAAAACGTTTTTTAAAAATCAAATAATACCAGGGTTGCCAACTCTCACGCATCTGGCGTGTGACACACGCTTTCACTCTCAATCTCACGCTCTCACGCTGCCCAAACTATTCTCACGCCAAAAACAAGATGAACCGGCGATCGTTTTTGGTTTGTTATTTACAATGTTGAGTTGACAGCTGCTCAAGCTGTCGATCCGGTTGGTCAATCCCCGACCAGTATTGCGCATGCGCAGATCTAAGATCCAGTAGAAATGATTCTTTCACACACAGTGACGTCACGAGCTACCCACAATGCAACGCGCGCCATATATATATATTAGTGCTGTCAAAATGATCGCGTTAACGGCGGTAATTAATTTTTTGAATTAATTGCGTTAAAATATTTAACGCATTTAACGCATGTGCAGAATGGCCCGCCCCGTGCCACCAGTGGCAGCGCCAGGGTATGGCTGGGGCTACACCCATACCAAGAAATGGCTTAGCCCCACCATGAAAAATGATGTTAAAGTAAGCAAAATAAAGTCTGCCAACTTGCGCGGAGTAAATTGCACAGACAGGAGTTAGTAAGATTGCTTTCAGTAGCCACGGTTTTGAAAACTTTTGTCACGTAGTGATCGTCTTCTCAATAGAACATCTTTGATAACGGTGTGGTGTTGTTGCAGGAAGTCCCGACGGAGAATACTTTTGGGGTGCACATAACTGGTACGCAGGTTATGTGCGTAATCTGAAATGGTACCGTCACTTGTGTCACAAAGCGCATTTGCGTAGCGACGTACTTGTGAAGCTTTTCCAGAAGGCGGTTAGATCACCGGACGACAGAGTCGGTCTCCGTGTGCACAGACAGGGCTGCTGTTAACGTCGGTCTGTACAGCGGAATTGTGCCAAAACTACGCCAACCGGCTGCGGTGGGAGACTCCCCCCCCCTTCACTGGAGAACTGCGCTAAAACAGCTGATCACAACGTTCACACTCTGTGGTCACGAAGTACTCCACTAGCCCCCCCCCCTCTGTCGACTTTCCTGAAGTACTCCCCCGTTGATAGAAATCAACACGTAATGAATTAAGACCCCACGGTTTAATGAGTGATAGGTCTGTGGGTTGTCTTTCATTTTGACACGCAGAAAAATGTTATAATAAACATAGATACTGTATGTTAAATGGATATTTCCGCCTTCTTTTATTTATCTTTCCATTCCCACAACAATATACATAAATGAATGGCATATTTTGGACATAGTTCGAATGGTGATCATGATTAATACATTTTTAAGCTGTGATTAATCTGATTAAAAATTGTAATCGTTTGACAGCCCTAATATATATATATAAATACGCCATTTTCTTGGAGGTGCTAATATCCTGGAGGTGCAAATATAAACAGCTCGGTAACTTAGCCAGGCAGAGCGCACTAGGTTTTTTTTCTGAATTAACGACCGAAGAAATCGCTGCATGTCTTCGGATGACATCTCTGGACTTGAGGGGTGTGCTCTAGGTCGTTACCAGCGTAAACTAGAGCTGTGTGGGTTGTCGGATTGCCCTTACAAACTGCCTGCAGATGTATGGAAAAACGAACCATGAAAGTGGCCTTCGTCGATTTTGGCTGCATCTACGTCTAATTTCTGGAAACACCTGGTGAATACCCCACTTGTCACAATAATATTATCATGCCATTGCATATATGTGGTATTTTAGAGTTGACTAGATATTGATTAAGGCAATAGACTATGATATTCTGCTTGCACCTCGCGTGAAATGGCAGATACCGGAAGTGCGGTGTCGCACTCGGCCCAATACCCGTATGTGTGTGTGAAAGAATAACAAGTAAAAGTCTGCTGCTTATTGTTCTACTACTAGGCCAAAATAGAGTCAAAGACTATTTGAGAGAGAGAGTGCGTTAATTAATATATTAGGCAGTTTGGAGTAAGTCTGTAGATTTGTTTGTGTGTGTGTTTCACGTATAGGCCTCTCAAGATAATTAATTTTGTTGGATACATTTTCCCGGAAATGATTGCGATAAACGATAATATTGTCGGCACCGTTGTATGACCATTTTAGACCACTGACATAATGATAATAATAATAATAGTTCAAGTACATCCTTTCAAACTGCTAGTCACATCCTCATGTAAATGAAAATGTATCGAGGTCAGAAAAGTTATGGAGTTAATCTTTATTTATCGTACAATAAGTAAATTAATTGCACACAATAAAACAATGGAAACAAACATGTGTTTGACTTTCATTAGTGAATGAAACTGTGTGCCCTTTATAGTCTGTGTCCAATATTGTGTATTTGTATATTGTATATATATCCTATATATATGCTAAGGTCCCGCTGCTGACACGATAGCAGTCATTTAGTGCGCATATGTGTAATTAAACCCATGATATCAAAATCTCACTCCAGCCAGGAAACCAAAGTTGGCAACCCTGTAATACTTTATTCCGAGTTTGCTTGCTTTTCTCTTTGGAGGTCATCACATAACGGCATTGTAATACATGGTTCGGCTGCATTACATATTACATAGTTTGCTATTTATATTGAGCCCTGATGAGAAGACTTCTAGACAAACAGGAACAACTGCCGCCGAAACTGAATATGTGACGTGGATCATAAATATATAAATTAAACAAAATCTTCTATTTCTCTTCACAATATAAGTCTCCTTGCAGTATCAATACTAATTCGGCTGACTTTTATATTTGATCCAATCGGTATATTGGTATATGTACACCGTTATGTGATGACCTCCAAAGAGAAAAGCAAGCAAACTCGGAATAAAGTATAGCACAGCTGATAGAAAGGGACACCTGGTGGTTAAAGCACGTTATTGAAATGTATTATTTTTATTATTATATATTAATAGGAGACACAGATAGACAAACTAATAAGGCTTTATTTAAACATTAAAGAATACTTTAGGTTAAGGTCTTATTTTTGAATAAGAAAAAAGCTTTGGGGTATAAATATTAAGCCTGACAAAGTACTAATATATTGCTTTCCTGCAATGTTAACTACTGTATGTTTAAGCACTTATTTTAACTGATATTATACATATACTCTTATAAGATGTATGTAGATAGTAGAAGAAATTTGCTGAATACGACAGTTTAATGGTGGAGGTACACACATATTGATAGATTAAATTTAGAAAAGAGTATAACATTAGAAGGAAAAACGATGAAACAATACAGATTTCAGTATTCTGAGCCCCTACTCTCCCCATAACTGACAGCAACAAAAGTCCTACATTATTCAATTAAAATAAAGAAGTAAACACAATAAGTGTGTCTTGATATTGAGTAAGAAAAAGGTTGATAAACGCTGTGAGAATGGATCTGCGGAGAGCATTTCGCCACGATCCCAACTCGTCTATTAACAACGTTCAGGGAGCTCTATGCAAGTCAATGGGACGCCCTGCCCGTTGAAAACTGACTCTCAAGGGGTACCCTATGCGTAATAGAGTGACGGGGAGGGGCCCTGACCGACCGTCAACATGTGACGGGTTGGGAGTGAGAACGTGTTGCGTGAGGAACAAAAACATCATGGTATCAGGAGAGCATAGATCTGACCTAGGCATGAGACAAGACGAACTGACAAGGAACACTGGGAGACTGAGGAATTTAAACACACGACAACAAGACACAGGTGGAAACAATCAGGGGCTGGTGCTGATGAGCACAGGAGACACATAAGAGGTAGATAATCAGGAAACCTGGAATGACAGGTAAATGATGAGTGACAAAACAAACATAAAACAACATGAAAATGAAACTCCCTTAACATTTCTGTCAGTGCACAACAGCTTCAAGTGGCCTTCAGATCACACTGGCAGGTAATTTAGAATTGTTTTGGTTCCAGACCAAGGAGTTACTCGCAGTACGATTGAAAGACCTCTCCCTTTTTAAATATGATTTAATGTCGTCCATCTATGGTGGAAACATCCGGTTGATGGCCCCTGACATATTCAAAGGCTGTGTCACTGTTATTCATCCTTCACTTTGACATGGCTGGAGGATTGAGAAAATGGCATAACCCTGCGTGGGTAACATAAAGGTAGCTAATGTGACATGGCATGAAGTGATTCATATAGACTACTACTACACTTTCAAATCATCTTACGTGAAAGGAGTCAAAGGACGATTAGCGACCTTGTGTGCAGACACGTGGGCTGATCTGTAGTAAGGCAGAAAACACATCTGGGCTTATAGAGGCAGCTCACATGCTCCCAGGCACTTTATCGCCACGGCACGCTTTACTGTCAAACATGGACTAACACCAAACATGCACACAAGGGTCACTCATGGGTAAAGAGGGGGCATTGTGGGAGAAAATGAAAAGAAAATAGTTAGACCACAAGTCTAATGGCCGTGCAGAGGTTTAACTTTGATCTCCACTGATTGGAACAGGCAGCTAAGTGTTTTAGAAAACTCTAGAAGGCACATTTTTGTTTGAGGCAAAGGCCCCCCAAACCCTCCATCAAGTCCTTGTAAAACCACTGGCAGCCATGTCAGCATTATATAATGCATATGAGAGTATTCACTGTGAAGACAAAAGAGACTGCTCTTAATGGCTTTAGGGCACTAAGTGACCAAAAAGAAAGAAAACTAAAGATACAAGGTTGTTTGCCAGTTTACGCTTTGGTGCATTGCGGTGACCGTTGATTACAGGGCTAACATGAACATTACTTTTTGCATGCAATGTGATGCACTGGAGGTTGCATATTGCAAACATTGCACAAATTCCTCTTTCTCCCAACAAACATTATTTTGCTCTGGATCATGTGTCGACTTCCTGTTGCCAGTTGGTGCCACTATGACCTGTAAAAGTCCTCAGGCCTGAACCCTTATCGTGCATTCGGGATGTAGGGCCAATAGGAATATGCACATTGGAGTTATACCAACTTCCTGTTTCATTGAAAATTGTGCAAAATTGCCAGATTGAACTATTGTTGGTGCTCAGACTCTAATATATTACAGAACTTATTACTTGCAAGCCAAACAACAACAAGAAGTAAATGGAGAATGGATGGCAGTTCGAGCAAAAATCACAAGCCTATTAATACGGCTGTGGAGACTTTTTACCGCAAGACTGTTGACAGCATTATGTTAAACCATGACAGGCTTATGGGTGTTAGTGCTTTCATTTAGCTGAACAAGACACAGGACTCACAATCCTGTCACAAGGCTTATAAGTCCATGAATTCTCATGTCATTTGCCTGCTCCGTGGCCTTAATTGCCCAGAAACAGTTGTGCAATAGCAGTCAACCATGCATTCAATAATGACGGCACCTTTGTGCTAATCTTCACTAAAACTGCCTGAACTTGACTTACTTAATGCTCCAAGTTAGCCTTAAGTGGAGAAATTAGGCAATTACAACATTTGGGAAACAAGATTAATCTAAACCCAGTATCACGGGTTGGTGTACCTGATATAAAGCCTTAATTCAGGATTTCTCCAACACACCCTAAACGGGACGTATAATAATAGTAAGTGTTTTCTGACACTATTACGTTGTTACTGCATGTCAGCACCCCTACAGAATCTCAATCAGTTGTGATTTTCAAAGCAAAAACTTGTATGCCCCCGTCAAATACCTTTTCACTTCAAATCATATCAATTGAAATCCATTTTCTTGGAGAAAAACATATATAGAATATTTGACTTCACTGTTGAAAAGGTCACTCTTTAAAGAAAAAAAAGTTAAGCTCGCTGGGGTTGGCTTATTTCCAGCCCTGCTATGCAGCCAAGTGCGTTAAGCTGCGCAGATGAAGGGCCACAGCCGACCAAGCAGAAAAACAACTTATGCCTGCCTGTACTGGGCGGGGTGGGGCCGGCCGGGTCAGGTTTGGACTCCCTTGGGCCTGGGGCATTCTGGGACCAAGCCACCATTAACTACCACTAATGAGTCGAGTGTGATTGACCTGATGTGATGGGACATGTGGGGGAATGTGGCTCTGCTGGTTAGAGGGGTGTAGCAGCAAAGATTGCATTTTGATTGTAAAGATGATTCATCTCTGAGGGAAGAGAAGTATAATCAAGACGAATCCTGCTGGGGAAGTCATCCAGAAGAAACATTTCTCAAGAGTTTTGTTTTTTTTAGAACAAACTATAAGTGTCAGTTCAGTAATCTATGAAGTTCTTAGTTTGAGTAGCGCACTATTTTGCTTTTTTAAACTATCCACCTCACTAACTGAGCACATAGTTAAAGACAGAACTTGGCCGTTTCAACAATGACTCCCTTTTTGCATTTATATTCCTGGCGTGCAGTGTGTATGACTCTCACAACTCTAAGCAGGAACAGAGGAAAAGAGGGATACTATGTGTATGGGATGTGCGTGTGTGTGTGTCCATGCCTGTGTATTTGGATTTGAAGTGGCTGCTCCCTGCCAGCCAGCCTCCTCCGCCCTTCATGCCTTTTCACAGCAAAGCCAGTGTGCCTGAGGGAGAGGCTGGGAAAACATGTGGGGGAGAGCCTGGAGGAGTAGGAGGGAGACCCTGCCTACCTGCAGCTGACAGAAGTCAGGGCAGGCACCCAAAATACGATACCTTAAATATTTGCTTTGGCTCAGTTTGTGTGTTCCGTTAAAGGATGTACTGTTGGCAGGGGCAGTGACATTTTTAACCTGCAATAACAATCCTGCTTGGTAAAACTCGTTTGAAAATGTGTGTATTGTTGAGTGCATCATGCATAATACTTAGCTAATTTGTGTTTGTGATGCATTAGGCAGCAGCACTGTTTCTGTCTCTTGAGTTGTTGTGTGTGGGGAAGTTTTTGGAAAGATGAGCTCGCACGACTGATTTAGTGAATGATATTGCAAATTGCTCAATTACAGCTTGGCCGACGTTCCACCTAAGCATGAGAGCAATCGTTCATTCTGAAGACTTAACAAAGGGGACATTGTTTTTTGTCAGACTTTCCACTTTCTCCATTAGAAGCAATACAGTCACGGTGACCTGGGCTCCTCCCCTGAGGTTTGAAACATTGTTCAAAATTGAATGATTACTTTTTCGATACAAGTGCTCTCACATTATCAAAGTGACAGGGATATAATATGCTAACGGACGCCCTGAACAGTGAGGGTCATCCCCCGGAGGAGATGCAGGGGTCGGTGGGAGCAACAGGGAGCGGCACACAGCCCCAGGCCTCATCACTCTCTGCCAGGCATGGCCCACTTCCAGTGAGTGTCTGTGCTACAGGCAGCCACTTTGCAAAGTCAGAATGATAGATTACGCTAGGTGAGTTAAACAATTACCGTGCAATGTGGAGCTCTATGCCTCATGAATTGCTGGTCTCCCATCCTGAAACATCTCAGGGAAGAGTAATAAATCAACAGGGGGAAACGATAGTCGGATTAACTGCTCAAGTTATTCTTTGATGTTTATAATAAGAGATCTTGACTGTCAAAGACTCACTTCTTTCTGTTTTTCATTATCTCATGTGTAGGTTTTTTTAAAAGCTTTAACACAGGCCTAATACCATAAAAATGTACGCTTACGCACATGCACATTATTAAATAATGTCAAACATAAAAGAAAGTACATATTTAACTGAATTCTCAAATAAACACAGTCACATTGTGCTTTTATGCATGGCTCTTTATTGTGCAAGGTGTTGTCATGCAGATAACTGTCTCGTCTGCCCACTGTCAATACAACAAACCGCCTTCTGAAAAAGCTGGGAAGAAGAGAAAAGGGCATGCGTGACTCTATAGTGACGCACAAGACGCCAGGGGTCAGGTCTGTTTGCTGCGATGTCTGCAGTTATCGGATTATTTCTGCCAGTTTGCAGACATGAGACTCCTGGGGGACACAATTTAGATGCAGTACATTTGGTGGCTGGCAGTCAGGTATCGATACCCAATGGATATCATGCAGAAAGTAGCTTGCACCTGTGAATGTCTAACATTGAGAGATAAGACAAGGGTCATAGGATATATAGTGGCAAACAGTTGAATTCAGATAAGAAGTGTTTGGAAAGCAGGAAGTGTTTAATGTAGGTCTGTGTGAGTGGTTACGGTTCACCACAGATGCCAATGGAATGAGGCTGCGATGGACCTTAAGCATGACCAGGATATGGCTGGTGTTATTTTATGTTATTCTTATCGTCAACAAAACCAGTGAAAAACACCAAAACCAACAAGGCGTTAGTCATTCTCTTGAATCCTAAGAATAAATAGATTTGGCTTTACAAAAAGAGTCAGGGATTTCCTAAAAACACTGGACATTGTATTTCTTCGCAAAGTACTTAAACAGAAGTAAACAGTACATATCTTTTCAGATTATTATATTATTATATTTTTGTGTTTGAGCATCAGTACGGTTGGATGTGCCGTTGTCCATTGTAATTATTATGATATGAATAATCGCTCTGTGCAGTGTTGTAGTTCACAGATTTTAGTACGTCAAATACTTTTGGGTCTTCTCATTGGAATTCTTGAAAATAAGAGAACATCAATCTATCCTTGTACATTGGTTCATTTATTTTATATCTTAAAGTTGATTTATGTTTTGAGAATCCTCCCCTAATGAGCTAAAATGAAGTATGTAGGTAGCGTATTAAAGTAGGGTAAAGCATTTCAGCACTGCCTTTTTGTTTGACGAGGGACCTAAAAAGCAGCCTTCATGGTGAAAGCCCTGTGTTTATTGGACCCATTCATCCATAGGCTACAGACATCTAACATATGCAGGTGTCGTTGTTCTTTTTCTGCATCACCTGAATCCTAAGAGGCAGCCCTGCACATCCTGGCTCACAATTAAAAAGGGATAATATACCAACATTACTTTTGCAGGACATTTCGAGCAGTGTGTTAAAAACAGCCTGGAGAAAAATAGCAAAACATTTTCAGCGTACATTGTCCACTGAACAGCCCTTGCTGTTGATAACAAATAATGGTATAATCATTTATCATTGCTCCGGACAGGTTTTTCCCAGAAAACCTGAATCACCCCCTCTTCCTCTCGTTGCACATTTCTTATTCTCAGCATGTTGCCTTTTTCACCTTGGTTCTTTTTTACCTTACATGACACCTTAGTCAGTTCAGGTGCGAAAGGGAAAACATGTAGTGGTTACAGGTTTAAGGCAGTGCATACCAAACAGAAATGTTCATTAAACATAAGCTACTGTAAAAATGTGGATAAATATTAATACTGCATGAGAGTTGTGGTTTGTTTCTTTTTTGATGCACACCACACACTCCCTGGGAATATCTCTCCGACACACACACACAACAAACCATCTTTTCTACTTTGCCTCATAATCTTACACCGCTGAGTTTTTATGTCCAAGAGAGTCCACACTTAACAGCTCCCAGCTGCTGCTGATTGCCAGTATTTTCTGGAAAGCATCCTGCGGGAAGCGTTCGCCTCATGGATATTACACACAGACTTATTACCCTTGACAGAAGAAATGAGATGAAAAGAGAGAAATAATAGCAACATAGCTGCTTCTCCAGGCTGGAATAACACACAGCCTGCAGGAAGGCTGCTTCCCTCTGATTGGAGAAGATTGCGTAATTCTACTCGTGCCCTTGTTGTGCGTCGGTCACCCGGCACAAGTCTTCCCTTGGAGTGCGTGTGGGAGTGGATGGCCTATTGTGTGAGGATGACTTGCGTAGTACTCACATGTGTGTCTGTTCGTGTGTGTTTTACTCTTCTTATTCATGTCCGTCTCCTTTTTTTTTTAGCTCTTAGTTCCTGTGTTTTCTATTTCCGAGCTGCCTGCAATGATTCACTATACTAATCTGACCTTGTAACTCTTTAGTACCCCTCTATTCTTTTAGCATTAACTGATTCATCTTCCTAATATGGTTTGTATAAGATTGTATTACTGTATGAGCCAGTTATAAAAATTAAATGGACCACACTATGACAAATATTTTAACATAAGCACCTCCAATCGTCAAACACAAGAACTTGACCCTGAAGTTAAGTGACATATCCTTTTTTTCCCGATAGCTAATCTAAGGTATTAGTGATGTCATGAGGTGTGAATGAGATTAGAAGAATTGACCCAGGAAATGTAAGATTATCCAGCTTTATGTGTCGTTTCTAGCTGTTTTTTTCTACAGATTTTCTATTTTTATATCAATAGACTTGAGTTAAAAAACCCTCTATTGGACCAAAAGCTTATATCAAAAAAGCTTTTAGATTGTTTTGCATGTGCTTTATTAATTGACAGTTGGCAAGAAATAACATATTGGGCATTTAATGAAGCAATAGGGAACAGTTGACTATTTGCAAATACAGAGCTACAATTTTTTTTTAGGGATTCATTTCTTCCTGCCTGGCAAATAAAAAAAATGGTGTTTACTTTGGTCTCCATAAACCCCAGAGAGAAATATCTATTTCTGCTGGCTGCCTAATGCTCCACCGTGTTTACCAGGTAGTTGAATACTGCGTCTGTTTGTTGATGGGAAATTATGGCTGAAGTTAATATAGAAATATAGATTTGCTTTAAGAATACATTTCAAAAAGGAAATACCCTTTTATAGAATTGAACTGAACTGGAAGAGCTCTGCTCTGATCAAAACAGACGCTCGACTCCATATGAAAGACAGAATGGACTGAAACAGCTGTGAGTGATTTCTTTCTGTTTGCTTCTTGATCTCTCGGTGACTAATGGACACCTGCTTGAAGGAATGTCAACGATGAGCCGTGACTTCAATCAAGCAAATCTAATTTGATACAAGATGGTACGCACCGTTACACAGAACAACAGCAACACGGCGGAGGGCAGCAGGGTGACAAAATGATTTACTGGATGGTGTAAACGTCATGTGTCAGCAAGCGGAAGCCTGAGTGAAGTGTCCTTGATCAGGATGTGACGGTGACTTCCCATAAGCTGTAGTTGCTCTGTTGTGAATTTGAGCCCGACCTCTGACCTCTGCCTGTAGGAGGGTGTCAATAAAAGTAAACAATGGTATGGCTATAGTTATTTAGAACAAGAATAGAAGAGGTTGTATGTGCTTACAGCGGGCTCTTACTGACAAAACACCTACTGTCTGAATGTATTTCCTTTGGCGTGTTACTCATTCGTGTGTAGGAACACATCAGGGAGCTTGGGGCTTTCTTTCAGAGCGACACACTATTCAAGCTCCGGTGCTTTTTCAGTTCTCTGTATTAGAAACAGCAAGAGGACCTTCAGCAGGCTGTATCCTAAATGGTTGCCCGTCAGCAACAGGTGCCTTCAAGTGCCTGGGATTAAGACGTTTTAATTACTAATAATTATCTGTGTGTGACAGCGACATAGTTTGCTGTCAACTCCCCTGTATATAAGAGTTTGTGTGTGCGCATGCGGTTGTGGTTTATGCCATCTCCTTCTTCCAGATTTCTAATTTAAACTGACGTGTTCCTGTATACATGCATTTTCTCACTCGTGGTTGTGCAGTCCAGCTTTATATGGCTGGCACATGACTAACCCATTAAAGACTTGTGGCTACCTCAGACCATACTGTGGTCACCTGGGAGCCCATACTCTGGAGGTTAACAGTCAATCCAGGCACAACAACTGCTTCAACAAATAAATCATATTCACACCTCTATGTCTACGCCTGCACATACGGTGGGGATTATTCAGAATGAATAGTGCAGTGATTTAGAGAAGGAGAGGCATTCTAACACATCTGAACACACGTCACTACTCCATACCCCGCTTTCCATCTCACTATGATCACTTGCTCGGTATACATATGGTGGCCATCTGGCCTGGCAGAACAGAGCCGGAGCCCAGAGTGGGGCAGCACTACTGTGATCCATGTACAGTAACAACATAGTTAACCCTTTGGAGACATTATGGTGCACTGAAACAGTCTTATCTGGTGACCTCTTGAACTGTGTTTTTCCAATACTACAAGTCAAGTCAACAATTGACTCTCGTCCATCAAAGTTGTGCTTCTGTCCTTGTTTGTAGAGTACATTTAAGATTTTCCAGATCAAAGCTAGAATCTGCTGTCTTGGTGTCTTATCTGTCTGCGAAACTCAATGCCAGAGTTCCTGCAGAGCTGCAGCGTGTTTGGGGAAGTGCACTTCTCCCTCCAAAATAGATTTAAGTGCAGGGTAGGAGCTACACCGAGGTCAGAGTTACTGTCCCTCTGCTCTAGTCAACCCTGAGACCAGTGTGGATATTTGGGTTGAATGGAAACAAAACATTTAAATGGGCATTTTCACTGTATAATTACATGTAACAAATGTTTTTCAAAACTCATAGTGTGATTTCAGTTGTAGAAAGTGTTGTACTCCTGGCACAACCTCCAGGTTAAAGAGGCCCTATTTTGCATGTTGGGGTTTTCCCTTTCCTTCAGTGTGTTATATAAGTTGTTGTGCATGTAAATGGTCTGCAAAGGCTAAAGTTCCCTCCAGTGGGAGTGTCTCTCCCACGCAGTCAAAAATGTGATCAGTCCCTGCCAGAAATCAGATAACAGCAATAGTTCCACATTTTGGGAAACATTCTTGTCTTCCCTTAAACCATTTCCTTACATCTAGCCAAAGTACGTCATGTCGTTACTTATGGATTGTGACAGTTTTGAAATTGTAATCGCTTCAACAAGAAAACATAAATGGAACTCTCCTGAGGTACTTTGTCCTATTTGCCATTACAGTAATAAAGTGTAGAGGTTGGATTGTGGATGTGGCTTTTTTCTGACAGTGTTTGTGGGATTTGTTGGACCGTGCAGCGGATCTGTTCAGCACGGCTGCCTATCACAGAGTATGACTAAGGTGCCCTCAGTGACATCTTAATGGGAGCCCTAGTACTCATTACTTCTTCTCCAGTGACAGTGCTGTGCCTGGAGCATTATTCTGCTCCTTCTCCACTGAATGGCTGCCATATGGCAAACGTGACTGGTCCACTTAAAGAGTGGCAGGTGCCTTATATAAATCACTTTGAAACATAAGCTGCTGGGTCATGATTATGATGATTGCAAGTAAACATCTTGGTATACTGCGGTTTGACACCTGACACCATTACATTTCCAGGGAGCTTTGTGTTGCAGTGACAATCACAAGGAAGATAGTGACAATCATCATGCAAACCGGGAGAGAGAGGCCACAGTCGGTGGCATGTAAGAGCACCTGCTATAAGGCAGACAGTGCCTTGCATTACGACGAGAGAGCCAGTGAGTCACCTTGCCTCAGTCCACCCTGAGAGCATTCAGCACTTCACTGTCAGCTGCTCCTGTAATTCCCCCGAAACTAAGGTTAAGGAGCCGGGTGCTTGAAGCTCAAGTTTACCAGCAAGGTGCTTTTATTCATGATTTTTCAGAGAAAGTATTTGGTCCAAGATGTTCTCGTGCAGCCCTACATCACATGCTGGCAGCCGTGTGTGATTTCTCTTGTGGCTGGAACAGAAAATCAAGGAAAACCCTTGAAGAGCGCAGACCTCCGACCAGGCCAACTGCTTTATGCAATGTTGACGAAAATGACAAAATAATGTGTGTTTCCCGCAATGATTTGGATCGACTGTAAATGTTAGGTAGTTTTCCCTTGGCCTATACACCCTTCTACCAATTTCAGGAAATTCTGTAGAGTAGGATTTTTATCATGATCCTCTGTACAACCAACAAGCTTAACAGAAAACCGAACCCCTAGGTGGATAAATGAATGGCAACCACGGTGCCAGAGTTAGAGAAAAATACACTTTTCTCCTGGAAATGACGGTGTCTGCAATATTCAGCCAAATCTCACCTGTGGGCTTTAGCTGCACGTCAAAGGAGGCAGGTCACAAATCCTGCGGTCACGCTTTGAGCAGGCTATTTACTCTGGTATATAATTGCTTGGGAGGAAAGTGGGAGTGAGGAAGGTGCCAGAATAGCCCCCCTGCTGCTCCAAATTGTTTAAGATGGATTTCCTGGAGTTTGCACAACTGCTAGTCTAAGAGGGCCCATTTTGAGAAATAAAAGCAATAAAGGAGGTGTTTCAGAGTGGTCCCTGCAGAAACAGAGAGAGAGGGCATTTACTTCCTAATTGTCCTTGTTGGCTTGTCTGGGGATTTTGCTTAAAATGGTCGCTGTTTAGGACACCTGACACTGGAGCAGCAGATGGGGACGCCTCCTGCTCTTTGTTCCAGAGTCCTGCAGGTTGTCAGTTTCTCTCTGAACAAAGATGTAGATGAGATGGTGCCACATGGCTGCTGCTGGTTTGTAAGCAGCCCCTCGTCCAGATGCTTTTGCCGCACAGTTTTTATTACTTGTGTATGACTGGGGAATAGCAATCTTAAGAGTGGAGTATAATCAGAGCCATTCCTTTTATAATCAGTACATTTTAATGACTGTGGATTTAGTTACTACCTAACCACACTTTTTCTGTAAGGGAGGGTAGGTTCGAAAATGATTTGAGTATGGTGGGAGTGGGGGGGCTAAACAAAGACGTTTCTATTTTGGCATTATCAATACTCATGCAGGAACAATCTGTTTACAGGTTTTGAGGAGTGGCATTCAATTTAATTTAATCACATTTGAACTGCATGATTAAGAAAAGTGATGCATACATGTTTGGAGTACTCTTTAATATGCTAATAGAATTATTATTATTATTATTTGACATAACTAGATAAACATTTTTGTATTATGTATGTTCTGATTTATGTCAAACGTATCTCAGTTGTATTTAAACCAAGAGCTATTACTGTCACTTGATATAGCAAAAGTATCTAACTTTAATTTCCAACACTCTCTCGCATGCTTTAGCTGTCATTGGGAACAAGTTCAACGAATGGCCCTTAAAAGAAGTAGGATGAATGAAGAATGTCACCTTTGCCACAAGCAGCATGTGCATTCAATTAGGAGCATATTATGAAAAAGGAGCCATTAAAACCAAAGCTGCTTTTTCCACAGTGATTAAAGGGCTAAGTACAGAGTCGCTGCTTTCTGCCATTTCACGAGTTGACACCCTGCAAACGATAAGAAGGGTGCAGCACGAAGCTGCGGAGGAATGAGAAACTGTCAACAAAGCGAAATGGAGAGCAGACTGCCTCGTCACCCTCAGAGCGAAAAAGACTTCTGATTTTACACATTATTCCCTTATTCACATTATTAGTCTGTGACAGGTGCAACTAGGAGGCATGATTACTATATTGTCTGGCCTCTTTTTTGTCTCACTCTTCACACAAATACACAACAATAAGAAAAATATATAAAGGGTGTGATGAGATATCAACATTAAAGAGGGTAAGCTGTGTTTTTATTCGCAACTCATCCTGTAAAGAATATTCACAGGTGAGTTAAGAATTGTCTCTTTTCAGACTGCAGCCTTGAGCTTTATCATGACATTAATGTGATGTAACTCCCTCTCCGCTCCAGGTGTGCTCAGCCTACCTGAGGGTCTGACTCTTCACAGGGACCAGCAGCTGCAGCAGCGAGCGGGGAAGAGCGGAGATGGAAACGCCTACAGTCACTCTGAGCTGCGCTCCATCGAACAGTGTTTACTGGCTACAAGAGTGGGCAGCATCTCTGAACTCAGTAAGTTGTCTATGTGTGTATTTGTGTGTCAGTGTGTGACTGTAGAAGTCTGGATGGAGAAGTGAAGGACCATCGTTGACCTATCTCTCAATAAGCAAGGTAGTCTATGTGCCCTCGAGCAATGCAAAAGACCCACCTGTTTTAAAATTAGATTAAAAAGAATAGGTGTTGCTAGTAACACTAATGAGGGCTTTGTAGATGGCTTAACATAATGACCAAACCATATCATTCCAAACTCTCAGTCACAGGATTTCCCAAAGACTTACATGTGGAAAGAGACCTCTGTAAATCAAGTTGAGATAAACCAAATACCCAGTATAAAAAAACGAAATAATTTTTTGTTTTAATCAGTAGGTCCTGAAACTTGTAAGATTCCTCTATATCAGAGTAGAGAGTAATTTTCCTTAATTTTTGTATGCTGCGGCAAACTTTATAGACTTCATGCGACTTAAAGCTACTTTCATAGGATGGAGCATTGCCCCACCAACGCTGCACCCATTTCTCTTCATACATCTATGGCAAAAGCTGAATAAATGCAGCTAATTGCAAATCAGCCATTAGTTTATTTTGTGTATGTCATGTTACGTTGCATTATGTCTTCCTCCTGTCACAAGTCAGATTGTCTTCATTGAAAAAGGCAAATTAATCGCTCTAAATGTAATCGAATGGTCACCTAGTCACGGGCAGGTGATTTTAATATACAAGTGCTGTGCTTCCAACTTTGACGCAATACTATTTAAGACTACTATTTATGCCCCAGTGCACAAACAAAGGCCCATAAAAAAATGATTTCCCACTTTTGGCATGGAGGAACTTGACTAGCCTCGTCCGACGCCTTTGGGATGCATTTTAGCACTGACTGCTAGCCAGGCGTTATCAGCCAACACCAGTACCCAAACTCACTAAGGCTTTTTCACAGCCGTCACTTGTCACAGTAAGGAAAGCATAGGTGTTGCTAATAACATTAACAATGGCCCTGTTCTATTCAACTGTCCCAGTAAGTCATGACAGTGTGACAGGGAGTCAGCGTTCACAATAGCAGGACTCTGAAACTGAAACGGCAAACTGGAACTCAGTTAACATTAATTATTCAGAACTGTGCTTATCATACTGTGACTGGTC
Source organism: Pseudochaenichthys georgianus (assembly GCF_902827115.2). Taxonomy (NCBI): domain Eukaryota; kingdom Metazoa; phylum Chordata; class Actinopteri; order Perciformes; family Channichthyidae; genus Pseudochaenichthys; species Pseudochaenichthys georgianus. The sequence continues at coordinate 17,998,474 of NC_047508.1, read as the reverse complement.
AAAATGTATTCCAGAAAAAAGGTCTGTACTGTATGTTCGCTTCTGGCTGAATGGGAACAAAGAACCCACAGCCAGGATCCGCAAGCCGCCTTTCCCAGAAGAGTGGAGGCTGTAATAGAAGCTTATTATTGCCCATGGTGTTGAATTGATATTTTCAGAGGTGGTATAGGGACCATGTTCTTTTGTTTATCTAGCATGTGTGAAAAGAGCATGTCAGGTAAGAACCATACCATTCAACCAAGTTGGTATTTAACTGACATTTCTTAACAGTTACTTAATGGATGAAGACAATATTTCGTAGAGATATTGTTTGTTTCCATAGGATGAATTCTAGAGAGTTGTCATGTTGGCTATTTGAAAGGTATGACATTTAGAACGCATATGTCCCCCTGTGGGTGAAAATAATAACTTTGTTGACTTCACTTCCTTCAAACTAGCCCCATCTGACCTACATTTTAATTTGTTTAATGTTTAGATTTATAACCAAAATACTTGCAAACCTAGGACATGTTTGCTTATACAGGGTTCCAGAATAATTGACCACGCAGATCAGGATAGCGGAACCAATAAAACAAAAACAAAAAAGTCTGTTTTCAACATTGGAGGTCGAAAATCAAACCATTCCACTGGGTTATAAGTCATATTTTACTTTACAATAATTGGTGTCGTTTTTTCCACGTAGATTTCATTTTTAGTTAAGTTTAAAAGTTTTTTAAATAAGAAGTCTTAGATCTAACTTTAGCCTATTATTGTGTGAAGTAACCTCTTTTAGCATCGGGACATGCTTAGGTAAAACTAGCATTTAGCGTTTTCCCGTTTTGTGCATATTTAAACAAATGTTTATGCACTGTCAATGAGATCCATTTTAATAACCCAGAGCTATTTATTAAACATACTGTATGAGTTTGACAAGCCCTCCAAAAAATTATTGAATGTCTGTCCACTCACAATGTACTCAAAGAATAATGGGCTTCTGCATGCTTTCTGAATACAAAGTCATTTACATATGGTTTAGTTTTGATAATACTAATAGGTTTTGAGATACTGATTATGTTTTCCCTCTTGTCCTCCCCCGCACACATTCCTCGTTAAATATTGTTTTCTGACAAACTCTCAAGGCCTCGATGTATCCGCAGTGACAAGCTGCAAACCACTGAGGACACATCTTCCCTCTTTCGATATAACCATAGAATCGCGACTCTCATTGGAAGTGTTGAACAGTCTTGTTTCTTGGTTGCGTGCAACTCTGCGGCTCATTCCAGAAAACAAATCTGATAGCTGTCCTCTGACAAAAGAATAACACATTTAGTCACATAAACACAAATTACCCCCCGATGTGCATGACAATATTTTTTTACAAAATAAATAAATCCACAAGCATAACAATGGTGAACGGGTCGTAGAGTCTGTTTCTGTCGTCATGGCATCGGGATGTCAAGACAAGGCTGGAAAAACATTCCCTGTATATCTAGTGTAAACATTTATCCTCTGAATAAACAGAGAGCCAATTCTCCTTATTGTATGTTTTCTCAGGGACAAGGCAGGGGGGGGGGCGCTCTGAGGCAAATCGCCTGTCCTCTGTCCATGTTGTATTGATGAGGTCAAGCAAGCACTCATTCTGTTATGTTGACACTGCAAACACACTGTGAGATAATGATGGATAATAGCCGAGCTTTGTCCGGTGCTAATGTCACAGCTCTGGAGAGGAATTCTGTCAATAACTATAGGATTTGCAAACAGACCCTCAAGCCCGGGATGAAAATGAATAATTGAGAAAAGCTGGAGAGCCTTATCGCCCTGACATATTGTGTATCTGAAAGAGACTTGAGATGGGGGAAAGAAAGGTATTACATTTGGGATGGTTAGAAAGAAATGCAGATTTTGGATATGATTTTCAAAAAATATATTTAATGTGATAGAAGAACAGTATAATTTGCATCCGATGCAGGGGACAGTCTATGTGCTGGCATTTAGAATCAATTTAAGAGGTTTGCTTCTGATTTACCTCTTTGTATTTATTTATTTTCTCTTCCACCAAAATGCCAAATTAGCATATTTGAAATGACAGTCCTGCAAATGCTGCAATTATTAGGAAACGTGGTGTGTCATCGTCACTCAGCCTGCAGGACAAAATCCTGAGAGAAATATGTTCCTCACAGCATTGTTTTTGTAACCCAATACCTATTGAATCCCCCCCGATCTATTTTTAGGGGCGGTGGTTATCCGGATCATACAAAATTCATACAGGCTTTTTCCATATATATATATATATATGGAAATCTATACTGCTCACAAAGTGATACAAGGTCAAACGGCAGTGACCTCTCTGTGCAGTTGAAATGTCCATTGGCTTAAACCCGACAACCAACAGCAGCATAATGCTCTTAAGCTTCTTCATGTAGACATTATGAAATATTCCTTTTCTTGCCAAACGCGAGATGAGTCTATCAATACCAATCTCATGTCTGTAAGATAAATAGCCCAGCTGTGTTCAAAGGTAACAACATATATTGCTTCATATTTGAACATGAGAGTGGCATCACTCTTCTAATATGTTCTCTTTCACTTATTTACTTCTTGGCGATAAAGGGAAAAAATGTGCCTTTCATAAAATGTCAAATTACTAATGACCAAAAATGCTTCTTTTTTTTAAACAATATGGAAGTCAGATTGAATCATTCACATATGACTAAAATATGACTAAAACATGGAAAACGTATAATGTTAATTGGGCTTTCTGAACAAACAACAAACTGGGAGTGTTTAGATGTTGCAACACATATTGTGTCTAATCCCCAATTTTGCATTTCCATTTTCATTGCAAAAACGTACCGAGCTTTGCACACAAAGTGAAATAGAGTAAATGTATTTAGTTGTTGTCTGTGAAACTTGTAATATTATTACATTAGTGAACAATTGTTGCTTTAGTTTAGAATTGACTTTGTCACATTCATTATGGCCATTAAACTTGTTCGCAAATTCATTACCGTATTACAAATTCATGTTTAGTCATTCCACAAAGGGTACTCTCTCATACAATGTAAGTTATTAATGCTGATTAAGAAAACACTCCTGAATATCATTATTATTGTGCGCAGAGCAGAACAAATGTTACCACAGCAAAGAAATACATTTCGAGGTGGAAAGAAATCTTGTCTTTTCAAAAACATGCACTTCACCTAAACTAAAGGGTTTTACATGATCAAATCAATATTTAATCAAAAAGGGAAATACACAGGGCAAATAACTATACTTTTTCAATGTCAACAATGAAGTATAAAGTGCACCCAGGTGTACACCACATCTCCCAGCCTCGCTCCTCTGAGAACATACCATTCTTACTCCAGAGACCTCTGACAGCTAAAGGATCGTCAGTGATGTTACTTTGAATGCCGTCCTTGTGCAAACTAAACCGTCCTGATTACTGCGGGGACGCTGTGTGCTTGTTCCTATCACAGTTAGTCTCTACAGTCGTTAAAATATAAAGTCCTTCTGAAAGTTAAAGCAGCATGGGTAACGATGATAGACCCTCTTAGGGAGAGTTCCACTCAAGCTATATATTCCCTTAACAATGTTTGATATTCAAAGAGAGCACGAGTTCTGTCGTTTTTGTCAAGCTGCTCCCTTTCTTCTACCTTTTCTTTCTCTCTTTCGTTGTGGGTCTTGTCTTTTTAACAAATTCTGATGGAGCATCTCCATAAAGATAGTGTTGGTGCCCTCCTTGTGATCTTATATGCGAGGTAATTAGGGTCTAAAATCTCGGGCTGCTTTGGAAATTGACAAAACTAATAGCGGGAAGAATGGCTTAGCATCTTGTCGAGTCAGGATGGCCACAGGCGACCATTAAATGCAATCATGACCGCATAGCAGCAAATACATGAAACACAGAAACTGTGATGATGGCAGCAGCTGCACAGTGCCGCCAAGAGCCATTCATCAATACACAAAGGAAAGCTGGTTACTGAATATTTATTTCCCTACATCATAAAGGCTTGAATATAATTGCTCCATCAGAATTGAGAACTTTCACCGCCTTTGATGCGGGTGTTCAATCAGTGCTAATGTCAATGGAAACAATCAATTCGTCAGTGTACATTGACCATGACAGCTGAGTTTGCATCTGCGTATACTTACTGCATCAGTTACACCAGACAGCTACGAGTATTGATGCAAGGAGGACATATATTTCAGAGCCAGGGGGTACCAATGCTCGAGAAGATGGTGATGTAGGGCATTCATGACAAGATATGAGTTTTAAGGACTAGGAGGCCTTTTGGCTGACTCGGTGAACAAATATTTGGCAAAAGAAACGCGCTGGAAAGAGGCTGAGGCGGTAAGCAGGAGAGCTCCGATCTCTTGGTCAATATTGCAGGCACTTTATTGCTTCCATTCACATTTACCTTTAACACTGAATGAACATCCACTGAAAAGGAAGCAGATTTTCCCTTTAAAATCTACATTTCCTAAGAGCATACTTCTTTTCTGGCAGTTATGCATTAAACAGCCTTCACAGTCTCTGGCGTAATGAGCGGTTTGGTTGTTATGTGGGTGCTGCATTGCCGGTTACTGACCTTAAAGGTGCCAACTCTAATACAATTCCTTGTAAATCAAAGCAGTGCCATTATGCACTGGAGACTGGCATATTTGTGTTATTTTGCTTTTCTAAGGAGATTCTAAAGCTTTGAAAACACAGAGAGCATTGCCCCGCTGCTTAAAGGTGATCAGTGAGATACCTGAGGAGCGGTTATGCTGTGTGTCCTCCACCTCTCCTCTTCTTGTTAGCATCAACAATTAATTACCCAGGATGAGGTATTGATTAAAGGCTTGAATCTTATAGCGAAAATGCTATTGGCGTGTTAGCTTATTAAACTGCTGTTCTTCTTTCAATCCTCTCTTTTGGCCAAAACAAAGAATCTTTAAGCCGTCACTGAAAATAATGAATCCATCTTTTTTGAGCAGATATTTCTGTGTACACCTGCTAAAATAGCAGCAGTAATCTCACTTTCAGCTGCTGCTACTTCGCTACTGTTGCACTCTCTCTGTGTTAGGAATAATCTTCTTTTCACAGTCTCTGCCAGCCTCCTCTGAGAATGTAGGAAATGTCACAGGGCAGCATAAATAAGACATGAGAACCGGCTGTTGCTGACCACCTCAGCTTCCCTTACCAAGCTTAAGAGGGCACTGTTACAAGCTTATCCTGTTGCTACAATTAAGAGGAAAGGCGCAGGATGACAGCGACAGAGTGAAGGTGCAGGGCTTTAGCTTAACATTTATACGCGAGGTAATCATTCCTGTCATATTTCCTTCTCATTGCGTCAGTAGATGTTGTCCAGCACAGCCCCCCTGTTCCCAAAGGAAGGCCGTGAGATTCACTGTTTTGTTGCATGAATGCTCTTCCCTCATTCAGGCATCCTTTTGACACTCTCCTCTCACATTGTCAAGGCTAAATGGAATCTTGGCAAGCGCCAAATAGCTCAATTTTGATGCTAAACAAACCCTTTTGTCCATGTAAATGACAGTTTGCTCCGTCTGTGTATTGTATAGGCGGCGCACATACAGTATAGCTCATTTAGACCGGATAACCATGTGCCGCCTTGCTCCATTACTTTTCCCATTGAATGCTATCAAATTGACCCGAACAACATGGTACAGAGTGGGTTTCTCTAAGATTGAACCTGCTTCAGAATTTCATTACATTTTCTCACAGTGCAGTGGGTCTAGACAGGAAGGAGAGGCGACATACATCTGACAGTGGTCACACTGTACCGCTCAACAGTGGCGGCTGGTGGAAAATATTTTTGGTCCATGGGGCTGTTGATATAGTGATTTAAAAAGGTTTTTTTGGAGAAATGACCCCTTAAATTAGGACTTCTGGTGATGTAATGGCGTGTTTCCAGTGCAGCACGGAGCTCGCTTTAATGCTGCGTTCAGACCGGACGCAATGCGAATATTCGCTTCGCTCTAAACGCTCCTATCGCATCGCTCTAGTCGCTTGAGTTTCACCGCGGCTGCCAGCTGTGTTTACTCGCATCATTCAAACAAGACGCGCTCGGGAGCTACAGCTACAACATGAACATATTTTACCGTGATTAAATTGTAATACACGTTTCTAAATGATGCCGACGTAACAACATACTGATACCGGTTAGTAAAAACCATGAATTAATGCTTTGACAAGTCTGCAGACAGACGGCAGGCGAAAAACCTTTTAGAATGCTTGTTTTCTGAATGGAGATTGGGTCGACCAGGCTAAGCTAACGTTGTATATGCTCACTCCACTCATAACAACGGCCTACAGACATAAATAAACCAGCGACTGTATTCGCCATGACACAGAAAGTGCCGAGCCGTGCGGGGCCCGTTTTTGGTTGCGTTTCCACTTAGCCTAGTACCGGCTAGCGGGTCCTAATTCACCGTTTTTTTCCTGGCCCCATAAAATCGTGGTTCTACGGCCAGGAACAACCAGGCTGAGTCGGGCTGAGTATGCTAAACTAGAGAGAATCGCTGGCAAGGGGGCTACAACTACAACAAGATGAACATATTTTACCGTGATTTGATTGTAATACACGTTTCAAAATGATGCCGAATTAACAACATACTGATACCGGTTAGTAAAAACCATGAATTAATGCTTTGACAAGTCTGCAGACAGACGGCAGGCGAAAAACCCTTTTAAAATGCGTGTTTTCTAAATGGAGCTTGGCTAAGCTAACGATATATGCTCCGGCCATCCACACTCACAACAACGGCCTATACAGACATAAATAAACCAGCGACTGTATTCTCCATGACACAGACAGTCTGGGGTTTGTACTTGTTTAACTTTTGTCTAGTTTCTGAACAGATCGTATCTGTCCCCGGCTGTTTGAAGAGCAAGCATGGGAAACAAAAGACAGCATTTACCTGTTTGCATCCAGCTAGCCATGTGAGAAGCCTCGTTGATACGTTTTGTCTTTTTCACGAGCTTGCTGTGATATATACAAATCGGGTTGGTCCGGTCCAAGGTCTTTAAGCAACAGTTTATCTCCCAAACTTCTCCATTCGAAAGGATTGGAGATTAGCTCTTGAACGGAATTGGGCGGGGACTGAGGTCCGGCGACTCCACCTGCACACGAAGCCATTCTCATCACCTTGGTCACTCACGAGTCTAAAAAACAACTCACGTCAACGCACGTAAGCAATGTGGGCGCCAACGTGAGCGCCCTCGTGACCAAAATATTTGACGGCGCTGATTGGCTGAAAGTATGTTTCGGCGGCACAGTTTACTATTGAGACTTTTGCAACGTGCTGGTTGCTGCTGTTTGGCTCGGGGGCTCCTTGCACGGCGCCCGGTAATGATAAACTAATGCCACGGACAAGGCCAGGCAGAAAACATGTGACTTATCAGTAACTTTAGACATCGTAACACAATTTTAAACGAGATTTTATTGTAGATTATACATTTTACTGATACAGTACCAATTGTATGATATTTACCTTGTTCATTAAAAATAAAAATATAAAATATATATTTTTTAAATATTTTTTTTTTTTAAATATTTTTTTATTTAATATTTTTTTTTATATATTTGTTTGTTTGTGGGAAGAGGTGGGGCGGCGACCCTATGGGCCGGCCGTCACTGCCGCTCAATAAGTAAGGTGCCACAGTCATAATTGTCCTCAGAGTGAAGATGTTGGTCTCCTCAACTATCTATGTCTGTGAGAGCAACTTCAAATTCATCTCTCGTTTTTTTGTGAAATGAGTTTTCTGCACTTAAAAGGCAGTCTGTTTTGTCCCTTGACAATACAAAAGGTGTTGAACATGCTTTTCCAAGAACTGTTTACTTAAAACCTGCCTAGAGAATATTAAAATGTGTATTACCAGAGTCCTCTCAAGCTTTGATTTTTCTAGCCCAACTGGATGACCTTAAAGTACTGAAAAATTATGCAGGGGAAATAGCTTGGAGTAGCTAATGTTTATCCATAAATATTCATTCTCCACACAGCGCAGTCCTGAGCATGCTTATCCTCCTGCTCTCCCCCAGTGAGTGGCACAGAAAGGACTGGGATGAACTCTGTTTCTTTTTCTGATGGGGTGCGGGGGAACTCTCGATTTCCCCTGACCGAGGGAGCTCTAAGGGGGCTGGATTGGAAGGAATGAAGATGGTTCCCTGATGTCTTTTTAAAGGCCAATTGCTCAAAATATTCTCCCTTTTTGCACCCTTGTGCCTGAACATTAACTCCTTCTTCAGTACTTGTGTTTCCCTGTATGATATGTGTGTGTATATTTGTGTGTTTGTATAGGTGACATAGTGTCCCGGGCCATGCACTACCTACAGCCGCTGTACATGAAGAACCCCAACAATGGGACGCCGATCCACCAGAAGAGCGGAGTTATCCACTGGGCGCCCGAGGCCATCTACACGCTGTGTTACTTCATGCACTGCCCTCAGATGGAGTGGGAGAACCCCAACGTTGAGCCTTCGAAGGTCACCTTACAGACAGAGAGGTGAGAAAGAAATCACTCAGCATCAAACTATGTATTATTCCATGACAGAAAATAGTCCCCAACAACTGTACCACTTACTGTTGTTTGGCCAATGTTTTTCTAAAACCTTTAGTGGCCAGCTGTTTTTTGATATTATAAAACATTTGTACTAGATAAGGAAATAGAAGGGTGTAATCCATTGTTAGTTCTGCTAATGTGTGGTTAACATTAACATTTGAATAACACCAGCCATTACACCTCTTGATTCGACCAATATTGTTTAGAATGAATGAATGAAAGCAACAAATACTCTCATGCTCACAAACTGAAATGAGTGTCATCACATTTATCGTAAAATGTTCTTATCACACACCATTTCTACACAGAGTTGCTTCAAAGCAGCCATACGCAATATTTGTATACATTGAAAAAGTATCACATGACTATTTCCAGGTGAACAATTGTGTTTGAAAGGATGAACCCATAAAGAATTGTTGCCTTAATCCTCATTTGTCTTCAGATCTACAGAGCATTTCGCGTCTTTTAGCTTTGTTTTGGTTCACTGCCATCAGACAAAGCAGTCAGCTGTTTTCAATAAATAAGCTTCCAAAAACCAACTGTACAGTACCTGTTCAGCACTAAAGGGACTAGCTGACAAACACAGTAGAGAATTTAGCAGCTAATGATATCATTTTTTCTCCGAAGTTCATTGAGTAATAGCTACAAAAATAATTAATATTTAACTTACATTGATACCAGGCCGTTATTTAACAAAGAGCACTAACAACTGACAGAACTATATAACATGTATTCTCACTATAGAACCAAAAGCAAGGTAGAGAAAACATGTAACAGGAACACCTCATGAAGAAGACATATAAAACAATATGCTGTTCAGTTATAGAATATGTTATACATGTGCTGGAATTGGAAGACAAATACATGTGTCAGTTGTTTAGTATCTAGATGTTAACCTGCCATCATAATTAAGCCATGACTAGTGTTTGATACATTTAGGCTTTCTGAACCAGAAAAGTAATGAAATCATCTGGTATTTTTCATTTCATTTTCATTTAATCGTTTATTTGAATCGGGACAGTGCACATTGATGAACACTTTAAACAAAAATAATGCTTAATACAAGTGTAAATGAGCCGGATTTTAGCTTTGAGCTTATTTCCATCTGTAGTCCCGTCACAACATAAGAACATGACATTTATATACATAGCAACAATAAATACATGATATCGAGGAAGAGCATGAGCAGCATACAAGTATTTACCCATAGACTGTATATATAAATGGACGTAGTGTCCGTGACGTCACCCATAGGATTCTGCAGAGTTGCCGTGAAGCCCTTAGTAGGCGGAGTCGGCCACTAACGGCTCGACTGTGACGTCAGAGTCTAATCCCGCCTGCTCCAAATAAGGGCCAAGAGGCGGAGCCGAGGCGGGACCTGCTGCTTCCGAACTGGAAGTAAACAGAGCGAGGTCAGGCTAAGAAGCTAAGCTAACATGAAATACATGCATACCAAGTTACTGCTAACAGTGTAGTTCCCCTATATAAACGTTACATTCATAATCAAATGAGACAATCTGCAAGAGAATTAGCTATATTTTTGTATTCTTAATGCTTGTCATTCACACGTTAAGAAAAGACGGACTCCACCGCCCGGACCTAACGGAGCCGCAGTGGGCTAGCTCCGGGACGCCGGCTGGAGCTAGCCCCCTGCGGCTCCGTTAGCTCCGGCGGCCACCACTAGGATAATTGGGTCCCCTATTAACATTTGCTCCCGTTTAGCATTATGGGCGTCATAGCCATAGACTATACAAGTCTTACCCAAGGCTGAATCATAAACTAAAATGTATGTATAAAGGGTTACGTCCTTAGCTGGCTAATAAGTAGCAAGCTAAGCTACCAAGCACACAAACACCTGCGAACGGGGTTAACATGTATAATATTATCATTTTAGACTTCTTGGAAGTTCTGTTAGTACATTCAAGCGCACAGCACAACATTTTAATTGTCTGATATTTGTAACAATATTCCCTAAAAGGCACAATCACCACGAATACGGCTAAAGGGTCAAGTACAGTAACTACAACTAACTAACGTTGTAGCCTCTATGGTTGTAGCCTAGCAGAGTGGACAAGTTGCTGTTAGCTGACAGAGGCATGTACATATTTTAATATTTAATATTAATTAAACAGATGAGTTGAGAAAAAATGCACCCCCCACACAGTGGTCATGAAGGGGGAATCTAACTATACAGAGAATATGTTTTTTTGAACCACGATGTAAACATGTTTATTTCTGCTGTAAAGTTGGGCATTTTAACATGGGGGTCTATGGAAATTGCTCCCTTCTGCAGCCTGCTCCTACTGGCCACTAGATGAACTGCAGTTTGAGACACTTCCGTATTAGCGTCCCGGCTCTTCCCCAGAGTGTACCGCTTGTATTTACCACATAGCAGTACAATGTAGCAGCTACGACATAATAAAGTGCAAGAGAAGATAAAAGTGCTACATAAAGTTCAAGAGGAGATACCCCTGTGTTAAAGTGCATTTAGCAGTGATTACACGTCTGTTAGTTGCTCAACCATTCTTTGAGTTGACCTTTAAAACTATTGAAAGTGGGACAATCCCGTATCTCAGTTGGGAGGCTATTCCACAATGAGCTGCCTTTAATGGAGAGGACATTTTGTCCAAAAGTGGTCCGTCTACGGTGGACTTGACAGTCTCCTCTGGTTTCTGACCTAGTGCAGCGTCCAGTGTGTTTTTTGTGGATGAATTCCTCTAAGGGAGGGGGGGGGCCAGTCCATGTAAACATTTATAAAAAAAACACATACTTTTAAAAGACTTAAAATGGTCAAAACTCGAGAAATTGTGTTTTTCAAGGATGGTACAGTGGTGGTATAAATTTGGCTTTCAGTCAAACACCTCTTGTACAGCTGTTCTATCAGTTTCAAGTTTGTGGCACAAGCAAACGACCAGTTTGTCAAACAGTATTCAATGTGGGATAGAATCATACAGTGGAGGTATGACTTTGCAGCATTGACAAAACATCAGAACCCTTCACCTCATGTTGTCCTGTGGGATTGTACCATTATTGCGCCTTCATTGTCCACTTTATTTCATCTACAATTTACACTCCTGCGTCACAGACACTATCCAGAGGTAATGTTCCTGCTCCTGTAACTGTAAACCTCTTCAGACTTTATTATATTTCTGGCTCTCTGTGCTAACCCCTGAAATGGCACACCAGATGTTTTCCTCTGGCAGGAAAGCACAGTTTTATCTCAGTGAATTGTCAACTTATTGGCTACTTTAGCGAGCCCTCAGGGTGACCTGAGCTGCGGCAGGAAGTGGCTGTTGAAGCCGGCGTCAGTATTTATAATTACCGTCAATGACATAGGGGGATATAATCAGCTGGCAGCTGTAGGACTGTGCTGGTTGCTTATACATGAACAACATAAGGCTTAGGCTATGTTTCCATAGTGTTAATTCCCCTGATCCTTCATCATGCAGTTTTTTGACACTTCATAGTCAGGAAAGAGAACAGTCCTCACAGTCCTTGTAGTTTCTCCTTATGAAATGCCTTATTTTTCTTATTTTACTCATCACATCCTGCTGTAGTCCTCAGTATTTCCTGCAGTTTGGTGGAAACCCCTGTCAGCATGCGGCAGAGGTGGGAAACAGTACTGACAGTTGAGCCTGAGCAGTCCTTCTCCAGGCTTTATCGCCTGCAGTGGAGCAAGTTATCAGCTATAATGTGTGTCCCAGGTCTGCTTTAGCTCTAATCACCATTGTATCAGAAATCACATTAATGTTTGTTTTAGTTATATATAGGCACATTGCCAGAGCCAGGAAAGCCCTGAGAGGGGAAACAGCAAGACCTTGAACCATTTGTGATCTGCTGTTTTCCTATGAGGGAACGCATTGCCACTATACGTTCCCTGCCTCTTGATTGGGTGTTGTGTGCCACTTTTAATGAATTCTGCACAGCCAATAAAGTCAAATGAGCTGTAGGTCAGGATCCTTTGAAGTAAGATTTCTTAGCAGATCAAACAATTATTACAGTAACAGATCCTCCTCGGAGCAGCATTGATCAGTGAGTAATTAACAGTGAGTGACAGATGTGGGCCGATGAGCCGCGTTCACACTGCGGTACTTTTCCCACAAAGGTTCATGCGAACTTAGTTCATGATCGCGTTCACACCAAAAAGAGCCGGTACTAAAAGTAGTTCATGCGAACCTTTTTACCCCCTCGAAAGTCCCTGCGAGAGAGCAGGGACTTTCGAACGGCTCTTTTGTGAGAAAAGAGCTATATTTCTGATTGGCTGGGCGGATTGCAAACCACGCCCCGTAAAACTCCCAAAAAGTTTTGTGAAGCCGCCATTTTATTATCCTCGCATTAGCATTAGCCCAGCGCAGAAGCGCAGAGAGACTAACTTATGGCAACACAAAATAAAACATGGGAGCGGTGGAGATGAGGAGGTGTCGGCGTTCTGGAGATTTACTCGGAAGCTGCTGGGACTCCCAGCTATATCAGTACTTTGTAGGTTTATATGTACGTAATCTGCGCGATTTGCGCGTCCACATCTCCACCTGCAGTGCTGCATACACATGGCTGAGTCAGCGATAACTCTCGAGGGGTGGAGGTATGCCCATTATTTTGAGTTCATCCGAAGAATAGACAGGAATGTGACGGTGAGGTGCAAACTGTGTCCAGGCCAGAAGCTGTTATCCACTGCTGGAAACACCACGTCAAACCTCAACAAGCACCTGCAAAGAACACATGCTAAGGTGGAGCTACCGCACACGCTATTTGTTGTTTGTTTATATCACAGTCTGTTCTTCTTCTCTGTCTTCCGGTTGTTGCCTGTTTTGAATGACGAATACACACTACCGCCGCCTGCTGGTAAGGAGAGTTATTGCCACTCACGCATGCGCAGTTCGTACGTGCTCGGCTGAAGTCTTTGCGGTGTCTGGTTCCAGTGCAACACATGGCCAACACGCAGGAGACGCAACAGAGTGAGCAGATATATACTGCGCAATATACAGATAGCAGGAGACAGAGAACAGCCACGGTCAGATAGGAAAACATTCAGGATCTGGATCAGTCTTATGCGACAATGGAAACTGAACTAAAGAGAACATTTGAAACTTTAGCAGTCTGCGTGATCTGCTTGCAGGGAGGGGCGGGCCGGCCCTGCGAGTAAAGTAACGAGTAAAGTAACGAGTTACTTTATGTAGAGAGTAACGAAGTAGTGTAATATATTACTTTTTTTACTTTTTTAAAGTAATATGTAATATATTACTTTTTTTTAGTAACGACCCCATCTCTGCTGAAATGTTACATTTATAATTTGTAGTTCAGGACCATGGACAATGCAGCTTCCTTGCATTGACAGTTCTCTGTGCTGAATTTCCTTTGTCTCATTTTTAATGTTGTGACCTGTCTGGTTTAAATGAGTGTGTTGCTGCTTTGATGAAGCCTAATTTGATAACGTTTCAAATTAATTTCTGAAATATTTCGTTAATAAATATTTCATGAGTAATATAGTTGTCTTTGTCACATTTTATTTGGCATTAGTAAATAATTATGCACATTTACAGATATTTTACATGATATCAGTGATAACACGTGTTATAAGGGCTATTTTGCACAATAGGTGTGCCTTGAGATTTGTACTTGTCCTTTGGTGTGCCTTGGGCACAAAAAGTTTGGGAACCACTGGTCTAATCCACCCCCAGGGACTTTTTCCGGTGTGAACGCGATCTGTACTTATTTCGCATGAACCTTTGTGGGAAAAGTACCGCAGTGTGAACGCGGCTCTTGTGTCAAGGGCAGTCCAGGCATCCCGACATCAAGACATCAAGCGATGTACTGGATAGCAAATCCCACAGGATAAATTAGCTAAGATACTTATATGATTAAAACGATGCATTCTGCAAAATGAAAAACCCGATGAAACTGTCAGTTTTGACACGCCATATGTAAATCCAATCGTTTTAACGATGTGTTAAAACTTTCCTTGATTAAAATCGTCAGTAGCAACACCTGTTCCATCATAATACTTATCAGTGGTCGTGTTTTGCATTAATGTCAGCTCATTGTTGACGTGAACAAAGTGTGTATTTATAGCCATGGCATGCTGTCAGAACAGTATGAAGGTCATAGTGTAACATATACAGTATGTATCCTCATGCATGCTGATGTAGCTGCAGTAAACACACTGACGCAGGATGAGTGGAGGAGAGAGGTATAGACAGGAAGAGAAGTTTTTTCAAAAAAGTAGGCCCTGCACATTTCCCATTGAGTTATTTTCTCTCAATGAGACTGTGGTTGGGTTTTCTCCGCATCACACCTTCTCAAGCGGCTCACTGTTAGCTCTGGGGTCAGGAGGATCAACAGTGCGATTGTCAATTCCTGCCCTGTTTAATCCTTGTATCGCAGTGGGTTTGCAAAACACACCCATACTTCTATAAGCAGATACTGAGCTGTCATAAATACTGTATGTTCACATGCATAACCATGCTCTGTTTACAGAGAGCGGCATGATGTTCACCAACGTCATGCCAAACAGATTAAGAGGGGAGCAATTACTCCCCCTGTAAAGTGTTCACATGACACTTGTAATTCCTTATGATTGCTACAACATCACAAGGCATTTTAAGTCATATAGAAATGCATTATATTCTGAAATGCATAAGTGGAGTTCTAGCATTTTTAGTTTAACACTAAGCCTTTCAAACATGATCACAGTATTATATCATTGCACTGCCAAGCTTCAGGTCTCTAGAATAGAGCAGAATAGATTGTGAAGAGATATAGTTTGGACAAATCTCTGTAGTTGACACTGACTGTATAAAACAGAATTTGTATTTGAATATATGATCTTGCATCAAAGTGTTTCTGCATGACATATCAGTTTGGGGTATTTGATTTCATCTTCTAGACATCCTGTTTTCAAACATCAGCTACAGCTAGCAAGATCACTAAAATTACATATGCAAATTTCTATAAGATGGATTTTCAGCAAGTTCCTTCCTTTCAAGTACTGGGTTTGCCTTAAGTCCAGTGTGTGGTCATGATCATGTGCCTCCATCCCCCCCTACAGGCCGTTCTTGGTGCTGCCGCCCCTGATGGAGTGGGTGCGCGTGGCAGCGGTTCACACGGAGCACAGACGCAGCTTCTCTGTGGACAGCGACGATGTTCGGCAGGCTGCCCGCCTCCTGCTGCCAGGAGTGGACTGTGAGCCGCGCCAACTCCGGTACGGCGCTGAAAAACCACTTTCTTCCCCCACACATACAAAACACAAGCGAGCACATTATCTGGACTTGCAAACTCACACATCAGTCATATGCGCATCCTCCCTGTAGTGTTTAAAAATAAAGCCTTTCAGGTGGAAAATATGGTGCACTGTAAGCGAACACTGTGAATCACTTGGTGTACTTTGCCCTTCAGAACGGATGACTGCTTCTGTGCCTCGAGGAAACTGGACGCTGCCTCTACTGAAGCGAAGTTCCTGCAGGATTTGGGCTTCCGTATGCTCAGCTGTGGACGCACAGACTTGGTGAAGCAGGCTGTCAACTTGCTGGGGCCTGATGGTATCAACAGCATGAGTGAGCAGGTCAGAGACAACATATTAAATAATGCATGCTCATTTGCACTGATGCACACACACACACACACACACACACACACACACACACACACACACACACACACACACACACACACACACACACACACACACACACACACACACACAACCTGTGGATCAGAGCATTTTGTTTGCATGGCTTCTTCATCTTTACATTTTCTGCGCAAATGCAGTCATGAATATTAAACCTCATTCTGACAGCATTTCCCCGCAGCCTTCCTGCCAAGGTGCTCTGCATTACATCAAGACCTGCCCCACCAGAGTATACAGAGTTTGGTTCGGAACCTTTCTGTGCTGTAAACCCTGGCCCAGAGGAGATATTGATACAGTATAGTGTCCTTTAAAACAATCAATAGAAAAAGATTACTCTCATAAGACTCAAGGTGCCTGGAGTGGAACTGTCAAGGATACAAGTTAATAGCAAAGGTTTAGTGGTGCTTTGTAATACTTTAGGTAAAATCGGTTTAAAGGGGACTTTGATATTTGTCTACCTGGACCATATTTTCCCTTGTGTTTGTGTCTGAGTGACTAATGTGGACACCATGTTCAATTGGTTCAGTATTGAGCGACAATGCTGCAGCTTCTTAACTGGCTGCAATGTAATACTATCCACATCTTCAATATGAGTTCACTAAAAGAGCTAGATTGTTATTATCAGTGTCTGACAACATTATTGAAATAACCCTGCAAAAGAATGTCACTTTATTCTTTACCATTTGCTTGATCCAGACGGTTTTCTTGATCTGGTACTAATTTCATTTAAACTTTACATTAGGTTGAAATATCTAAATCATACAAAAAGTCCAATGTGGGCACATGCAATTGTCTTGAACAATGTCTTTATGTACTATTTATAACATATACCTATATATCTATTACCTATTACATCTGTATTTATTTATATATGTCTAAACCCTGCACTTTATATTTGTTCTGTTGTGTAAGTTGATTGAAAACTAATGCAAACTGTATTTCGCTGTACTCGGTGCAATGACAATAAAGTTGAATCTAATCTAATCTGATGCCACTACCTGGGATATGATTATGCCAATTGGTGTTTAAAAATTAAACTTTTCAAACAATGTGATTTCCCTTGCTCTCTCTACCTGTTCTTGTGTAGGGGATGACCCCGCTGATGTACGCTTGTGTCCGTGGAGACGAGGCCATGGTGCAGATGCTGCTGGATGCGGGGGCTGATATTAACAGCGAGGTCAGTGCTGATTACGTTTGTAATGCTTTTCTGGTTTTCCACATAGGGTAGATCAAAGTCAAATGAAGGAAGGATTATCATTAAGAATACACATTGCCCTCTAAGTTTCTAGTTTTTGATTAACCCAGTGTTTTTGAAATGTAAATTTAGTGGGAGACATCAGCAATGCTTAAATCAAGGACGTTACAACTTTTGAAATCTTCATAATGTACCGTTATATGTTTGTGTTAGTTCTTAAGTGATTGTTTGTGAATACTGTATGTGTTGTATTGCATTGGAGAAAGCAATCATGTTGTCCTTCATCTCCCCTTGTTTGTTCTCCCTCATGTGTCATGCTGCTAAACATACAAGAGCTGTAGATCATGAGGCAATAACTGCTCTGCCACATTAGAGAATATGTTGAAAACAGATTTAATATTTCTTGTGCTATGAAACTCTTTTGCATTTGAGTGTATGTAGCGTTAAACATGACACAGTCACAGTCAGGGAAAATAAGTGATAAAGATCGGCTTACTTAAAGCCAACTTCTGAAGTCTGCGGAGAATTTCGATGACGTCCTTTGAATGTGCCGACTTCAGAGAGGAGTTCAGTTCAGGCCTCATGATCCTGGTTTTCCTTAGTCACCAACAACATGTCCCATCAGGCATTGTGTCAGTTGATTTGCAGTCCACTGCATTCATGACCTCTGGCCAAAGCACAAAGCACACGGTCTGCTGATATAAAAAGACCCGCTTTCAAAATCTTTATAAGCATCTGGTTTTGAACCTAGTTACATTTTGAAAGTTAAAGACAGATGTTGCTTGGCTCAGATGTGTGCAAAGTGCAAACATGTTTCTTTCAACAGCTAGGCAGCCTTGAAATGATTTATGTTCTTTAAATTCTCTTAAAGTGTAACACATTAGTAACCCTACATAAAGCAACTTGCTGTTCATAGTGTCATTTTATGAATTGAGTACAAATAAAAATGTTTACAGTAAGGAATCACAATGTATACAATGTCTTGTAAATACAGGGCACAGTAGTGAAAAGAATATCTTAAGTCTAGGGGAAATTATGTTAAAACACTGATAACCTGCATTTGCCTATAAAGCAATGTTGGTGATATAAACAGGTGCAGTACCACCTGCCTTGTCTTCTTAAAATGAGATTCATGCTTCATGATTCTCTCAAAACTGAAATGGAAGGGTTATTGAAAAATATATGCTTTAGGAATTAAGGCTCCATAGTTTTGTTATATCAAAATTGAAGGAGGGTGGTACAAATGGCTTAAAGTACATTTATGAAGCACAGCAACTTACCTATAAGTAAACGTTAGCCTACTGAAAAAGTAATACAAGATTATGATTATGATTTTTAAAACAAACATCGTAGTTTGTGGAATTTGTTATGTTGTATTGCAGATGAAAAAACTTAAATGTTTTGTCTTCATTATTGTCTCATTTCATGTCACTTAAGAAAACAATTCCTTTTGTGCTTCACTCATGTTTTTCACAGTTGTCATGCTGTCATTTGGCTTATAGTTACTAATTTCACACTGACCAGAGAGATGATCCTCAGAGAGGTACGATCAGTTCCCTATCAGATATGTGCGCTAGACTGAAACTATTATTACCAGGAGTAACCAGACAGATCAATCAATCGTGTTCATTAGGAGGCGAACAAAGAGACAAGATGTCCCCTGCAGCCCCGGGGTTTCTCATGAATTGCTGTAGTTTCTCCCGTAGTGCTTCCTGCCACCCCCCGCCCCCTCCCTGCAGCTGCTTGTTTTATGCTCCGTAGGCCATGTAGAAGTGTTAATGACTTCGTATCTCTCTCCCCCACCTTTCTCACTCCTACCTTACCCAACCCACCTACCCGTGTCCCTTCCCCAGGTGCCAAACTCAGTGCACAAGCATCCCTCAGTCTTTCCCGAAACGCGGCAGGCGACGCCCCTCACTTTCGCTGTGTTACAAGGACATGTGCCCGTGGTGCAGGTAGTGACGTCCTTCCTCACCTGTGATTCTCTCATCATGACCTCTCGTTGTGCTTCAGCTCATGGTTGGTCATCGTTGTCATTTTTGTCATCAAAGCCTTTGGTGGTGATGATGATAATGGTTCTCCGCTACGAGTTTTCTCCTGTCTCTCTTTTGTTACCATTTGGTTCTGTTTGTGTGATGTACAAATTGACCTTATCATCTTGAATGAGGGCATTTATCCAGTCAATGTTTGGGTCTGAACAAATGTGTCCTGTTCATTTCCCATTTTTGTGCAAATGGATTGCATTTAGCAAGTGGAAACACAGCGGTCTAAATTGTTATCGAACTCATTTAACTAATTCAGTTTGTCCTCTAATGATCCATCTGGATTCTGAATCATTATATTCAAATAGAAAAAAACGTTTAAGCTTTGTGGCACTACAATTTTATATCTGAGGACATCAGCTTAAAATAAAGAATGACATTAATAATATTAAATTCTGTGTAAACCATAAAGTGTATTGTTATTAAATATTATATTAAGTTGTGTTATATTAAATATGAAGTTGTAGCTTGTTAGCTTAGCCTAAATGTAGCATACAGCCAGGAAACATTACATTACATTGCATTTAGCTGACGCCGGAAACGGGGGATAATGGATAGCTTGTGCCTGTTCAAAGGTAAAGAAGTGTGCCTACCAGAACCTCTAAAGCTCAGCAATTAACATATTATATCTTGTTTGTTTAATCCCTTAAAAAGTACTTAATCTAAAAGCAACTTTTAAGGCTGGCTGCCAGCTAGCTTAAAAATTAGGCTACTGTGAAGATGTGAGAGTGATAGCAGTTGTCTGACTCTCAGCAAGAAAGCAAATATTCTTCTTCGTTTCAATAGAGGAAGCATGCACATTTTTAGTATTTGAAGAACAGTTTAAAGTATTTGTTAAAAATTGAAGGTTGGCTGTAAATTAAATGTCAACTATTTTCTAAACACATTATTTTGCATGACACAGTCACCAGATGAGAGAAGCCTGACTTAAGATCAATCTCATTATGGCCAACTGACTTTCCCTCTGCACCCCACCCCTCCTCTCTCCTGTACCTGTGTCACCACTCTGTACCCTGCCGTGCCCCCACCTGGCCTCTGCAGCTACTGCTGGATGCCAAAGCCAGTGTGGAGGGGTCCCTGCAGGACGGCATGGAGAACTACACAGAGACCCCGCTGCAGCTGGCTGCTGCTGCAGGTACAGACACAGTGTGATTCCTGTCCCCTGCCTCCTGTCCAACTGTATTGTAGCAAGCTGACAACACTAGCTGGCCACTTATACTCAGCTGTCTGATAACAACACCTGCCTGTCAGCATTACCACTTCAGAGGCACATGTATCCTGGGGGCTAGAGAAATAAAGACAAATACAGGCATGCGTGACATGTTTGCCTCACTTTCATTTCACTGGTTTAATTGTACTGTTTGTGTGTGAGCTCTGCCAATCTTTTTTGTCATGCTCAGGTAACTTTGAGCTTGTGAGTTTGCTGCTTGAGCGGGGGGCGGACCCCATGGTGGGAACCATGTACCGCAATGGCATCTCCACCGCGCCGCAGGGAGACTTGAACTCCTACAGTCTGGCAGCTGCCCATGGACACAGGTGGGCAACACACACACACACACACACATTCATGGTCCATCATGAATACACACTCCCGAGTGAATAAACAGAGGATATTTAAGAACACCGAACTGTATTCGGCATATAATCTTGTTTATGCTCAAAAACACAATCTCACCAGAGCATGTTCGGGACTAACAAACAGAACAACCATCTTGAATGACTGACACATTTGAGCTGAATAACAGTATGGTCTCAATGTGCCATAATATACAGTGCTAAGACTAAACATTTACATCTTTTTAAATAAAAGAACTTCCACTGCTTTGTCATATTCACATTCAACATGTTGCACAGACCTCTGTCTGTGTCAAGTCCAACATGTTAGTTTTCTACTTTATGTTAATATGTATAAACATGTTTGCTTTGCTTTGTTGCACACTGATTTAATTCACACAGGTTTTTAATTTGTTCTTGTTCAGCTTAACTGCAATGCACTGCAGACTCTGCGTTATGCTAGCAATTAATTATTATTAATTGAATGTGTAGCGACTAATGTTTTTTCCTAAATGACGAATGAAATATTTCTATTTATATATATTTTAACATTCTGTATTTCTTTACTCTGAAATGCAGCTGACCTGTAAAATAGAGCCTTACCTAATTTTTCCCCATGAGTTTTTGTACAAGTTTTCATAACATCTTTTACACATCACCAGTGTATTTAACTCAATTTGGCAGCAATTCACAGGCTACAAGGGTTGGGCTGCTATACTGTATATTATGAAGTGACAGTCAGCAAATCAAAGAACGGCCTTTTAAGATGGATATGTGCCTGTTTGCATAAAATGCCTTTTGCCCCATGGATTTTGAGTCTATTAATTTGCACTAAGCATCTGTTTATCCAGCCATACGTGCTAATTAAAACTGAGCTATATGAAGTAATAACAGTCATAGCTGAGGCAGTTAATTATAGATTGCTGTGGCAAGTCCGTAATGACCATAACTCAGTCACATCATTTTTATTATAATTTTGCATAATTATACAAATGCACCTGTTTGCCACTTGTGTTTGTATTGGCCTGGAGACTTGTGAAATAAAAAGCAATTCAAAATAGTCCTATAATCTGTAAGGATAAATAAATTCATTTTGTTTTTTGTGCTTTTGTCCTTCTAGAAATGTGTTTCGTAAGCTGCTGTCACATACAGAGAAAGGGAAAGGAGACGTCTTATCCTTGGAAGAGATCCTGGCAGAGGGTTCGGAGCTGGAAGCTAAAAGTCCGTCTCACATTGACCTGATCCGAACTGGGAAGGCCAAACTCAAAGCCCTGAAAGAAGCCATGTACCACAGTTCAGAACATGGGCATGTAGACATCACCATAGATATACGGAGCCTCGGTTAGTGTCTGCAAACACTCTTTAAAACAAGCATTCTTTTCTACATAATCATATTCTGTATGCAACATTTATACCTTCTTTTTGCATATTTGTGTGTGAATTTGGTTTTGTTTCACATGTGTTGACCCCTTTAATTAATTCCCAGGGGTTCCATGGACTTTACACAATTGGATGGAGTCTCTGCGAACGTGTTTCCATCAGCAACGCCGACCTCTGATCCAAGGTCTCCTCAAAGAGTTCAGCTGCATCGAGGAAGAGGAGTACACTGAGGAGCTCATCACGCATGGCTTGCCACTCATGTTCCAGATCCTCAGAGCCAGCAAGGTAGATTGCAATGCTGCTAATAACTTTGGCTTCTTCCACCAAGCCTTCTGTTCAGATCTTGTTTCCAGAGAAAGGTCCTTAAAAGGGTCTACAACAGATTAATGGCATATTAGATAAGAAGCTGTTTTCTAATAATGATGAAAATGAGTGTCCTTTGAAATTGAAAGCAGGTGCCCATTGATAGTAGTAGCAGGTAAATGCCCAGCCAATACCCATTATAGTGAATAAGGCTACTAAACAATCAAAAGAAAGTTGAGAGGATGAAGCCAAACAAATGCTTCTAAATATATAGATATAAAATAAGCATCAAAGAAGATCCACGTGACACTTTTACGCATTTATTCTTGTTTATTTTCTTAAAAATACCATTGTTTTGTAAAAGAATGAAATGACTTCTTCAAAAATATATAGAAATCCCAAAAAGAAAATGGTTATGTCAGAATCTTCATTAGAGAGGAGTTTCGTAGAGAGCGCCTTATGGAAGCCCATTGTTTCCTCAAAAGCTACATTTTGATCCTTTAAATGTCTTATTTTATGAAGCTAACCTTTCAAACATTATCTCTCTTTGCTGACTTAATGTCTTTTTGTATAAGACAGTCAGGTCTTCAGCTTCACAGAGAATGACAGACCTCCGGAGGCTTCCTCAATTTCAATAACCCAGAATGATAATGATTTATGACATGCCTCCTCGCTCCTCTCCGTTCCTTCTCATTAGATCAGGGCGCTGTCTCATTACCTAAGCTCATGATCCCCTTAGTGGGCCGTATTAGATTTAAAACAGCACATCATCCGGGCTGTCACCTCTGTTTGTTTTGCATCCTTTGCCTTGGCGTAGTTCTGCCCTACTGACGTCATTGCTGATATGATAAAAAAGACTGCAGTATACACATACACACGCACTTACATAAATAAAATACACAAGCAAACCTGCAGAGACCTGCTACGTATGCAACCCCATGCCAGCAGTATTTCAAACACACACACACACACTCATCCTAGCCTTCAGTGGATTGTTGCCGCGTCAATCCCTGTCTCTGTCTTGGTTGATGAATGGGGGGACCAGTGACCCTGATCTCTATGAGGGGCCTCAGGGACCCCCGTCACTGTTTGCTCCACCATGAGGGCCTGAAACACGTAGGGTCTGTTCATATTTCATTGTCTGCTGGTTTTGGCTCACTGAAACCTCCATTCAACGATTGAGTTAAATATAGCAGGTTATATGATATATATCAAATATGCAATTTGCTTTTGAAACTGCTGTCATAAAGGTGGACTGCGGTTCACGTGATTTGTTTCTGAATAGATTAGTAATTTATTATAAGATTAGGTAGTCAACACCTTTGCTAATATGACAAACATCAAGACAGTGCAACACAGGACATAGTAAGCACATTTTCTTTACAATTTCTACAGCAAGGAGGTCCAGTATGTCATCTGTCTTTCAGCCTTTTATCTCCCAAAGCTTTCGCCGACAAGCTTACATTGTACAATGACTCCCCCGGTGCCCCGAGCTCCCAGTCCTGGCAGCCAGCTAACGTAGCTAACAGCTCATTTAGCTGACGGCAGCAGTTGTTAGAGCTTAGCGTGACATAAACAACAAGTAATGCTTTCTGTCAATCAGGACACCAAAGATAATCAAGACAGAGCTTGACATCAGAAGAAAATACGTTTTCCTTAAAATATGATTCAGTTTCAATACACATTGATTTAGTTGTTTTTGTTTGATAGTGTCTTAAAGAATTATGCATTTACAGGAGATAAAACCCTCACCAAAGTTATATCTATTCTAGATGTGGATCTATACATTTTGTGTATTGCGAGTAAATATTTGAAACAATTCAGTGCATTTGTGTCCCTGGTGGAACGGTTGGTTGTTAATAGCTGTTTGTTGACGTCATGCTTCAGTGAGAGCAAGCAGCCTGACTACACACGTGGGGGTTGTAGTGTCGCGCACCGCTGATACAGCTGAATGGCACTGCCCCCCCCCTTCTCCTTTAGTTTGAGATCCCCACACACAAGAGGAAAGTTAGCTGTAAGTAGAAGAAGATCTCACTCCCCTGTCTTTCTCTTTCTCACACTCCTACAGTAGCTCTGCCTCTGATGGTGTTCCCCCTTACAGCAATCTCTGAGGAATTGTGGGTGTGAAATATTCATCTGATCCCCTTTCAATGGTGTGAGGTAGCCCCGAGTATTTGGCCCATTGGGACCATTGCTTGAATAAGGTGAATGCTGAGCGTGATACAAGGCTGCAGAAGTTATTCCTCCCTCCCTGTGCTGATAATTGTGTTGAGGATGTTTGTGTAGGAGAGGAGCACTAAAGTTAGTTCTTGTGTGTTGTTATATAACATGAACTCCTGGATATTGGCTGAGCAACGCCCGCTCAAGCAGCTCTCCTCCTCACCTGCTGATGTTTTGTTTCTCTGTCTGTGTTTTGTCAGAATGAGGTGATCAGCCAGCAGCTGTCTGCAATCTTCACCCAGTGTTACGGCCCTTACCCCATCCCCAAACTAGCAGAGATCAAGAGGAAGCAGACGTCACGCCTGGGTGAGGGCCGGCCTTTTCCATTCCACTTCTCTCATTGTGAAATATATACTGTTTAACAATGTAAAGAATACAGCATTCAAACAGCACATGAGCACTTCTTTGATGTATTTTTGTTGAATTGCCTGTTGGAGTTAATGCAGGAAAATGGGAAGAGCACGTAATGCCATCTAGTGTTCAGAAACTAGAATACAAAGTGGCTTAAATGTGTCTAGAACTGCCAAGAAGGCTTAGTTGTACACCCCGCTTTTTTTTTGATAATCAGAAAAGCATTGTTTTTCTCGCCACTTGGGTTTCAGATCCTCAATTCCTGAACAATAAAGAGATGTCAGATGTGACCTTTTTGGTGGAGGGGAAGCCTTTCTACGCCCACAAAGTCCTGCTCTTCACAGCTTCCGGCAGGTACTGGATTCAGCTTTCAAATGCCCAAGTATTCTTCCATTTCTATAAAAGCTCTGAAAATGTAACTGTAAGTTCTGATATGAAAAGATAAATGTATTCATACAGCAATGACCTAACAGTTGACATGCTGTGTTGATTTGTGGTTGTCAGTACTGTGCATGTCTTCCTGCTGATCCATAAACTCATGTTTCTTCCTGCCCTGGGGATCCTGACAGGACCTCCATTTCACACTCATGTCATGTTTCTTTGATGACAGTCAGTCCTGTCATCAATGGACTGTAGATCTGTCACTCACGTTGACTAAATGTCCCCAGAGAACAAAATAACTAATTGAAACCAACCCATTACTGAACAGTAGTTCAAGGTTTCTTTTGCTCACCTTATGCTACTATTAAGATGTATAAACATTTACCAAGTGTGAATAAAACACCAAATACTTGACTGTCTTTTTTTTCTTTTTCTCAAGGTTTAAAACTCTTCTTGCAAACAGACCTTGCGGTGAAAACACGTGCATTGAAATCAGCAATGTGAAATATCACATTTTTTTGGTAAACTTTTAAATCACACTTGCACTTCACATTCACACTGCTTCCTTCATAAATTCCTACTCTATTCATCCTTGTATGAAAGCTTCAATATGTTTCCTTCTTTCAGCTGGTGATGCAGTATCTCTACTGCGGGGGGGCCGACGCTCTGCACATCAGGAACACTGACATCATGGAGGTTAGGCTTGTTAGCACAGCGTTCACTGCAAAACTGTAGAATGTACTTTAATGTTACACTAACAACCTTTGTACTGTGATTGTAGATGAATAATAATAATGAATAAGATGTAGATCTCAAGTACCTATTACCTTACCTATTGATGTTGCACTGTTCAAAAAGCACAGTAGTATCCATGATCAAAAAAACTAAACTGGACGCTAAACTTGATTGTGCTTTTTTTCCAGCTTCTGTCTGCAGCCAAGTTCTTCCAGTTGGAGGCTCTGCAGCGGCACTGTGAGATCATCTGCACCAAGAACATCAACACTGAAACCTGTGTGGAGATCTACAACCACACCAAGGTGCAAAAAGTGAAAAGGATGAAAACACAAGCTGTGTTGTAAAACACGTTTAAGAGATGGTTGTTCCATGTTGGGTTGTACGAGGTACTTACTGTGTCTATAGTGTGTGTATTACAGCGGATTACCTGCTCCTGAAGAGGCAGCAGCAATATATTTTTTAGCTAAAAGAAAACAATATCAGTTTAAGTACGCTATATTTAGAATATTTCCCCCGCTGTGAGACAGCTCGTTCCAACAGGGAAGTGAAGCGTTTATATCTTTATATGCTCTCTTCAAAGCCACCAAACTCAATTGACAAAAAAACAATAACTTTACTTTGCAGAATCGTGGGGTTGCTGGTCTGCCGCTGCCATCATTGGTAAGTTTGTGTTATTCTGTAACTTTGTTGAGTCTGAACTAACCACAATAACACAAACAAACTAACCGATCTAGACAGCAGTAGACCAGCAACCCCGCGTGTCTACAAGGTGAAGTCATTGTATTTGTCAATGGAGTCTGGTCGCCCTGAGGAGAGCATGGATAACAGCTTCGGAAAGAACTGTGAGGAAAAGCAATCTACATTTTCCAAATGCGGTGTAAACTTAAATTGCTATAGATTTTTGAACATAAAGAAAACATTATTTGCTGCTGCCCCCATCCATCGCTGTAAATGTTTTGTGCTGTGACTACTGTCTGCTGCTTCAAGCTAGGGGAGTGCTGGTAATACGCTGATTTAAATATCTCATCCAACCCCACTTCTGTTTATCTCTTTAAGGTGTTATAGATGTCCGCTAATGGAACTATTGTTACTTTGTTCACAGTTTCTTGGCGCTCCAGACTTGGCGTCCTATATAGAGGGCTACTTCCTAAAGAACATGTTAATCCTGATCGAGTTGGAGCCATTCAAACAGCTGCTGTACGACACGCCTCCAGATAGCCCCGGCTCTGACATCCTGCAGGACCTGGAGAAAACCCTGGCCATCCGCATCCAGTCCATCCACCTGTCCTCCTCCAAGGGATCCATCGTCTGATCTCCTTCTGAACA
Source organism: Pseudochaenichthys georgianus (assembly GCF_902827115.2). Classification (NCBI taxonomy): domain Eukaryota; kingdom Metazoa; phylum Chordata; class Actinopteri; order Perciformes; family Channichthyidae; genus Pseudochaenichthys; species Pseudochaenichthys georgianus. The sequence continues at coordinate 17,970,818 of NC_047508.1, read as the reverse complement.
CAGGACCAGAGAATATTTAGCAGAGACATGACACTGTATTGACATGATAGAAAAAGATAAGACATTTATCTCTGTGAAGCTCATCAGTTGCTAATAAGCTTTTGTTATCATTACACAGATAGTCTGTCTGTTTGCCTTGTTGATATCTATCAACTAGTATTGAAGTAACATACAATGACTGTCATAAGATAGCTGCCACAGTTTGCCAATAACATCCCATCACTGTAACAATGTCCCTCATACAGCTAAGTAGAACAGTCTGTGTGTTGTTACATGTTTAACTAAATGGATCAGGTGGTACTACGGGGACACAGAGGGAGAGCAACAATCAGCATCAGAATACAATGTTGAGATGATGAACAACCTCAGCGTAATGTGATAAGCCATCAGTGTATACCTTCCTGGCTCTGTGAGGAAGAACTGCTGTGAATACTTGCTTAAACTTGTGGACTTGTACAGAGTAATTATTTGTATATTTGTCACCTTGCATTATCTGTGCTGATTAGTCCTTAAAGCCAAACAAGACAAACAACTGACAAGAACCTGTAATGTGACTGATGCAAAGAGGGACTTTCACCACGTGACTTTGGGCAACATGAGTGGGAAAGAGGACTTCCCCTATGTAAATATTGTTCATAAGAAACAGAGCTATTGATAATGTAACTTAATGTGTATATATATATATATACACGGATGTTTTCTCATGTGTCTTACTGTTGGATATCGCTGTAAAAACAAAAAGCTCATCTTTTAAATATCTATGTTTAAATGTTGCATGTCAGAGGGATGACTGTTTCGTTCTTTTCTGTTTTGAGTATTACTTTGAAGAGCTGTTCCACGCCTAAACGACTGAAAGTCGAGTGAGGGTATTTTTGTCATCAGCATGGGTCACTAAATGTTATGGTCACATGGTGTCGTCATTTCTTTGTGTGAGAGGGTCCAGGCCTGTCTATTCCTGAACTGGGAACATTGTTTTTCAGGGATTGTGAAATCACATGGCTTGTATAGCCTACTGTGTGTGTGACTTGATATATCTTTCCTCTATAAAGATTAATATAAAGGATACTATGAATCTGCTCATGGATTCTCCTGGTGCAGTCTCTTGCTCAAAACAGCAAGGGGACATCTCTTATTCTGTTTGATGTCAAATTTAAATGTATTTTTCTCTCCACCACTAGAAGCTCATGGTTTAGCTTTTTTTGTTGTTGCACCAAACTGGAAACAATCCAACACTGTCTTAGTTCACTCATTTATAGAGCCTGAAACATAATAACATAATAAAACGACATACACTTTATAAACTCTTCACATAATGTCTAAACATAAGGTAAAGGATACGTCCCCAGCTGACCCAGAAAGCGACGCAGGTTCTGGTCCAGGCTCTCGTCATCTCACGCCTAGACTACTGCAACTCCCTCCTGGCTGGTCTACCTGCATGTGCCATCCGACCTCTGCAGCTCATCCAGAATGCAGCGGCTCGTCTGGTCTTCAACCTTCCTACATTTTCCCACACCACGCCGCTCCTCCGCTCCCTCCACTGGCTTCTGGTAACTGCTAAAATCAACCTGATCTCACCAGAATGCGTGACTCCACCACGACTCCTTAACACCACAATGCGTGGTGGTGTCACGAACTTTGTTACATTTACGTGTCTGCACCACGCAAACAACCCCAATGTAAAGTGAATGAGGCTCCTTTGTCGTGGTGCACACACGCATTTCTACAACGTCCCGCAGTGAGCTTTTATTCTATACAACGTTTTTAAAATCTACTTTATAGCTTGTAGTAACTCACGGGAGGTTTATTTTATTTTATTTGTATTCATAATAATTTGTATTTTTCGTCAGAATGTATTATGGTGCATTAGTTACGAATTTGTGTTCTCAAAAAACAGTGCATTGTGTGTAATACAACTGTGATTTGTATTAAATTAGTTTGTTTTTAAGGAAGGCCAGAGCTTCAGCTGTGTCAAATAGATTGTTCCCTTTAGTTAACGTTATTTAAAAGAACATTATATTCCGATTTGATCATGTCCCCTTTATTGTATTACGGAGAGCAATGTGAGCATCCATTCCCATTGGATAACGCAGGATTTTACACCCGGAAGTAAGTATTCTCTGTCGATTGATTTTACAGTGATATCTGCACTACTCATCAACTAAAAAACACCAGATTATCCTTGTTGATTATACAACATTGATTGGTTTACATTGTGTATAATGCTTTTGTAATTTTCCCCTTCGATTCGGAGAAACAAACATTTGTTCCGTTTAGGATGGCCGAAGACACTACACTACCCAGAATCCTCAGCTATCGTTTGGGACGATATGTGACGATATGTGCTTTGCTTGACAATGGTGAAGTTTACGCTGAGCGACAAACAGCATTTTGAAATGGAATGAAACCCATCGACGGCACACTATTCAAAACAGGAATCGAACGTCTCCTCCCCCCCTTAGGGCACAGGCTCCTCCAACAGTGCAACACAATAAAACAGATAAACAGAAAAAATAGTGCAAGTCAATACAAAAAGAAAAATAGTAAAAAGTGAAATAGTGCAATAAGAGTCTATACAAGTAATTGGAATATGATATATTAGACAAATCAAAGTGCAGGTGTTTAATAGTCTTATGGCCTGTGGGATGAAACTGTCCCTGAGTCTGGTGGTTTTGGTCCGGATGTAAGATAAGATAAGATAAGATGGTACTTTATTGATCCCAATTTGGGAAATTGTTTTTGTTGCAGCAGCATAAAAGACAAGGCATTTTACAATAAAACAAAACCACAAATAAACAAGAATAGAAAGAAAAGAAAATAGAAAATATACGTGTTGAAATAGAAAATATACATGTAGATATTATATATGCAAATATACATATTCAAAAATATATGACAATGGAATATGGAATATCAAATATTGAACAGATTATATATGTGTACAATGTACAGCGAGGTTGTATTAGAGAAACTATGGAGCAGAGAGTTCTCTTCCAGCCAGAGGTGATTTATTGTACAGAGTTATGGCAGTGGGCAGGAATGTGTTCCTGTATGGGTCCTTGTGACAGCGGAGCTGCAGCAGTCTGTTGGAGAAGGAGCTCCGTTGTCTGTCCAGCTGCAGGTGGAGAGGATGGGTGGGGTTATCCATCATGGACAACAGCCTGTTCAGTGTCCTCCTCTCCACCACAGCTTCAAAGGGGTCCAGCTTGATGCCGATGACAGACCCAGCTTTCCTGATCAGTTTATTGATCCTGCTGGTGTCACCGGCTCTGATGCTGCCCCCCCCAGCAGACCGCAGCAAAGAAGAGTGCACTGGCCACAACAGACTAGAAGATCTCCAGCATCTTGCTGCACACGTGGAAGGATCTCAGCTTCCTCAGAAAATAGAGTCTGCTCATCCCCTTCTTGTACACAGCGTCAGTGTTGATCCTCCAGTTCAGCCCATAAGTGCACTCCCAGGTACTTGTAGTCCTCCACAACAACCACATCCTCCCCTAGAATGCGGCTGTTGTGCCAGATGGCAGCAGACAGAACAGTTTGTGGCTGGGGTGATGGGGGTCTTTTATAATCCTGAGGGCTTTCTTTAAGGTTAACCAGGTATTTTTACTCCACTACATTTATTTTAGTTACTTTACAAATTCTGATTAATGATGTGAAATATAAACAACCCTTAAAGCAGACTTTAGTTACACCTGAGTAAAATTCAGGGAAGGTGATTGTCAAGTGCCAACAATCAGGAGAGATATTTGATTGGAGGACTGGCTTATCTAAAGCCAGTTGAGTAGCACTTGAAATGTTTTTGCTCTATGAAGCCTGATGTACTTTATGATTCTGTTTTCTTCAAGCTTGTATTTTGTTGGTCGAACGCACTTATTGTAAGTCGCTTTGGATAAAAGCGTCAGCTAAATGCAATGTAATGTAATGATTGTTGGTGCTTGAGAAGACTAAATATTTATCTGCAGATCCCTATAAAGTATATACATTACTCGTTATTCTCTACAAATAGTTAATTAAAAACTGTATATAATTGCTATTTTGGACATCCCTTTTCAAGATTTCAATATTACTCTAAACGTGTAATAACGTGCTTTAACCAGTAGGTGGTTTAAAAATCTGTCAAGTTTACAGTGTTAACAAAATAAAATATACTGCTGTTTCTGGTTTAGTTTACGACAGATATATTTAGTTATTGTTTTGATATTTGTAACACAAAAGCGATGGAAAAACCCCACAGCAACACAGAAAAGATGGTATCAACATGAGTAGTTAATAAAAAACAATAATATCAAAACAAATTATTACTACTAACTTTATTGTGAAATTAAAACAGAACTGTAAAATAATAGTTTCCGGTCTATTCTGAGCCAGATCTCTGTAGATAAATACAAATACAGAACTACGACAGATGTGTAATATTTAATGCAGCCAAACCATTTATTACAATGCATTCATGTGATGACTTTCAAAGAGTAAAGCAAGCACTGCTGAATAAAGTATGATTTATCTTTTACGAAACGTTTTTTTTCATATGGAAAGGAGTCAACCAATCACAGAGCTTGAGGCAACGCAGACAATAGCTGAGGATTCTGGGTAGTGTAGTGTCTTCAGCCATCCTAAACTGAACAAATATTTGTTTCTCCGAATCGAAGGGGAATATTACAAAAGCATTGTACACAATTTAAACCAACCAATTTTGTGTAATCAACAAGGATAATCTGGTGTTTTTGAGTTGATGAGTCGTGCAGATATCACTGTAAAATCAATCGACAGTAAAGAGTATACTTACTTCCAGGTGTAAAATCCTGCGTTATCCAATGGGAATGGATGCTCACATTGCTCTCCGTAATACAATAAAGGGGACATGATCAAATCGGAATATAATGTTCTTTTAAAAAACGTTAACTAAAGGGAACAATCTATTTGACACAGCTGAAGCTCTGGCCTTCCTTAAAAACTAACTAATTTAATAAAAATCACAGTTGTATTACACACAATGCACTGTTTTTTGAGACCAAAAATTCGTAACTAATGCACCATAATACATTCTGACGAAAAATAAAAATTATTATGAATACAAATAAAATAAAAGAAGCCTCCCGTGAGTTACTACAAGCTATAAAGTAGATTTTAAAAACGTTTTATAGGATAAAAGTTCACTGCAGGACGTTGTAGAAATGCGGGTGTGCACCACGACAAAGGAGCCTCATCACTTTACATTGGGGTTGTTTGCGTGGTGCAGACACGTAATTGTAACAAAGTTTGTGACTCCACCACACAATGCGGTGTTAAGGAGTCGTGGTGGAGTCACGCATTCTGGTGAGATCAGGTTGCTTTTAACTTCATCAAGGACCATAGTAAAAGTATTGGACTTCCCGAAGACAATTATTAAATCGGAGGAACTTACAAATGTAATTTTTGCAAAAGATATTTGTAAGTAAGTAAATATATAAGTCATAAACAAAAAATTCAGTCCATATTCTTTACTCATAATATTGAATTGCCTGTTATTTTGCCAGTACACTAAAGAAACTGAAACGTTAACTTTATTTAAACGTATTATATCAACAGATATCACATAACTGTATTGGTTGAAATAATATTAAGTTTAAAAATATATATTAGGTTCAACTTAATATTATTGCTAAACTAATACAGTTGTGTGAAAGGTGTTGATATAATACATTTCATTAAAGTAAAGGTTTCAGTTTTTTCAGTGTAGCCTACGCTGTATGTTTCTAAAGTTTAAAGCAATTTCAGATGAGAGGTTGACAGAAGTTGAGGGGGGGTGTCAGGGTCAGACAGAGAGAGACAGACTGACATGTATAAAGCAATTCAAAGCCGTAAAGAACAGACGCGGCCTTGTCCTCGACCGGCCCACTCTCCTGCAGAAAATAGTCAAAGCAGAGCAGTGAAACTCTACTGCTGTGTTAATGAAATGCTGCACTCATTCCTACATTATGCAGTTCATCTGTTTAAAGTAGACTCATATTGACTTGAGATGATTCCATTAATAAGTGTTGCCCTTGGCTTTGTTTCACGCTGCTTGAAAAAACCCAAGTGCCAAACATGATATTAAAATTGATTTTTCTGCATGTGACTTAACTGTCAGATACAGAAGGACACGGTTTGTTAGACTAATATTTTCTAGTTGAAATGCTAAACTCTTATAATCAAATTACTGGGAGAGAACAATCCGGTCCAGACAGGCTCTGTCATTTATTTATTTTACATTGCCAGATATTGGATGTCTCATCTAATCAGTGTTCATCCTCCGATCCTCCAGAAAACTGTTGTGTGTGCGTCGGCCAAAGAATTTGAATGGCTGAGGACAGGGTGACAGCAGTTGGTAAGGAGTCACCATGGTTACCGCTGCTCAGGAACAATGCTGAGCAGAGAATGCTGCGCTGTGAAAGACTGTTAGAAATCCTGAGGTGCACACATGCACATGCTTATACACTGAAACAGTAAACACAATATGTTGTCATTCAGTAGAATTTACTCCTAAATAAGTCGTTAGGAGAAGCTTGTTTAAGCAGAAATGTTCCATTATCAGATTAGCTGTGTCAGGCAGGACAGCATGCCATTAAGCTGTGGAAATGTCTCTGTTGCCCCTTTTCTTAAGCGCTGCTGGGCATCTTAATTTACTGGTTTGTGCAGTGCAAGCAGAGTGCTAAGCAACAACAAGGGAAGTGGTGAGGGGAACTCCACAGGGGGACACTCTGAAAGCAACTGTTTGACACTGCTCACGGTTTATGTGATTTTTCCCTGTGCCCGCTTCATTTCTCTTGCCATGAGCTGGAATTTGTATGTCTTTGTGTTGTTGCCCTGCACTCATTTCTGAGTGTATTGTTCCTTTTTGTGAGTGGGTTGATGTGCACGTTTATGTGCATGTGCAAGTGGGAGTGTAAAAGGGGTGTTTGCCCTGCTAACTCTCCCCCCTGAGCGAGCCCCTTTCGTCCTCCCCTTGTTGTCATGCACAGGCGCTCTCCCTTTGGCACCAACCGGGCTGGCAGCACAAGAGCCATGTGTTCAGACTCCACGCTTTGAAGGGCTCAAACAAACTTTGTCAGTACTTTTTCTGTGAAACGTCGTGTAAAGGGAGAGAGAGAGAGGGAGAAAAGAGGAGGAGAGTTGGGGTTGAAAGAGAGTTTGAGGGAGAGAGATGGGGAGAGTAAGGAGTTGCAGACAAAAACAAGCTGTCTACCATGAGGAGGTTTGAGCTCAGTTGTTGAAGGATACTTTATTTTGGACAACTTTTCTGCAGGAGACTCAACAACAGGTGAATATGGAGGAAGCAATATGTGAAAACAGAGTTTGAAAAAGATGAGAATCAAATAAATGGTTTCTTCTTTGCTCAGGCAGGCCAAAAAGAGAGAGGGTGGTTGTGGAGACACTTTTAACAAGGCCCTAAACTCACACAGCTCTCACCATTTATTTCCCTTCTCTCAGAGGCTGTTATCCTCGCTGTGTGTTTCCCATCCCATAATTGAAGTCAGCCACCAGCTGTTTCAGTGATGCAGTCCGACGAGCTCTCAGCCAGAGAGGAGTTCACCTACAGCCACATGCCCACTCTGGAGAGGGGCGGTGGGGGGTCTCTGGGACGACGGAGCGACAGGGGAACGGATAGAAGGCCGGACAGGGGGGAGCGGTATAGGCCCGAGCGGGACAGCTACACGGTGGACGTGAGGGCCAGTGACCTGCAGCTGGCCCAGCCGGAGCCTCTAAAGCACCCCTGCTTCAGCTACAGGGCCTGGCTCTACAGCGTCCTCTTAGGGGTGAGAGGGGGGAGGGGCAGGGAGAGCTACACAGGAGGCACATCACAGGGTGCATTTATTCAGTCCATCACACACAAATGTTAAAGGTTGGGGTGATCTTTCATTCTGATGTATCCCAATCTAGAAATTTTGAGTGGGATGGCAACAAGAAGTCTTGTGTTGTGCTTCCAAATTTAGGTGAGAACAATAAGTCCCCAGTATGCAACTTCTAACCACTTACTTTAGCAAGTTTGTGAGCGGTGACTCTGAGGTAACAGAGAAGTAAACACACACTGTTTACAAATGGTTATGTATGGGGCTGCTGGATGTTAATAGTTAACATGTCAGCATTATGTCTGTGTGCTTTGTGTTTGATCTGGTAAACAGTTCAGATTTATGAATGGCTCAATATGTGTGCTATGTTGATTATGTGAGAGAATGTCAGTATTATGGTAGAGTTTTACCTTTTGAACGTATTTATGAGTGATCATATTTGTATTTGCATGCATGCACACGTATGTGTCCTCAGGGCAGTCTCCTCATCACATCTGGTTTCTCTCTGTACATGGGAAATGTGTTTCCTGTTGCCATGGACTACCTGCGCTGTGCTGCCGGCTCTGTGAGTGACCGTAGCTCAATCACAGACACATTCATATCTGCTCTTACCTAATACATTCATACATATTGGTATGTAAAAAATGCAGGCAATATCATCCAATGGTTTTTATAAAATTGGTATCACTGGACCAATATAATATCTTACGCCTATCCATTTAATAATCCAACCATTATGAATATTCGATTTATTTATGTGACATTTTAATTCAAACGTTGGTATTGGACCAACAATTGTTGGACTTTGAAAACAAATGTTTTGATCTTATATTGGTAAGATAGCTCTCAGCCACTGGTCAAATGTTCTATTACCTTAGAGAAGAGCAAAAAAAATTACTTACAGAAATCTTCGGGTACTCACAAAATATCAGGACAAATAGAGGATTTGAAGAAAAATAATAGGTTATAATGCTTCCTCGGTGATGCCCATTGTTTAGATCATTGTCATGTCAAAATGCCAGTGACACTTTAGTTAAATACATTAATTCAACAATTCATTTTGTTTGCTGTTCTCCAACAGGGCATCCCTGCAGCGATCGCCAGTTTTGCCATTGCCAAGAACAGACATGTTGCAGTGAGTAAACAAACCTTGGGCAAAGTACATAATTATGTTGTAATGGATTTGTAATGAAAATTCCTTGAAGCAATTGGCGCTTAATACTAATGAAGGTCTCATGTTTTTTTCAAGGTGTCAGATTTCCAGGTGGTCTACGTGTCAACATTTGCTGTAACGACCACCTGTCTGGTTTGGTTTGGATGTAAACTGGTCCTAAACCCTTCTGCTGTCAATGTAAATGCAACATAGTAATTTATTGGAAACTACACATCCAAGCATACTAAGCTATCTTTATAATTAAAGCTTTTTTCTGTATTTCCTTTTTCAATCTTCCTATTGTGCTCTCCCTCCTGCCACGTTTATTCTCAGATCAACTTCAACCTCATCCTGATGATATTGCTGGAGGTGTTGATGGCCAGTACTGTCATCCTGTCAGCCCGCTCTGCAGAAGACTGCTGCTGCCACAGGAAGGTGTGAGTTTGGTGTGATAGTAGCTTTTATTTCCCCAGATGACGTGTCTCTCCTTCTACTCTCCCTCTGGCTTTGATTCATCCATCCTAACTCCACTCATCCCTACGTCCAACTGTTTAGCAGGTGACATATGACAGATCTGTGGTTCAGCCACCTGCAGTGTTCCCTACTCGAATCCTGAAAGCATATTCTGTAAGTTCATTTCAGTTGTTTTGCATAAAGCTCTGTCTGGTGTCAATGCTTATCAATCCCTGAAGAATTTCTCTGGCAGGTGATCGAAGTAATTGTGGGGATTTCTGCTGTATTCGGAGGGATTATTGCACTCAACATGGACGCTTTGCTACCTGGACCCTACTTGTCTGTCACATTTTTCTGGATTCTTGTTGCTGTAAGTTTTTCCTACTAAAACATACACTTAATCAAAACCTGTTCAATGCCATCAATATCAACCTATCACATAACTTTGTCTTGTTTTTAATCCTTTGCAGTGTTTTCCAAGTGCTATTGCCAGTCATGTCGTGTCAGAATACCCCAACAAATGTCTGGTGAGTACAAAAAAATACGCTAGTTGTTTGAGTCCCAGTCTTGAGACTGTTTACTACATTAAATAAGGGTTCATATATTTGAAAGGGTAGCTGAGATCGGCATAATATACTTTGAGCTGTTAGTCTTTGTTAGAATACAAACACTGATCTATTTAATGACTCTGACCTCAGGGGGAGGTAGTATGGCCTCTTGATATTTGGATGCATGGTGATGCAGGAGAGTTCTGTTTTGGTACTGATGAATCCCAGTTTAGAGTTTGTCACATTAGACAACACAGTATCCTTATTGACATATTTGGGAGTGTAACTCTTGGTCAGCCTTGAAATGGTTCTCGTCATACCCCTCTGATAGGTGTGTATCAGTTGCAGTTAGTTAAGTCAGTGTCTTTATCTGAAACTGTATTATGGTGTACCCCAGGGTTCTGTTCTTGCTCCTCCCCTTCACTTCTAAAGTATCTCCTATTGCAACTTCAATGATATTCAATTCTAATTCTTTTTTTAGCCTCCAAATGTAACAAAATTAGCTGTATAAAATGTCTAAACTTTGGATGGCACATCATGTCCTATAGCCAAAACAAAAGCTCTAGTTTTTGCTACAGTTTGTCTCAGACAATTATGGGTTCTCTTTCCTCTTCTGTTACATCAACCCCAGAACATTGAGGTGTCACTTGACCAGGCACAGTCACTTATGTTTTTCCAGCTGAGAAACATAGGAAAACTCAGACAGATTGTGTCTCAAGCTGAGATGAGGCTGTATCAATGACTGAAACTATGTCCTTACCTGCCACAGCAAAACATCCTTAAATCCCTTACAAGTGCCCAGAAATGTTGCTGCTAAAATCTGATCAGGTCCTCAAAAATGTCTCATGTGACACCAATCTTGGTGTCTCTAACTGACGTTGGACACTTCTATAAAGTAGATCAATGAATGTAACACCTGTATAGCCTTGCCTTTCTATATTTCTATTTATGGTGTTTTATTTTCTTGACAAACTTTTATGAGTTCCTGTTGCCCCTCCTCTGGGTGTCTCTCAGGTGGAGGTGCTGATTGCCATAAGCAGCGTGACGTCTCCCCTGCTCTTTTCAGCCTCCGGCTTCCTTTCTTCCAGTGTGATCAGCTTTATTGACATTTTCCTGAATGATGTGCCTACAGCCAAGGTGAGTTTAAAGAGGTGGAAATTAAACACAGTGGTGTGCAATATGCCGGCTTTCAAGGAACCATTTCCCGACTGTGTGTGCGTGTGCGTGTGCGTGTGCGTGTGTGTGTGGTCCAGCAATCCTACGACATCCTGCTGCTGATTCTGATGGTGCTGCTGCTGGTGCAGGCCATTCTTACTTCAGCCACTGTGGTGCACTGTGCCTCCTACAAGAGTAAGCTCCGCATGGGGGCTCCAGAGTGCAACGACAGCATGCACACCACAACCCATTACTATGAGGTAAGACTGGGAAAAGCAGTGATTGTGTAGAGATGGACAAATATTTTCCTCTCCTTTTTCTGATTCTCCACTTCCAACAAGAGACATTAGTGAATTTGGAAAATGATCCATTTAATTATCTTAGTTGTCATCACTAGCTCATGTAAACATTATGATGTAAAATGATATTCTTTAGAACACATATAAATACACATTGTGTTTTTCTATGTGTTCTCATCCTTCACACATCATGTATCTAAATGTTTTTTTGTCACCTTGCACATTGACATCTCTCTCCCCTTCTCCCTCTTCCTATGTTGCTCCCTCAGCAGCATGCAGCCAATGGAACGCTGCAGGATTTTGATAAAGACAGAGCCTGGAAGGCAGTGGTGGTCCAAATGGCCACATAGACGTTTGATGAGGAGTGTGAGAAGGGGGGATAGAACCAACTCAGCACAAGAGTTAGTGCAAGAGTACAAAAAGGACGAAAGAAAAAGCAATGAAGATTTGTGCAGTTATGAAGATGTAAAGAAGATTAGGAGGCAGTAAATCAATAACGGAAGTTGGCGAAAGAAATCAGAAGGACAGAAAAGTTTAAAATAATGCAAAGCTGAGAATAATGCTTGCCTGCTTACTGTAGGGCATTATTTGACCTGTTTATAGTTAAAGTATTTCTACATTGTGACCTCGTGGATACAATGAACAAGCATGTGAGTCAATGTTTATAATACATGATTTGAGCATTTGTGGATATGAAAGGATTTCAGTTTATATGTCACCACTACAAAGAGAAATCTATGCATCTTTGCTACTTTTTTAAGCTGGTTGCAGCTGACTCAATTCATTCTAAACCTGTTGCGACCTAGTGATGTTTTAAAACAGCATTTATAGAAGTGTTGTGCATAGATGAAATTGATCCTAACTTTGTTTGTTGTACATTATTTCCCCAAAATGTAAACACTGAATTATCTCCGCACTTACATGACTGTTAGTAATACATGTTTTAAGGAGTATGCCGCTTTGTGTACAGTGATGTGTTAGTGGTAGCAACATCTTATTACAAGAGAATTCATCTACCTGGATTTTGCAGAATAACTTGTACATTTCAACTGAAATTGTGTTTTACTATAGGAAAATAAAATGTTTGTCCTCAACTGCAAGAAAATGGGTGAATATTGTTTCATGATTGCTCTCGTTGTTGTTTAATGTTGCCCTCTTGATCAATGTGCAGATATATAAATAAGTAAGATGGGTAAGATGAGACCAAGTGACTGGATCCTGAAATAACCTTCATATTTTTAGATGTTAGGCTGAGGCACATTTTGCTATATTGTATATAAAGTCGACGTTTAGCCTATAATGTTCTGTTTCACTATCGTTCAACAACGAGATTTGTGTTCAATATCATTTAGTCAAGAACAACATCACCTTTAACTATGACTTCAATGTTACATGCATAATTACAAGTTCACAGTTGTCCTAATTAAGAGGGCTGAGTGTATTTCTAAACATATTAGGCCTATTATTATGCTTTTTTGTTCTTCAAAGTGAACAACCTCAAGATCACTGCAAGGATGCTCAGAGAGAGAGAGAGAGAGAGAGAGAGAGAGAGAGAGAGAGAGAGAGAGAGAGAGAGAGAGAGAGAGAGAGAGAGAGAGAGAGACTATATTAGGAAGCAGACATAGTGAGGTGCGGCTTCCACAACCGGCAGAAACCGGCTTGAGGAAAACTGACTTGTGGCTCAGTCCGGCTGACAAACATCTAGAGCGCGCCCCTATCGCGCGCCCACATCACAAATCCAAGGATCTCAACATAGTGCACGAGGCTGCTGGAGGAAACTGTCCTTGCTAAGCAGTGATGTAATGTTAAGTTAAGGAAATCTTTGTTAATACATGTTATTGTCCGTACAAGACAATGTTCTTTAAAAAATACATTATAACTATCTTCACACAGTCATATATATCAGTAGCCCACGCAGGGTTCCCAGTTGTAATGCTCTACTTTATTTGAAAATGCAGGTTACCCGGCCTCCACTTCATCAGGAAACAAAATTCAAAATGTTTGAACAAAACACATGTCATGTGTATTTGCCAGGCCCACACTCATACATGATGGGCAGCTGGGTAAGCCTATCAATAAGAGCCACTGTCTTGAAGTTAGGTTAGACTTAAACAGGATTGAATAGTGGTTGCCGGTAGGGCTGCACGATATTGAAAAAAACTGACATTGCGTTTTTTTGTTCCCCTGCGATATATATTGCGTTTTTTTAACCTGTTAAGCCCCAATGTCCCTGCGGGTACTTTACTTTTTTTATCACGGCACTGTGTCTCAGGGGATCTTAATATTTTTAAGAACCTATTAATGTGTTATACCAGATTAACGGAAATTATCTCAGCTAACTGACGAAACAAACCATTTTTACCAAAACAAAAATCAAGTCTCATAAGAAGCATCTAAATGACCCCTGAGCCAAAAATGCTAACGGACTTTGGCACAGAACTCAAGATAAAAGTACCCTTATTACTTATCGTAGCTGCACATACAAGATATCCGATTAAAGCTGAGGTTCCACAGATTATTTAGGTATATAGTATCATCACTGAGTCATCCGAACTTGCGACAGCTAGGGGAAGCAAACACAGACATCACAACACGTACCTTTACGGAGCTTCTAGGGGAGATCGTCTCACCGTAGCTGTCAATCTGATCAAAAGACGTGTTCGCAGGGGCGCCGCCAGGGATTTTGGGCCCCTTGGAAATATATCACATTGGGCCCCACCACCAGGCACAGGCCACTTTGTTTATAAATTACCGGAGGTTCCCCACCCCTGCTTTAATATAATAACAGTAGTATTAATATCATAACCAAAATGTCTGTGATTAACATTTTGTTTACAGACTGATCACTCAATGCTTCAAACTGTCCATCATCCTAAATAGACTAAAAGCAGTTTTTTGTTTTATATAGATCATTGGCTATGTGGGAAAATACTGTGTTTGAAATGTATAATTTAAATTAGATTTAAATTATACATTATACAGCTAGATTAGTTAGCTTTTTATATATATATATATATATATATATATATTGTATTCCAGTCTCCCTTCAGATATGTTAAGTGGCATGTCATTCAACACAATGCTGCTCACCTCCTTCAGTTGGGAGAAAAGCTGGTTCAAGTTCAGCCTTATGGGGGGGGCAGGGCTGCTGAGCCTAAAGATGGATCTGTTGGACCTGGCACCAGGGGGAGGGACAACTGATTTAGTATGAATAGGCGCTAAAAATGTGCCTGCATTTATTAAAGGTAGGTAGGTAAGAATGGAGAAACCAGCTCAAGTGAAAGTACACAACCGAAAAAAATCTGCCCCTTCCTTCAGAGTTCCTTACAGAGCCCCTCCTCCAACACACACGAACGCGCACATGACCAATGAGTGCACGAGATAAGCTTGTGCCCAGATGGAAGGCTGACAGGCAGATGGAAGTCATTTTTCCAAAAGTCCAGTCATTTTTGCCGGGCCAGCTCAGATGATTGGTCGTGCTTTTTACAGTGCCACGGCTTCCACAGATGACATTTTTGTATGTATTTATTGTCAAAGCATTTAATATATTCATTGCTATCGGGATGTTAAGAGCATTCCATGGAATATAACAAAAAGTGTTTCTGAAGTGAATTACCTACCATACCTTTAAATATCAGCTAAAAGAGCAGTGAAATGAAAGACCTCTGAATTTTCTGTAAAGATATTAACAGTACTTAATGTCAGCTTAGTAAACAAAAAAACATTAGCTAACAGACTAATTTCCACCACTCATGGACCACACCCACCTTTTCTTGTGAAAAACTGGGTGACATACTCTGGCCCTTTAGTCCCTCTCTCTTGTCTTTCTCTCCTTTCTCTTCTTTTCTTAGAGCCTGACTTTGTTGGTCGTTGAAACATGGTACAACACACGTATGTAGGCTAAGTACTAGCATCCCTCCTCACATGCTTTCACTCTCTGCAAGTGCCGGTGCCACACCGTGTTTGGAGGCAGGACCAAACCATTACATGTAAATAGAAGCGGGTGTACAGAGGTTTTGGGTAATTAACTTTTGGAAGAAAATAAGTTAAATGAATCGTAAGTTTAGTGAGTAATTTATCAATATAACGTTCTATTAATGTTAATTATTGAGGATTGATGAAAGGTTACTTACATTGTGGGGCCCCTGTCAGTCACGGGCCCTTAGAATCGTCCTAACTTTTCACCCCCTTACGGCGCCCCTGCGTGTTCGATGGCATTAAAACGAGAAAAAACGCGGCTGAATCGGTTAATCCATAGGTTTTTAACATCTCTGTATAAAAAAATTATTTCATTTATAATCCATAATTCCATTTTTATGTAAAAATCGCAAAGCAAAAATTAGCTGCTAATGGTAGCCACCAGAGTGGCTGCTGCTTCCGGTCACACATTACCAAATAAGGAGTGAGAGTGACGCGGAGCCAAAACCGGAAGCTGTATACACTCTGGTGGCTACCATTAGCAGCTAACTTTTGTGCTCCGATTTTTACATAAAAATGGAATTATGGATTATAAACAATTGCTTCAAAGCCACAGATACATTATTAACCTATGGATCAACCGATTCAGCCGCGTTTTTTCTCGTTTTAATGCCATTGAACACGTCTTTTGATCAGATTGACAGCTACGGTGAGACAATCTCCCGTAAAAGGTACGTGTTGTGATATCTGTGTTTGCTTCCCCTGTCGCGAGATCGGATCGCTTAGATCAGGGGTGGGGAACCTTTTTCCTCTCAAGGGCCATTTAAATTTGTTCAACATCCTCCGAGGGCCGTACAAATTATTGACCTCTGCTTAAAAAAACTAAAATCACAGCCCATTTATTTCTTCTTTCTTTCATGCTGTGCAAAGAAAAAGCAACCTCTTAATCCAGATATTTTACCATGACTCACGTATGCATGCACGTGCAGTGAATCTGGTGCACTTTGAGAGCAACATTAAGAGATCTATGGATAATCTCTCAACACCCATATGAAACAGAACTGTAAGCATATTTACTTTTTCTTTATGGATATTTTACAAATCACTCCCCTTTCAAACTGTATTCTTGTTTATTAATAACAACTTTTTGTTACTGTCATATAGTATTTTATACCTGTTTACTTTATTCTCTTATTTTTTTATAACTATAATGATCATATAAAGATGTGCCTTTACCTCACTGGTTGTAGAAAAAGCTTCTTCTATTCGTTAGCATAGCTAGCTAACCATATGCTAATAACAACAAAGCTATTGACTGTATGATCAGTATGACAGATGAACAGATCGCCACTGGGCTTTCAACTAAAGACACAGCCACGCAAAAACTGCGGCATATGTACGGCTCCTTATCTGAAGTGCCGAGCCACGTTCTGGTGCTCTCCGTCAGAACTACACCCCTGTCAGACGAGACATATACCACGTGATGACACGTTAGGCTCGTGTTGTGTTCATGGACCCTGACCTTGGCCAGGAAAAACAGGCACTCGCTTGTTTAATTTTTTGTGCGGTCTAGATTTCTAGATTTTTTTTCTTTTTTGCGTGTGTTTATAAATTACCTCGAGGGCCGTACCAAATTGTCTCGCGGGCCGTATACGTCCCGGGGGCCGGAGGTTCCCCACCCCTGGTTTAGATACTATACTTAAATAATCTGTGGAGTCTCAGCTTTAATCGGATATATTGTATGTGCAGTTTCGATATGTAATAAGGGTATATTTATTTTGAATTATGTCCTAAAGAGCATTAGCATTTAAAAAAAAATGAATACAACCGCACGTCCCTGCGGTGTGAATATTGCACATGCGCATATCACGGTTATCGCCATGACACGGTATATCGTTCAGCCTTAGTTGCCGGATTATTCAACTATAGCCAAGTCTAAACCAATCCATAACTCTCAAACGTGATTTGAATAACCAAGACTAATTATGGTGTTTTATCCCAATAATGTTACTCCCCTTTAATGTCGTCGTCGTCGTCCCCAACATCCACACATCACGTGTCCTTACGAATAGATCGATTGTTCCAGAGATGCCATTTATGAACTGGCGAATCCTAACGCGTTGTCTCATCCCTTCTTCCTGAGGAAGTGGCAGGGAGGGGAGACAGCGTCGGGTTGGAGGGAGGGAGGGAGGGGGCAGCTGGTAAAGGGGGGAGCCGGAACAAACCGGTGTGCTCGGATACATGCTGTAGCTGCTCGCCCGCACTGCAGATTAACTCTTACCGTGCCGGGAGATGCAGCGAGACATGGTGAGTGGATTTTCGAATGTTTTCCCCCCACTGCATGCACACTGCTCGTTTGTTAGCTGCACACTCTGAGTGGGGCTAGTGTTTCCAGTGTGGACAGGTGATGCTGCAGGTGTTGAATTTAGGAGACTCCAACAGCCTCCAACACACACAGAAGCAGAGCAGCACACACTCGATCACTTGATGTTCTCTGGTTATTCCGGAGCTCTCCGCCACTCAGGTGCTGAAACTGCACGCAGCTGCTATATCTCCGGAGGAAGTGTGTGTGCTCCTCCTGGATGAGATACTTCCAGCGTCCTGCACTCACACGCATGTTAGGAGACAGCATTAGCTAAACACGAGCTAACTGGAACATAATGATCCTCTGATGATATGTTCCTGCATTGTTCCCATAGGCACTAACTGATGAGGTGAAAGTGGGAAAACAGTGGGGAGAGTTTGTCTTTCTAATATCTATCATAGATCTGTCATATCCAGATGTGTTCTTAGGATGACTAAAAACAAGTGTCAGATCCACACTGAAAGTTATTCTCCATTCATCTTTATAAAAAATGAATATGGCTCTTCTATTGCAGCTCTTGTTTAAAGCGCTGTCTCTTTGTACTGGTCATAATAGCCAAGCGGGATACGGTGGTAGCCAAAGAATGTGGGATTCCCTCTCTAAGTACTAATAACATCACCCATGAGACGGAATTACCAGTCGGACTATAGTTGTGCCGGTGCCTTACAAACAGCATTGCAGCCTCTTACTGAGCGCCTAAACATCTGATGCTGCCCCTTTACATTTCAATTATGCAAAGTTTATTTCCCCTCTTCCTTGACACAGTGTTCAAGGATGTGGATACAGTTATTTTGGATGTCACTGGGCAGATCAGTTTAAAATCTGTAGTGTAGTTTATCCCATAAAGGACATCTTGTTCTCTTTTTAAGGAAAGGCAAGTCCCACTTATTTATAGCATATTTCAAGAACAAGGCCATTCAAAGTGCTTTACAAAAAACATTAAAAGCTACAAGTGCCACATAACACAACATCAAATATGAAACAGTCATTAACAGTGTTATGTAAGAAATACATGTTAAAGTTGTGACACCAGTAATTGCAACATTTACTCAGCCTTAAATATTATTTCAAAGACATGCTCCACTAATGATCTCTTACACGGTGAGGCTGATAGTACACGCTCATTCCCCTGTGCACATGTGTAACTGAAGTCTCAAGGTTCCACTCCTCCAGATATTAAGTACACTTCACTGCCCTGGATTAGAGGGCTTGGCTTGTAAGGGTTTCATAGATGAGCTGTGTTCATGCATAATGAGAGGAAAGTGAGTGGTGTGCAGAGGGTCTATGGGGGGAGAGAAAGTAAAAAGAGGAGAAGTAGAGTGAGAGGGTGAGGGCTGTAGATGGGAAGGGGTGATGCGTTCACTCACAGAGGACATTCACATACCCTTCAAGTGTACTGAGCATGCAGCAGCCGCCAGTTCAACCCAGCATAAGCACATGCACGCTCATGTATACATGCACAAGCACACGCAGAGACGCACCAGAGTGTGTTCACCTGACATCTCAGTGCGAACATGCTGTCCCACATTATCTCTGTTGGAACATGCTGTCCCGCAGAGATAATGACCGCCAGTTAGGGGCAGGGGACCAATTGTGGAATAGCAGAGTCCAGCAGAAAACTGTAAAAACGAATAGAGCATTCACTGAGATACTTTTTTTTTGGTGACTTAATGGTTGGCATACTCTAGAGAGGATACATTTGCCCTTTAGTGTCCTTGCTTGATCAAAGACAACCCCCACCCCCCTTAGATGTGACCACATTCACACAAAGACTGATTTAAAATATGGTGGCACTAATTGTTTTTTAACATGTTTTCAGAAATAGGATCTTGGACCTCACAGTACTTTTATCTATTCATTTGTTTTCTTTCTTTCAGGAAATGATTGGTCAGAGCTTCCCCTGACTAAAGCTCGCATTTCAACTCTTTAGCCAGCCGGCTCTTTCCCTGGGGATCACAAGGAGGCCTGCTAAACTCAGCTCATTCCTCAACCTGCCACACAGAGTGGGGCCGAGGCCTGGCACTGTGGAGATGGGGAAACACAGAGGGATGCGCACAGAAGAGGCAAAATGAGGAGTGTGCTTCTGAACGTTATGCCTGGTCAGCTAAAAGAGAAAAGCAGTGGTAAACTGTAGAACACTCCAGAAGCACACCACACAGCATGAGGTTCCTTATGTTTGGTGACAGGGGCTGAAGTTGGCCAAACATTTCTGTCCTGAGGAGTGTCACTTCAGCAGGGAGTGTCGAGCCTCCCCTCCAGTGCAGAGGGAGGTTGTGGCGAGCGGCCATTGTGTTTCCGGATGCAGAACATCCTCGATCAGAACTTAGACATGGCCACGGCTCTACTCGCCGGCGAGAAGCTGAAGGAGCTGATCCTGCCGGGCTCCTCTCAGGATGAGAGGGGGGGGTTACTGGCCGGCCTCCTGGTGCAGCTCAAACTGGAGCTGCCCTTCGACCGCGTTGTCACCATAGGGACGGTCATCATCCCCATCCTGCTGGTCACCCTCGTCTTCACAAGGAACTTTGCAGGTGAGACTTTTGCCACTAGAGGGAGTTCATTGCTAAACTGCCAGAGGGGTTATCTACACCAGCAGCTGTACGTTCTGAGTCAGCCATGCAGTGCCTTAAGGCTTCTGTGAATGTGATAAGTAGAGATGTAAGTAGGAGATTAGGCAAAGAAGGAAAAGGACCAGTGACGAGTGCATCGGAGGATGATAGACTGGAGATAGAGAGGGGAGAGGAAAGTGTTTTGTTAGAAGGCTGGGTGTGACGGGAGAGATGTATGCTGAGTCAGACTCTCTGCATAGCAGCACCAACCATCTGGGACTGAGCGCTTCACTTGGAGTTCAGACAAGTTCCCTCAATGGTGTGTTTTATAATGATATTAAGGGCTTTGCCAAACATGACTCAGCACCCTGCCCTCTGTGACTCTAACAAAGTAATGCTATTGCACATGTAATACATGCCTTGGTGGTATGTTAATGGTTTTTAATAAATAAATAGTATGTATTGCAATATCAAAATAGGAAATGTATCAGATGTAACTGCGTTTTGTTCAGAAGATTAAAATTGGGCTTTCTTCAACCCTAAACTACATAGATCGGATAGAGAACAACTTAGACAGGAACTTGAGCTCTCACTTCCTCTATCTGAGCCAGGCAGAGGATCTTTTCAAAGGCAGTGTGAGCGTTATCAGAGGCACACAGCATTGTGTTCCAACACATCAAAGATTCTCTGAGATACAAACAAAAAGTTAAACGAACATGTCAAGTTCCCGTGGTAAATACAAAGGAACACAACATTTATGGTTTAACAGAGACATCTAAATGAAGATGAGCAATACATTTTAATATGTTTTAATATCAGATGCCCTACAGAGAGCAACTGAGTTGTTTAATTTTGGTTCACAGTATTCAGTCTTGTGTGTACATGCAGTTTTACAATGGATGACTGCACCAGATGTCTCAGGTATGTTTACCTTCTTTCACTTTCAAACAGGTGGTTTGGGGAGAAATAGTTATTCTAGGGAATTTGTCTAATCTGTTTGTCTGACATCACGCTGTCACATTGCCAGATCTTGAATCTGAGAAAAAACGTCTGAGTGATGAGGGAAATTATTACAAAATATATAACAAAATCGATGTTTAAGCATGATAGAATTGTTCTTTCAGCTTAAATATATTCATTTACATTATGACACCATTATCCAACTTGTAATGTTTGGGCAGATTTTTTCTCATTTTTGTCCTATTTCTCAGAGGAGTCCATTTACTGTTACACACCACACAACTTCACCAGGGACCAGGCACTGTATGCAAGAGGCTACTGCTGGACAGAGCTGCGCGATGCTAAACCTGGTTTGGAGTCTCACCTTTGGCCTTCACTTTTTGAACACAAGTTCCTGCCCTATGCCCTGCTGGCCTTCGCTGGAATCATGTATATTCCTGCTTTGGGCTGGGAGTTCCTCGCCTCTACGCGGCTCACTTCAGAGCTCAATTTCCTGCTTCAAGAAATTGATAATTGCTACCATCGAGCCGCTGAGGGCCGAGCACCGAAGATCGAGAAGCAGATTCAATCCAAAGGACCTGGCATTACCGAGCGAGAGAGGCGGGAGATCATAGAGAACGCAGAGAAGGAGAAGAGCCCCGAGCAGAACCTGTTTGAGAAATATTTAGAAAGACGAGGCGAAAGTAACTTTCTAGCTAAGCTTTACCTGGGGCGCCACCTGGCTATTATCTGCCTCAGTACCATCCCCATTTCCTACCTGAGCGCCTACTATGCCCGCCAAAGGCAGAATGAGTTCACCTGTGCCCTCGGTGAGCCCCCGGACATCAGCAGCTACTTCGAGCTGAAGCTCAGGGTCAACTGTAAGCTGCCTGCGGTGCAGCTGCAGCGCATCATGGCAGCAGTGGATATCTCTCTGCTCTGCACCATGAACCTCATCATCCTGCTTAATTTGCTGCACTTGTTTGTGGTGCGCAAATCCAACTTTGTATTTGACAAACTGCATAAAGTTGGCATTAAAACTCGGCGACGCTGGCAGAAGTCTCAGTTCTGTGACATCAACATCCTGGCCATGTTCTGCAACGAGAACAGGGACCACATCAAGTCGCTCAACCGGCTGGACTTCATCACCAATGAGAGCGACCTTTATGTATGATAATGTAGTCAGGCAGCTGCTGGCTGCGCTTGCACAATCCAACCATGACGCTACGCCCACCGTGAGGGACTCTGGGATACAAACCATAGATGGCAACATGGACCCCTCTGAACTTGGGATGGGAGACATGACTGGGGAGCCGCTGGTCCTCAAACGGCCACGCAAGAAGATGAAATGGATCCCAAGCTCAAATCCTCTCCCTCAGCCATTCAAGGTAAGGCCTAAGAACAATTTCCATGTATTCAGTTAGCATCATTGACACCAGAACAGATCTAAACCTAGTGACTTACTTCAATAACCTGTTTACTGGAGTGCAGTTCACATAAACATGATCTGTTGAAGATACTTACATGTGAGCCATATCAGTGCTACATAAACCTCTTTCTCTAAAGAGGCGCAGTAAGTAGTCCTCTTAAAGAACTATACAGAACTGTTGACGCTGTTGAAGTTGTGATATAATGACCGTGTTTGTGTTTTCTGTCCTTTTAAAAGGAACCCCTTACCCTGACACGTCTGGAAAATAGCAACAAGCCTGAAAAACCCAAACCAGTCAGACGAAAGACGGCGGCAGACAGCTTCATTGCACCACTTCTGGATACCAAAAGCACACAATACCCTATCACAAAAGGTATGAATTACTATGAATAGCAAATCTGTTTCAATGTTTATTTATAAATGTGATAATAATTATTTCTAACCATTGATCATTTCACTTTAGAATAGTGCTTAAGATAATAGTTAAACCAGGGATTTAGTTTCACTGCCTATTTGCTCTTGCGCTCTCTTACCTACACAGGTGTGCAGATAAACCGACTGAAGCTGAACTGTTTCGCGGATCCATCGCCAGTCTCATTCCCTAGTTTGAGTTTGTTTATGGAGATCTGCTTTATAGACAGCGTTTATCCTTTGAAACGCGTGGCATCTCACAGCAACAATGGCACGTTGAAAAATCGCAGAGACTAAGCTCCAGTTCAGATCGGTGGAAAAAATGAATACCCGGCTCTGGGTCAGCGAACAGTTCAACATCAGTCGGTTGATCTACATGTACCGAAGAATGCAAGAGCACATTTCTGAGGCAGCAACAGGGAGAGCAGAAGCAGAAGCATCTGTATTCAGCATGAAGAGTTGAAACAACTAGCTAGCTATCTAGCTAGCATGTGAGATATACAGTATAACAAAAAGTTGACCGAATAACACACTTTAAAGACAGCCCCCTTACTTTGTATATTGAAGCAGAAATGCATAATGGAAGGATTTTGGCTGGCTCCACTCTTCACACAAAGGATTGTGATTTATGTGAAAAGGATATGTTTTATTGATAAACCTTCTTATATTTTTAGGCCCACTCTGCAATTTCCTCTAGCTCTACGGAACTTTTAGGGATCTTTCGGGGACTATTTGTTTTGGTTTTACAGCCTACAACTTTACTCTCATAGCTTTCATTAGCATTGTTTCCAGATGCAGCACAGTAGCTGTTTAATCCTTGTGTGGTGTTCATATTTTTGTTACTCAGCCAGTGTTCGTGGGTCTGGTGGACCCGCTGCCTTTTTGGCCTTCAATTCAACACAATCAAACTATTTTACGTTAAAATACTCAACAGATGTTTACTTCATCTCAATTACAAGCAATATAAACAGCATATATGGTTAATATTTGCCCTTTTACATTTGTTAGATCACATTAATGAATTAAAGTGCTACTCGTTTTTGTGCCCGCTGACCGGCTGGTTCTGGCTCGTCTTTTTTTTGCAACTAGCTGATGCTCAATCTCATCCTCTTCTTCAAAGTCACTGTCAGAGTCAGAATTCTCAGAAATGTGATCCTCAGCCACAGTGTGAGAGCAGACAGGTGTCGGTGCTTGAATGTATCAACAATGTTGCAACCTTGTGCAGGAATCGACGCTGAAGTTGGCTTCTGATTCAGAGCATTCGATTCGGCAGTTAAGGGGAAAGTTAGTTGCATAGCCGATTTATTTGGACTGGATTATCCCAGAGAGTCTAAAGATTCTTTATAACCCAGTTTGAGATTTGTGAAACCTTTATTCTATTTGTGAAAATACAAAAAGGGGAGATTTCAGTGCTTTTTTTAAATCTAGACCACATTAGACCAGGTCCTGATCTGAAACCACTAGACCTAGACTCATCAAATCTGGACTGGATTATCCCAGAGAGGCTAAAGATTCTTTATAACCCAGTTTGAGATTTGTGAAACCTTAATTCTTTTTGTGAAAAAATACAAGAAGGCATAAAGGCTTGCCCAGCTGGGAGGTTCACTCTCTGATTCTGATCCTGGCCTGCTGCAGCAACCTCAGCTTTCCACCTGTGTTTATATTTTCACAAATAGAATAAAGGTTTCACAAATCTCAAACTGTGTTATAAAGAATCTTTAGACCCTCTGGGATAATCCAGTCCAGATTTGATGAGTCTAGGTCTAGTAGTTTTAGATCAGGACCTGGTCTAATGTGGTCTAGATTAAAAAAAAGCAGCAAAATCTCCCTTTTTGTATTTTCAAAAATAGAATTAAGGTTTCACAAATCTGAAACTGTGTTAGAAAGAATCTTTAGACTCTCTGGGATAATCCAGTCCAAATAAATTGGCTATGCAGCGATTTAAGAGGTTCAAACACGGAGGATTGTTCGCTCAGCGCTGTTAATTAAATGTCCCTTAACTTTCCCCTTAACTGCCGAATCGGATGCTCTGAATCGGAAGCCAACTTCAGCGTCGTCAGTGGTCATTGATATGTTCTTCACAGAAAAGGAGCCAAGGTCATTGAGTTTGGGTTTGAAAAAATTATTTATCATATCATTTTTCTTTAGCTAAATAATGAAAATGAGTCCCACAGACCCGAATACCATACAAAGGTTAAACAAACTTTGGATTGGTGACCTGATTTTGTATGTTATGTTCTGCTTCCTTTAAGTCAGACTTCTCATTTTCCATCGTAGATATGAGTATGATGGAGAAAAAGCACCCTCGAAACTTCTCTCTGGACGTCCACCCATACATGCTGACCATTCGTAAGCCCAAGGTGGATGTAGCAACAGCCGAGCCTCTGCCCCCAGTGCTCAACCTGGATACAGTTTACCTTGAAGGCACACACACTATCGTTCATGTGTCAGGTTCAATTACAGGTAAGCTTGAACTCTACTTTACTCTAGCTTGTGCTGGTCCAGGGCCAGAATTTGCCATATTTTACTCAAACTGTTTGGGTTCAAGAAAAAAAAGCATGCAGCATCCCATCTCATCTAGCTGTACCTTGCATATACACCTTCGGGTGGCAGTAGCTCAGTCTGTGGGGACTTGGCCTCGACCAAAAATACTGGTGTTGACTGGCAACTGGAGAGGTGCCAATCTACCTCCTGGTAACTGCTGAGGTGTCCTTATGCAAGGCACCAAACCCCCAACTGCCCCCATGGCGCCGGAAAAAACATGGCAGACTCTTCGCTCTGACATATCTTCATAAAAAAAGTGCATGCCTGCATTCTTTTTCTTCTTAAATGTAACCCACTTTGTGTTGCTCACCTGATTTCAGAAAATAGGTAATAAATAACTATTTTGGTTCTTTAGGTTCCCCCACAAGTGTCACGCCAAACAAGAGTCGTACTAAACAAAAATCACAAGTAAATGAGAATTTGAATTAATGTTTCACCAAAATAGAGTCACGCTGAACGAGAGTCACGCTGAACGAGAGTCACGCTGAACGAGTGTCACGCTGAACGAGAGTCACGCTGAACGAGAGTCACGCTGAACGAGAGTCACGCTGAACGAGAGTCACGCTGAACGAGTGTCACGCTGAACGAGAGTCACGCTGAACGAGTGTCACGCTGAACGAGAGTCACGCTGAACGAGAGTCACGCTGAACGAGAGTCACGCTCAAAGGAAATCAAACGATAGTTGCACTGAATGAGAGTTGAGCTGAATGAGAGTTTGATTAAAAGTTGCCCAGAGTGATAGTCACGCAAAACGAGAGTCGCACTTGATGAACGTTTGAAAGAGAACCACACTGAGCGAGGCTGAGGCAGGGGCTCTCAGAAGTTATCCTCACATGCATGACCCAGAAGCATGAGTTTGATTCAGTCCTGCTTGAAAATCAAGTAATGTAATGTGTAATGTAATGTGTTCCTCATTCAAAAAGAATACTTCATTCTAAAATCTATAATCTTTACAGAATGTGTTGACATAAAAAGACAATAGGAGAAATTATTTCTCCAGAAAGGGGGGGGGGGCTTTGCCAAAAGGATTTTCATTTACATTTGAGACTGACTTTTTCCTCTCTTCCTCTACCCTGTCCAATATTTCCTTCTTGTCTTTCAGAAACTAAGATTTGCTCTCCAAAATCGACCAACACTGCCTTTTCTACGATGACCTTGCCCACCAATTCTTACGTTAATGGTGTGAGCCCAAACCCTCCCTCCAGTGAGGACCCCCTCAGTCCCAAGTCTTCTCCAACCCCTCTCCCTCTTCCTCCGCCTACACCTCCGAGGGAGCCTCTCCCCCAGGCGGAGAACCCTGAGTGTCCACCACCAGCCCTGACCAGAGCCCCTACACACCAGCTGATGAGCATACATCATACTCTGTTTGAGGGAGAAGAGGATGAAGAACAACGCAGGGACAGACTGGCAGAGAGACCCGGGGAGCTCATCGCTGCTGGGGAATGTTGAAGGAGGAGAAGAAGAGGGACGCTGAACAAGATTCCTCTAGCCCACTCTACACTGCGCACATGACCACCATGTCAACCACTTCCTATTGACAGTCACCTCTACTCTTAAAATCAACTCACACTCTTCTGTGATGGAGGATTAGACAGTGAGGACACGACATGGAAACTCCGGTAGTCCTAAAAGAGAAATGGCCGAGACGGGAACATTATTCAGAGGGGATAATATAAACGTTTGTTTGTAATTGATAATGCTGACCAGAGTACTGCTGTAGGAAATGATGTCACATTCATGTCTCAGGATGACTGTGTACAGCGAAACATCCTCAAATGAAACCAGCAGAGGTATAATTCAACAGGGTGCTAAAGTGCAGGATCGAACAGCTATATTAAAAAGGCTTGATGAAAGATGAGAGGTGAGTGAGCTTTCAAAAAAATAAATGAAAAAAGACACACACCTTAAAAGAAGACGGCATTACAGCTTCAAACTAAAATGTATTTTAAACACATATGATATAGCGCTTAGTCCCTTTATCCCAATAGCCAGGTAGAAAGGTAGCTTACGCAATACAGTTGAGATCTGCACAATTAATATGCAAAAGATCACAATATATTTGTGGCAATAATGTATGCGCTTACAGCATCATATCTCACAGAATGCTGTATACATGTATTGACACTGTATATGACTCAGACTTTTTGTAGATAATATAACACGTTTCACGGCTTTATTATTGCCATTTCACCGCTGATTAGGAACGTGTATGATATCTTGACTCCACTATATTTGCACGTCATTTATAATAGGTCAATTGTTATATTATATACAGGAATAGCAAAAGAACAGACTCTAGAATGAAAGAGTGCCGTTGTGAGGTGACGTGCAACTACAATATTGCTCAGAGAAACTGTCACATAGGTAACGGATATCTATAACAGAACTACAATGATGTGGTTGTTTTCTTCTTTTAAAGCAGATCAAAAATAATGAATGGAGTTGGACCCAGTGGTAAAGTATGTGACTGTTGTGTTCAGCTGGCTTCTCGTGAGAGTGCTGTGATGTGATGTGAACGAAGTGATGAGTAGATTTAATGTCTCACTGGAGGGTTCATTACTAGATAGAATACGTTATTGAATGCCATCTGCTGTCTCAGACACAATCTAAATGTCTTCAGGAGTTCTGCCCTGCCTCACATTGTGTCAACATCTGCTATGAACAACTAAACAGTTAGAATGGTCTGTCTGTGATGTGAAGTAGAAACCATGCATATGGGGTGTCTTAGCACTCTTCACAATTAACGAGTGAGTGGACGAGAGGATGGGTGCCTACCACTACCTCTCACATTTTCAGCCACATGAATACAGGAACTTCACTAAAGGAACTGCCTGCACTGACTTACACACACATATGACATCTACTGTAGAAGACATTAGTGCTTTCATCTGGGGTTTACCTACAATATCGGTAGACATATGCATACTATACTCATTACTCACATTTGTCTGGGGCATTCAGGAAGCATACACTTGTGATGAGAGACAGCATTTTTTTTCCAATGATCTTTTGGTGCAAATACAAAATAATCCACTTTGTTTTCATGTTGGCTAAAAATCCCGTTGTTAGACTGATCAAGCACACCAAATGCATCCAAAAGCACTTTAAGACTTGTAGCACGAGTATGCGGGCATGGTATATGTTAACACCAAAACACAGCTCTGCTCTGCTTTTTTCTGTGTAGATGTTAACATTGAGACAATAAAGAAGGGAAATCTGTGACAGAGAAAAGCGTCCAGACTTTGATTGTACTGTGTGAAATGTTATAATGGAAAGTAAATAAATACATTTTCACTATAAAAATAAATGTGTGGGTCGACTAAATGAATGACTACATGTACCAGGAAGCACTGCGGCTGTCAGATTCAGCGAGGAGCACACTGACATACGGCATGGCTTAACCAGTACGTTTTTTGTATTTGTTTTGTTGTGAAATTGATCTATTCCAACTATTACGTTTTGACGACATA
This sequence comes from Pseudochaenichthys georgianus, assembly GCF_902827115.2. Classification (NCBI taxonomy): domain Eukaryota; kingdom Metazoa; phylum Chordata; class Actinopteri; order Perciformes; family Channichthyidae; genus Pseudochaenichthys; species Pseudochaenichthys georgianus. Next base: position 17,941,783 of record NC_047508.1, on the reverse strand, counting down.
CTTACGGGGCTTGCTAGCCTTAAGTTAGCTTAAGTTAGCATCCGGTAGCTAGCCATGAGACTTCAGTAAACCATGGATATATAAAGAGAACTGGATTCAGCGTTGGAGGAGCGATCCATCCATCCCGTTCATTCATGACATTTTCTCGCATGAAGCTCAAAATGGAGCGACTGTAGATTCAGAGAGTACCCGGATCATCCGGGGCCTTTTGCTTATAGAGCATGCGCAGTTAAGTTTTCCTTAAGCCCCGCCTCCGGTTTCCCGCCCTCGGCTCAGTCAAATGAAGAAAGAAAATAACTCTGATTTTGGCTTTTGGCGCATTTATTAACAACTGTTAAGAGCCCTAATGATTTAAATGAGCGCTATAAAAATGCTCGTGCTCGGTAGTTTACTGATTTACAGCGTCTCTTCGCAATGTAAGTCGATGGGGAAAAGTATGTTGGGTCAAAATTACGTCACGGAAGCTGTAGTAACATCGTTTGGCCACTGCGGCCATTCACACAAATCGCCTTCAATGGCCACCGTACTTCCGTACCTGGAAGTAAAGCTAGCTTAACCTGCCCCCTTCAAGCCACTTCGTCTTTAGCTGCACTGTGCCTTGTGTTGCTAACATTTTCTTCGTAGTGATAACCTATCTGGAGATAACGAAACGTTTTTTATTTAGTCCAATGTTTATAAATCAGTGACAGTCCTGAAACTACCTTTGACGCCACAGCTGGACATTTGTAAACTGCGTTTACACTGCGTTTTAAAGCAACGTCAGCAGTCACTAACGCCAGCTGTGTCTGTGAACGTCTCACAGCTGAGTGGTAACGCATGTCTTCCTCCTGCTCTCTGTCAGCTTTCAGTGCTCCAAAAATGGATCTAGACAACAATTCAGAGGTTTGTAACACTTCCAATGATTGTGTTTGTGTGGGTCTGTGAGTGAAAGACAATACGTTGACTCGTGTTCTGCTGGATGCTCACACTGGACAGCGTGTTTATTATGATGTAAAACACATTTATTTATTCTGGTGCTAACGGTGCTATCTTTCATTTGTTTCTCAAACATTGCCATATGAATTTGCCCCAAGCAGGCACTTACATATGTGCAATCAGTCTGTCTTTCTCAAACTGGCTAGACTTGGAAATAAATAATCTCTTAATCTAGTACAGATATAGCATGCCCTGTGTTTTAAATGGCTTTTTTGTTTGCTGTTTTGACATCTAACAGGATGAGTCTGTCGGCCCATCGGAGGACCCTTCAGAAGATGAACTACCCTCTTTGCCTCCAGGACTCTGTAAGCTTTTTTAAATTACACTGTGTATGCTGTATTTCATCAGAAAGATTTCGTAATACCTGTTTTTTAAGTGTCTGTTTTCAATTCAATATCATATTAAACATGTTGTGGGTAGTTTATCAACCTGGCAGTGCATTTCAGCAGGATTTTCGATATTTATTTCTAATTTAAATAGTGACACAATAATAAACATTTTATACATTCTTTGCTCTGTACAAGAAAGGGATTTACTACTTAAATTCCTTGAGCAATGGTAGATTAACTCCACATAATCACACTTCATGTGCTGATGGTTTTGTCAGTGTTCTCTTAATATATTTTTTCCCACATCCACATACTGTTAAAAAACGGACTTTTCTTCTGGTGTTCAAGTGATACCCAGATTTGTCAACATTTAATTACTATCTGTAACCCAATTGTGATTATGTGGAGTTAATCTACTCCATCAATAGCAGAGACACTGCTTATGTGAAAAGAACTGTGTGTATAGTGTAAATTACTATAACTTTAGCTTATGCACTTTAAAAGAGAAACCTTTTCAAATGTATTTTTAAATATGAAAATATATTCTTCCTATAACAATATAGTAGTTATTGTAAGCCATCAAAACTATATTTGTCCCCTTGTATATTTCAGCTCCTTTTTAAAACTCTCTTTTATTTTGTCCAGCGGATGGTGAAGCAATGGAGCTGCTTTGGCAGCTGCGGTCCCAGCGCCGCCAGGCGTCCCCTGAGCTCCCAGAGACGGTTTCCATTCTAACGGCTCCGGACGGCAGCCTCCTCTACCTGGTGGGCACGGCCCACTTCAGCGACAGCAGCAAGCAGGATGTGGCTATGGTAAGCCAATGAGAATTTACAACAGGATTCGTTCAGTACGCATTCCCGCTTACACCCTTTTAAAATTTGAGACTATGAGTTGTCAGTGAAACAATGGAGTAACTCTGAGAAGGTGCTGTACAGTAGCGCCTGGGAGATGAGTCGGCCCGACTGTTAATACTGTAATTAGGTTGGCATTCTTCTCTTGCCGAGCATAAGTCTTGTTTTTTCCTCATTGATTTTCAGTTTTTACTTCCTCCCTCACTGCTCATTTGCCATTTATTTCTCTTTCTTGCCCACTTTGTCTCTGTTTCTTAATTTTGCATTTCCCTGCCTCCCAGACGATCCGCGCTGTGCAGCCAGACGTGGTGGTGGTGGAGCTGTGCCAGTACAGGGTGTCTATGCTAAAGATGGACGAGGCTACACTGCTGAGGGAAGCCAAAGACATAAATCTGGATAAGGTTCAGCAGGCCATCAAACAGGTCAGACTCAGAAAGATGGACTGACAGTACCAATGGCAATCGAGAAAGTACAGAATACTGTGGATAAGGATGTTGTTTAAAGTGACTCATTCTTAATGGTAAAATACATGTCTCTGATGCACAAACAGGATTAAGTGTTTCTTCTAGTTTTTTTAACTATGGTAATGTGTGCCCTGAAATCTGTGTATTTCAGAACTCATCTTTAAAGAATGACCTCTGAAGGCATAGCTGTGTTTCTGTGAATGTTTATTTTTGTCCTGTGTTTTTCAGAATGGGCTGATGTCCGGCCTCATGCAGATTCTCCTGCTTAAAGTTTCAGCTCACATCACAGAGCAACTGGGTATGGCTCCCGGAGGAGAGTTCAGAGAGGCCTTCAAAGAGGTAAAACATGCACCAAAGATATGCATATCTAAAAAAGGTGGACAGTGGCTGTATATATGTTGTGTTTATTTTGTAATGTTTTATTCTTGAAGTTGTTCTTCCCTCACAGGCTGGACAGGTACCGTTCTGTAAATTTCACCTTGGCGACAGGCCGATCCCCGTGACGTTCAAGAGAGCCATCGCAGCTCTCAGTCTGTGGCAGAAAGCCCGTCTGGCGTGGGGTCTTTGCTTTCTCTCTGACCCAATCAGGTAGCTTCATGTTCATTTTGTCGTACCACACCATTTTGTGAGACTTTCTTAATATCTATTACTCGATACTGCTGTCCAGGAGAGAATAGAGAAGTGCTGTATTTAGACGTCCTGAGATGATCGAGAGGGAGATGACCACTAAATAGTCAATGTTTTGCCGTGGAATAAAATGCAGCTACAGCGAACTGACTTCTCGGTAGGATTAGGGAATGTGTGCACACACATATCTTACAGAGTACATGCAACTCTTCCAATTATTCCTCTTCCTGTGAGATCTGACTGGAAGCTAGCTGCATGAAGTGTTTGTGAATCCATCTTTTGAGATTTCTTGAGCTTGCTATATTCTCTGCCAGGCAAGGGAGACCCAACCAGAAAATATGCTTTGAAGTACAGTATGTTGAATCCCCACAAATGTAAGCTGTCCACCCATTGAGCCTCAGATCTTTTTCAAATTTCTAGACTGAAAACACAACGGGTTGGCCACGCTGTAAAAGGCTTCTCCAAGTGCAGTTGATTGCATCCTTTTGCAATAAAGTGCAATTGAAAATGACTTATTAATGCCTCTGAGTACTTTGACAAGCACTATGTAAATATCATGTATTATTATTATTTTGCCTTTCAAGAGGTTTATTTCACCTTTTTTACATCTTGTATACAGACTTTTTATACTTTTTTTAAATATGAAATTGAATATGATTTGGAAAAAATCCTGCAAACTTCATCTGACCCAATCCTTTTTGACTGTTTGTTCCTCATCCTTTACTCTCTACTGTTGTTATGTGTTTAGTAAAGAGGACGTGGAGAAGTGCAAACAGAAGGACCTGCTGGAGCAGACCATGTCAGAGATGATCGGAGAGTTTCCTGCTCTCCACCAAACTATCGTGGCCGAGCGAGACATCTACCTCACACACACACTCCGCCAGGCTACACGCTGTGTGGAGACCCCCAGTAATGCCCAGAGTGCGTATCATGACACCTTTCAAAAACATCATTGTGTCTTTTCCAAGTTTTTAGCTCCCTAATCCTGTTCTTTATGTTTTCACCTTGTGTACATTATGGTTTTATTCACATCATAAAATACTGCTATTCATTTTGGTTGTTTTACATATACATTGCTCATTAGTCTTGAAAAATAAATGTAATTTTATTGTAATTCTTAAATAGTGCGTCAGAATTGCATAACTGTGCTTGATATAGATTTTCCTTAACAAGACGTGTCAACCTACTGTGTAGTGTATCTTGTGAAATGTTTCTAAATAGTTGCGTAAACAGCCGACCGGTAATGACAGTGTGGTTTGAATGCTACAGAGGCTGTTGACCAACATGCTGAGTCATATTGTCTGTAAAGAGGGTGGAACTGTTAACTTTACTTAGCTTAAAAATAAATGTTGAGATCATGGTGAGACCACAGGAATTGATACTTTGTGAATAATTTAGGCAATGTTCCTCATTAATTAATGCATTGTCAAAAAAGGGCAGTATCCAGACATTCAGGGCATTTATACTGAAATATATCCCTGGTGGATTTGATGAAACATTTCTCTGTTGTCAAATAACCTTTGGTTTTGTAGAAGTTTAAAGAAGTGTTGATTTTCTATGTAACAAAATATTTGATACTACTTTTCTTTTTTTTCACAGAAGTGCCTGCAGTGGTGGTGGGAGTCGTAGGGATGGGTCACGTCCCTGGCATCGAACGAAACTGGGAGAAGCAGCTCAACATAACTGAAATCATGAGGTGAGTGTGTTACATATCAGATGTAGACTGTAATAAAAACACTCGCAGTTGCTGAATGTGTCCGTCTGTCTCCTCCTCAGTGTGGCGCCGCCCTCACGCTTCGGCTGGGTGCTGCGTACGGTCATAAAGGGCGTGGTGATGGGGATGCTGGGATATGCCTGCTACCGTGCCGGAGGGAGTCTGGGCCGAACCGTGCTGTCTTTACCTGCAGTCGAATCTTTACTGGAGAATATACGGCCACCCCCTCTTAGCCCACATGACCTTTGACCTATTAACAGTATGCATTTTTCACCAATGGCCTTAATAACAGGAGGTTGGGCTGGGGGAAAGGTTTCATCAGCCCACGATATGAACTAACAAGGACCTCAGGGGGTTAACACCCCCCACCTCGTATTGATGTCCCTGTACACGCAGCAGGGCCGTACTGCCAAAGAAACCATGACAGTACTCTTTGTTTTCTTTCATATTTTGTCCAAACCCCGCATTTTGTAAGGTTTACAAAGGCCAATAATTCCCTCTGAATATATTTACTTTACATATATAGAGTTTTTATTTGAAAAATATCTACAGATTTATCATCAGTCAGGTGCCCGGATTAGACATTTTCTCACAGACACACATTTTATTTGTCTTATTCCTTCCTCTTTTATAGTAATATTATTAAAATCCACCATTCTTTAAACACACATAACACACACTTGTTTCCCATGTGCACAGATAAGTGCCTCATGCTTCAGCACTAAGGGCTAAGGGTGTACTAAATGGACTGGCAAAAATGTGTTAAATGCATCTTATAAAGACACCAACCACAGGTCAATGCAATTTTTCTAATATTCTGTCTTTAAATAATTCTATATAAGGCCTATTTTATAAATACCGTTGCCCCAAATTGACTTTTGTTGTCTTGGCTTCAGATATGACACGCATGACTTTTACATGCATTAGGACCTGACGCAGGACAGGCATAAATGTGCCTCAGGATGAGCAACGCACTTGATAACATTTATATAATTGATTGTACCTCCAATATGAGGTATCCTCATGTGTGAGTAAGGGTTCATATTTGACACAAAAATATGCTTTTACAGAAAGACGTTTCTCAGATGATAAAAGAAACACAAGTATTTTGTTTCGCTCAAGGTGAGGACTGACCGTGATGATTTCTGAGTGGACATTTGTTATGGACATGTTTTGACTACTATGAAGGAAACTGACCGTTCAGATTGGTCAGAGTTGGGAGGTAAAGCCTTACACTGCTATCACTGCTGCCTTTGACCCTCAGATTGCCTCATCTGCTGAGGCTTTACAGTATATACAGGTCCAAGATTGACCTGTATCCAGTGGCGTTTCTAAAAGTGGTGGGGCACAAAAAACTCAGATGTCTATATATAAGCTTCTGCAGAGAGGTTCATGGCTGGTGAGGCACTGGCTCTGACTCTTCAGGTTTACAAATATATTAAATCAAAATATAATATTATTTTCAAAAGCTTTTTTTGTCTGATGCTTCAATTACATTTAAACAGACAGTTCAACAGAAGGATACCCAAAAAAATGTAATTTTATCATTTAAATATTGAATTGTTCTCTCTTAGTAAGATCCCATTTTCAATAAAATTGCAGTCTTACCTTGACTTGAAGATTAAGTCCATTTGCCTATCCTTCTGGACAAAAATCTCTTACTTTTTTGTAAAAGTCCTCCTTATCTTCTTGTAGTTTCAAAAGTCTATCATAAATCTAATCTAATCAATAGATTTTTGATTCGAAAGTGATAAAAGTAGGGTAGACATGTGGATAGTATCCGGCTGAACAAAACGTACATTTATCTAACAGCTACGTTTCCCACAGATCTTATTTTGAGCTATTTTCTCAAATCCTATGGAGAAATCTCGCTTTTTTGTCGAGGGAAGCCATGCGCGGCTTACTTCCTGGTTTTAGGACGCCTCACTGCAGGGCTGCAGTCGAATAGTCCAAAGATCAGCTCCTAAATTCTAACCCTATCGTCTATTCCTTGACCTCTGAGTGAAACGTCACGGGGTTAAGGGATAGTGGACAGGAGAATTCAAAAGGATTTAGGAGAAGAGACTGCGGTACTTTAGATAATCCGAATGCACTTTCACTATCCGACGTATTTATGATGCGCCAGCGGACGTCATGAATGTGCGTCTGCTGCTGTGGGGGAACTATGGAAACTACAGTTTTCTATACAGCGGACTACAACATGGATGTTTAATAAGAACGAGGGACTCCTGTAAACTCATCTAGAGACTCTGCACCGTGCTCTGATGCTGTTGCTTTGCTTTATGAACGTGGACAACAGAGAAACATATTCTTCATGACCAAAGTTGGAATTGAAATAAAAAAGGAAAGTGAAACTTATGCTCGTCACCCTCTCCCTCCGGTCCACATTAATACCAATGATCCCAATACGTATGATTGTATGAACTAAAGATCTTAAAATCAATACAAATGTATTTATTATAAACGTTAGTCCTTAACATCTATCACTGTGTATATCACCATTCAAACATCTTTTAAAAGTTGAACAAACTCCACACAGCTCAGTAAAGACTGTGAAATGTTGACTTTATTTGATAATTTCAGTAAAAACTAACGTTCATATTTCTCTTTTTGATTATAATACTGATGAACGTGCAAAACAAAGCACTTTGGCAACTTACCACCTATGTTTTAAAATGCTTAATAAGCACCGTAACTTTCATGATATAATTTCTCGGTCATAATCGGTTGTTTCCGTGAACGGCCGACTGTTGAGTGACGGCAAATGCTGCGGCTGCAAGGCATTGTGGGGCAGCATTTTCGCTTCTCCTGTCGGTTAGGGAGGTCCAGTGGTTCCTAAGCTAAAGGAGGTTATAAAGGAAGTTTGAAACCTCCTTTCCTATCATTCTCATCATTCTAGAGAATTCGAACGGCACTTATCATGGCTGCCACTGAGGGACTTCCGGGTCATTTCACTCCTTTAGGAAGGTTCCTAAGCTAAATGGACTATTCGACTTCAGCCCTGCTCTCTCGTCTCCTCTTCACACACCACACTTTTCGCGGCACACGTACTTACAGCCAATCAGCTCTGAATTATGTGAGATGACGTATGGTGGGGATGGCAGCACTTTATTTTTTGCCACACACATTAAATAGGAAAATACTCTGAGCATGCGCAGTGTAGTTTTTGCAGTCACCGTTCACTTAGACCAGGGGTGGGGAACCTTTTTCCTCTCAAGGGCCATTTCAATTTTTACAATATCCTCAGAGGGCCGTACAAGTTATTGACCTCTGCTTAAAAAAACTAAAATCACAGCCCATTCATTTCATTCTGTGCAAAGAAAAAGCAACCTCTTAATCCAGATATCTCACCATGACTCGCGTATGTATGCACGTGCAGGGTGTGGCGTGCTCCCCTGGGAAGATTTTTTTTAAATGTTGAAGTTAAAAGCATCAATCTGGTGCACTTTGAGAGCAACATTAGGAGATCTATGGACACATCTCTCAACACCCAAACACAACTGTAAGCAGATTTTCTTTTAATTTATGGATATTTGACAAATCACTCCCCTTTGAAACTGTATTCTTCTTTATTAATAACTGTCATATAGTATTTTATACCTGTTTACTTTATTCTCTTATTTTTTTTATAACTATAATGATCATATAAAGATGTGCCTTTACCTCACTGGTTGTAGAAAAAGCTTCTTATATTCATTAGCATAGCTAGCTAACCAGATGCTAATGATAACAACACAGTTATTGACTGTCTGATCAGTATGACAGATGAGCAGATCGCCACTGGGCTTTCAACTAAAGACACAGACACGCAGAAACTGCGGCATGTGTACGGACTTATCGGTACTGCAATTTCTGAAGTGCTGGAGTGGCTTTCTGGTGCTCTCCGTCAGAACTGCACCCCTGTCAGTCGAGACATATACCACGTGATGACACCTAAGGCTGGTGTTGTGTTCAAGGACCCTGACCTTGGCCAGGAAAAACAGGCACTCGCTTGTTTAATTTTTTTGCGGTCTAGATTTCTTTCATTTTTTTATTTTTTGCGTGTGTTTATAAATTACCTCGAGATCCGTACCAAATTGTCTCGCGGGCCGTATACGGCCTGGAGGCCCGAGGTTCCCCACCCCTGCCGTAGAGTCTCACTCTGAGCGAGTGCTGCTCCAGCTGCTCTCGGCTTCGTCCATACTAATTCATTCATTCATTCAATGCTCGCCGGTTCCGCGGTTCCACATTGTTTGTTGTGAGGAGTCTGATATATTTAGTATATTTATATTTTAGTGCGACAGCCAGGGGTGACAGGCGCGTACGCGTCACAGGCAGCTTGCTGTTGCCAGATTGGGTAGTTTTCCGCATTATTTTGAAGCCTGTTTACGGTGTGTTTTAACTGGGTTTTCGGCTGAAAGGCATATGAAATCTGGCACACTTTTGAACGCCGTTATAATACAGTGCTGAGAATGAACGCACTTTTGAACGCCGTTATACAGCGCTGAGAATGAACGCGTTCTCAATTACGTTCATCTAGCGGAAATACAGTACGTTCAGTTCACGTTCGCCCAAAATAGGAACGCGTTCATTGAACGCGTTCAGGTACATCACTGCTGGTATAACACATTCATAGGTTCTTAAATATTAAGATCCCCTGAGACACAGTGTCGTGATTTTTTTTTTTTTTTAAAAGTACCCGCCGGCGGGGACCTTGGGGCTTAACAGGTTTAAAGTATTTGCATTTTAATGTTGAGCACACTGGTCCTGCAACAAAAATTATTTCCCAATTTGGGATTAATAAAGTACCTACCTAACTATCTATCTATCTATCGACTGTAGAGGTGAGTTTGAAGGTAAGTTCAAAACAATGTAGGATTACAAATTCTGTTTTTGTTGTTGTTCAGAACTCGATGCAGGTGTGCACCATTGAAGATAGTACTTGTGTATTTTTAAGTAGTAATTTTTTTAATTTCCCATACTGTGACGTGTTTTTCGAGCAAGGCAAGTTTATTTATATAGCACCTTTCAACACAAGGCAATTCAAAGTGCTCTCCAAAAACATTAACGAGCTAATATAGAATAACACAGATATAAATACATAAATAAAAGTTACAGTGCAGTGTAAGAGATAAATAGTTCAATTATAAGCAGCGGCAAAAAGAAAAGTCTTCAGGCTGGATTTAAAAGTAGTCAGAGTTGCAGGGGACCTGCAGGTTTCTGGGAGTTTGTTCCAGATATTTGGAGCATAATAACTGAACTCCTCCATGTTTAGTTCTGACTCTGGGGACAGAATAGTGCACCGTACTTTAACAACAAACTCCTCCTAGGGATTTTACGAAGTCTTTACGTTTGGTGTCAATCAGGATGAAGTCCAAGTTATGTAACGTGTATGGCATGTCCCCCAAAGAGTTTATGGAAATCAGAAATAGTCCTAATTGTCTATGATAAACTGTGTAGCCGTAATGTAGAAACTCAGAGATTAAACCCACAATCTCACAGCCGTTACGCCATACAATAATGTATTGTATTATAAACACTTTTTAATCTAGAGCCTTGGCTATCAATTATAATATCATGTCCCAGTGTTCCCTAAGTGATATACTTAAGTATAAAAGAAAATAAAATAAAAATGTCCATGCATCTTTATACTTTTCAAAATCCCTTAATCTCACAGGAAAATATTTTACTTTTTACTCCGTTACATTTTCTGACAGCTTAAGTGACTTCTTTTTAGATATGCTGTACAATTTGTACTAACCCTAACCTTAACCCCTATCCATACCATAATTAGGTGATTTTAAATGGGAGTTGATTAACTTGTGTCCATAAATGGGTTGAGAAATGTTCCTACAATTTTTTTTGCAGGATTTTACCAAAGTTTTGCAGATAATAATTACTTTTAATTTTTCTTAAGTGAGGTTTTAAATGTTTGTGTTGTTGAATTAAAATCACATCACATAAGGCATATATACATTTTTTGTATTTATTTTAAAAGTGACACCATGTTTCAGTCAATACAATTACATTTTCAGCTTCACCTCAAAATATGTAGTATTAAAGTCCCAGAATATTTCACCAGCTTCAACATAGTTAAAAGATATATGGAATTGAATGTCTACAGTGAGACAAATATAAAAACACAATTTTATATTTCATACCATAGGTTGTTTTATTTATGAAAGTGTTGATTAAACATACAATGAATAAGTAGAAGTACTTTAGTAACCAAAATGTGATACAGTAAATAATGTAGGCTATACTGTATTTACACAGTGAGGCACACGCGTAAAAAGATAGATTTGAATTTGTATTTTATTTTGAAATCAGATCTTTCTAATCCTAATTGTATTAGGAACATTTGTTGCGGGCGAACCTGAGCTCCAGGAGAAAACCCAAAAGTGGAAGGGGGGAGCGTTATGGATGATGGAGTTTGGGGTGGAGTGAGGGTACGGTGGCCCTGAAGTGCAAGTCAAAACAACATTTCACAAAACACTACAACATTTCATATAACACAACGACATTTAAAAAAACACTACAGCATTTCACAAAATGCCGCTAAAGCATTTCACAAAACACTTCAACATTTCACATTTTACGGAAAGGGTATTCCTTTAGGCAGAACACTTCTTGTTTGTGATTGGACAGAGACAAGAGAAGCACTGCTGTGATTGGTTGTTGTTGCTGCCAGTCAAGAAAGGACGCTTCATGAGTGGTTAGCACCCGACCAACAGCACCACGTATTTCCTGTTTGGTACTGTTCAGCTGTTTCTTCACACATTTCAAACTGAGTTGGAAAGAATGGAAGAAGAGATGGAAATCTTAAGGGAATATTTTAACGAAGGATATACATACGATGTTATCCTCGACATGCTGTCAACCCATCACGACATCAACATGTCCCTTAGAACCAGGGGTGTAGTGCAGCTGTGACTACCCGATTTGCATCTCTGCAAATCCAGTTTTGGACAGTCTGCCGTGGTTCCATCCCATTTCAAGTGCTGTTCGACGCTCTGCACACTCTCCAATCACAGAGCTTGAGGACTATCACGGGGTTTGTCAAGCGAAGCGGCGAGAATACTTACTTCCGGGTGTAATATTCTGTAAAGCAAATGAGCTGCTCCGACCCTCGGTCCTGACGGACTCCAACTTGTGTTTATTAATCAAACAGATAAATAAACACAAGGATAATTATGTGTTATTGTTGAGTAAATGGAGAATTGCACAGGGGAAAATAACGTATCTATTGTGGTGATTGACATTATTCACCCACAGATCTATGGGTTAGGGCAGGGGTCTGCAACCTTTTTGACTAAAAGAGCCATTTCGCTTCTTTTTCCAAAACATTTTTTTGTCTGGAGCCGCAAAACATATTTCATAGTTTTTTATTGTTATATCAGACAAAAACTACAGTTTTTTGCATTTATTATGCTATTTATTACATGATATAAAACTGTTAACCTCTAATAAGAAACAAAGAACTCTTATAAGGAGAATTAAAAATAATACACTGGCCTACTTTAAAATAAATTAAACACAGCACTTGGGGAGTCCTCTGCACATTTGAAGGGAAAAAAGATATTATTAAAATGGGCCCACTTTGAAATAAATAAAACATATAGCTGCACCCTAAACATAGTTAAAGGTAGGGTAGGTAAGAATGGAGAAACCAGCTCGAGTGCGCTAGAATTTGAAAATACACAACCGGAAAATACACAACCTCTTCCTTCAGACTTTCTCACAGAGTCCCTCCTCCAACACACACGAACGCGCACATGACCAATGAGGGCACGAGATAAGTTTGTGCACAGATGGAAGGCTGACAGGCAGTTAGGCCATCCAGTTACTTTAGCCGGGCCGGCTCAGATGATTGGTCGTTCTTTTTACAGCGCTACGGCTTCCACAGATTAATTTTTGTATGTATTTATTGTCAAAGCATTTCATATATTCATTGCTATCGGGACGTTAAGAGCATTCCATGGAATATAACAAAAAGTGTTTTCTGAAATAAATTACATACCCCATTGAATTATGACTGACGATGTCAGCTGTCTTCCTCTCCCTCGTAAAGGCTGCACCACCGTTGACAACTTCTCTCTACATATCAGACATACCGGTAAACCAGCATCGTTTGCTGTGAAAGCAGATAACTCTGTCCACGCAGAATTAAATCCGTGTTCCTCCGGTACTTTTCTTTGATTTATCCATAGTTCGCTCATCGAGCCGGGGGTTATTCGCCTCCAAGAAAAGGCGCTCGAGCAGGATGTGACGCATATTTTAGTTGACCTAATTAAAACCGTTTTGTTTTTTATTTATGTGTCACAGTATCACCTCAAAATACAAGATACGAAACATTTTCAACCATGCAACAAAATATAAATAGTCCTACAAATACTTTTATTTTATTTCCTTCTTATTTTTGTCTAAACTCAAGGGAGCCAGAGCAGAGGGCTTAAAGGGCCGCATGCGGCCCGTGGGCCGCGGGTTGCCAACCCCTGACTTAGACAGTCAGAGGGAGGGGCAGGATCAGGTTTTGTCCCACATGGCTCTAAACAGCTCAATAGGCACACACTGTAGACCAGAGGTCTTCAACTAAAATTCAACGAGGTCCAGTTAGAGAAAATGTCCCCATGCAAAGGTCCGGAACATCAAAATGTCTAAGTTGCTTCATGAATTAGTGTGATATATATTGAAGTGACCTGTAGCTTTATCAACGTCTGTATGTAATCAACAACTGACTGCCAATCAAATAAAGAAAGTACAATTCAAAAACAACAATATTTATTGTCAATTAACATTACTTAAATACTGTGGATATGTGTAATGTTTAAATATTGAAGTTAAAAGCATCAATCTGGTACACTTTGAGAGCAACATTGAGAGATATATGGATACATCTCTCAACACCCAGATGAAACAGAACTGTAGCATATTTTCCTTTTAGGATATTTTACAAATCACTCCCCTTTTAAACTCTATTCTTGTTATTTTTAACAGCTTTTTTGTTGCTGTCATATAGTATTTTATACCTGTTTTTCATTTAGTCTCATTAATAACTATAATGATCGCTGTATCCATACAGAGCTGCTTATTGCATGTGTACAAATGAACTAAATGACATGCCGGGAGCTTTGTTATGTAAGAAATGTCCCAATAAATCCAAGATGATATACTGTACATGCATTGCAGTGCAATAAACCAACATAGATTTTTAAGGTATTTCCAATCTTAATGAATAGTGATTGTACAGTAGGCCTACTGGAAGTGTTTAGATGTATTTATAAGATACATGAAAGGAATGTATTGGCTGTCTTTAATATGTGAAAGGGTCCAGTGGGCTAATATTGGACTTAAATTAAGTAGTGCCACAAACATTATTGGGACCTCCTCAAATTAAACTAACTCATATAAAACCTGTCTTCCAATATATAAATCAAGTACTTTGCTCAAGTTAGAGCGGAGGATATCGGGAACAGATTATGTCATGCCTCTTGGTCCCTTAGCAGCATAAAACAGTCAAACTTAAACATGTTATGTCTCTTCATCATTTCCAAAGGTTTAATGTTTAAGAATTGTCAAGGGAACACTATGAATGCCAGGCTTTTCCGTAAAACGTACTTCCCCAGGTCCTAATGTGGTGTTGTCATTGTTAAACCAAATATTACAACATAACTTCTGCAATTAATTATTAAAGAATTTAAGTAAATATTCACTTTTTTTAAAACCCTGTTTCATTATGTTAGCCCCAAAAATTGGAATGAACTCAGTAATGATTACGTTTCCTGGACCACTCATTTTGATTTATTAAAATAACATATAGCTGTACAGCTTTGTGGTGAAAATACATTTAAAAATTAGTTACTATACACAGACAAAGAAATGTCGCAAAGATTAAACGTAGGTAGAGATTTAGAGGTTTCTGTTTTTTTAATATAATAATCCATATACAATTATGATAGTAATCAGTTCAACAGCGCCATCACCTGGGTTATAATAGTAATTTGGTTTTAATTTCGGCAAATATAGGTCCTTCTTTCCTGTTTCCGGACAAGTATTGATGTAACACAGTCCGATTAGCAAACATCCGCTGTAGTTTATTGCAGCTATTATGAAAGCCTGACAGGTGCCCACCACTTCGTAACACTGCCAGTGAACATACCCAGACAGATGGCCTTGTTTGAATGGCTTATTTAGCTCCTCGGCTTGGACACTTTCGCATCTTTAACCACAGTGTTTCCGCGTGCAGGCTGCTCGGCATGGCCGACATGGGTCTGGCGCTGAGTCGGTCCCCGCTGGAGAGGCTCGACTTCGACAACGTCGCGCTCAAGAAACTTCCCCTGGACTCGTCCGAGGAGCCGGGGGTACGGCAGGTGAATGGCGCGTGTTTCTCCCGGGTGAAGCCGCAGCCGGTGACCAAGCCTCGCTTCGTGGCGGTGTCTCATGAAGCTCTCGCACTGCTGGGGCTGAACGGAGAGGAGGTCATGACCGACCCGCTCGGGCCGGAGTACCTCAGCGGGTCCAGAGTCATGCCGGGCTCCGAGACCGCCGCTCACTGCTACTGCGGACACCAGTTCGGCCAGTTCGCCGGGCAGCTGGGCGACGGGGCGGCCATCTACCTGGGCGAGGTGAAGGTCCCTCCCGGCCAAGACTCCGACCTGCTCCGGGAAAACCCGAGCGGCCGATGGGAGATTCAGGTGAAAGGAGCTGGAAAGACTCCTTTTTCCAGGTACACCGGGAGGTGTTACTGTGTCAGTTTGTGTTGTGTTAGCAGAATCATTTTTCGTTTACCATTTTTATGAAATACACCACAGATTACAAAAGAAAAATGCTGAGACTTTCCCTTTTTTCTATACAAATAACATTTTTCTTATTGGAAGCTAATTTACTTATAGGATTATTGCTGGTCTGATACGTATCCCTAGTTAATTGCACTAAATGTGACTAATTTAAGATTAGAGTGTCAGCTAAATATAATATAATCCTAATGAGTATATTGAAAATGCTTAAACGACCTATATTACTATCTGTAGAATCAGGAACATTGTTTTTTTCTATGTCTTTTCTGTGCTCCATAGACAAGCTGACGGACGTAAGGTCCTGCGCTCCAGTATAAGAGAGTTCCTGTGCAGTGAGGTGATGTTCTTCCTGGGTGTCCCCACCACCAGAGCCGGGTCCGTAGTCACCTCTGACAGCAGGGTTGTACGAGATGTGTACTACAGCGGGAACCCTCGTAACGAGAGATGCTCTGTTGTCCTCCGCATTGCCCCCACCTTCCTCAGGTGAGGCCATGTTGTCCCCCTTTCATCTATCATCGTTTCTTCAGATGCACACACGAGTTGTTTATTTAAAATGTGCGTTCTCTGAGCAGGTTCGGATCCTTTGAGATCTTCAAGCAGGCCGATGAATCTACGGGTCGTCAGGGCCCCAGCTATGGACGTCATGAGATCCGAAGTCAGATGATGGATTATGTCATTGAGATGTTTTACCCTGAGATCCAGCGGAATCACCCAGATAGGATGGAGAGGAACGTGGCTTTCTTCAGAGAGGTCAGGGCACACACTCTCAACTGACCACATACACATTCCAGACAGGAAAATGGCACTTGAATAAAGAATGAAAAGTTTCCAAAGGTTTAATCAAATCAGCAGGTTGCCAGCTTCACATTACAGTTTAGAGCCAAGAATGCTTGGATCCTCTTATCCTGTTAAGCTGCTGTGGGTGGTTCAATAACAGAATCTGCTGAGTCACTGTGACCTATGAGATTAGGACAATAACAAGGCATTAAACTCTGGATGCCATTTTCCTTATTTCATTAGTAATGAATCACATCATGCATACTTCCCAGGCGTTGTATTCAGATGGTTCTGGATATTCTGTTCACCCCTCTTATGTTAGATTACTCTCTCCTCCCTGTTTGCAGGTGATGCTGCGCACGGCTCGACTCGTGGCTCAGTGGCAGTGTGTGGGTTTCTGCCATGGAGTCCTGAACACGGACAACATGAGCATCCTGGGACTCACGCTGGACTACGGTCCATATGGATTCATGGACAGGTTAGACATTTGCCAGTTGTTTTTTAAAAATCTGTTGGTCCTGAATGGTTATTTAATATTTGAGTCAAAGGACCTGTTTATATTTTCTGTGACAACCTATTTTAGCATATACAGTCCCCTCCAACACTGAACCGTTTTGGACATAAAGGAGTTGGCCTCGCTGCTCCAATATTTTTGGAGGGGACTGTAGAAGTAGTTTGGAATCAGGACATCATAATACACATATTCTGGATGTTTACAGTCTCCATGACTAATTATAAAACTCTACTTTCCTTTTCTTCTCAGGTTTGATCCAAATTTCATTTGCAACGCTTCTGACAACTCCGGCCGATACTCCTACCAGGCGCAGCCGGCTATCTGCAGGTGGAACCTGGTGAAGCTGGCGGAGGCTCTCGCTCCAGAGCTGCCACCGGACCGGGCTGAGGAAGTTGTGGATGAGTACCTCGATCTGTACAACGGCTTCTACCTGGAGACCATGAGGAAGAAGCTGGGCTTATTGAAGAAGGACGAGCCGGAGGATGAGATCCTGATCACAGAGCTGCTGCAGACCATGCACAACACAGGTGGGATATTAGTGGATGATCACTATATATCTGCTAGTAGGGCTGTCACAATATCACATTTTCTCTGCACATTTACTGTGACTAAAAGAATGAAGAATTACCATATATCTAAAGAAAGAAACCCTCAAAATACTAGTGTAGGCAGGGGAGGAAACAGTCTGGAGCAAAAGCAAAAAGTAATTTGATTGTGGATTTAAGAGGCACTAGATTAGTTTCATTATATAATATATGTTTTATTGATATTACATGAGATTTCATTTAGCTGACGCTTTTATACAAAGCGACTTACAATAAGTGCATTCGACCAAGAAGATATAAACTTGAAGAAAACAGAATCATATGAGTACATCAGGTTTCATAGAGCCAACACATTTTAAGTGCTACTCAACTGGCTTTAGATAAGCCATTCCTTAGTTAGTATGTAAGTGCTTTGTTAGTATGTAAGTGCTTAGTTAGTATGTAAGTGTGTAGTATGTAAGTGCTTAGTTAGTATGTAAGTGCTTAGTTAGTATGTAAGTTCTTAGTTAGTAT
The DNA here is from genome assembly GCF_902827115.2 of Pseudochaenichthys georgianus. Taxonomy (NCBI): domain Eukaryota; kingdom Metazoa; phylum Chordata; class Actinopteri; order Perciformes; family Channichthyidae; genus Pseudochaenichthys; species Pseudochaenichthys georgianus. Next base: position 17,923,699 of record NC_047508.1, on the reverse strand, counting down.
GTAAGTGCTTAGTTAGTATGTAAGTCCTTAGTTAGTATGTAAGTGCTTAGTTAGTATTTAAGTGCTTAGTTAGTATGTAAGTGCTTAGTTAGTATGTAAGTTCTTTTTTTGGTGCTTTTGTTTTCATTGTATTGCTCGAAGTGGAGTTAAAAGAGATGAGTTTTCAGTGATATGATACAAATATTTAATTTCCAAATATAACTGTTATCTTAAAGGGGAAAGGAAACACCAATTACAGTTATAATATTCCGGTAGTTTATTCATTTTACAATGGATATTGATCGTAATATTTAGTGTATATGATATTACTCGCCAAAAGAAAATTAATTATCCGCCGGCCGGGTGGGGAATTCCGGGACCAGGCCGCCGCCATTAGGGGAGTCCCAAATGGTGACGTCACTGGCTGTGTTTTCGCTCCACCAGAAGTCAACACAACGTAGCAGATATGGCAGCGATGGAGGAATTTTGCAATGAGATCGACGTTTTGAACGATGAATTTGACTATTCGTCGGGAGATGACATTGATGTGGAAGCATCTACAGTTACCAGGCATCCCATGGCCTATGCTTATGAACCGATTCGGTCGAATAGAGTGGCATACGATCCGGAATAAAAAAATTAAAAAAACACAATGCTAACAGTGAGCCTCTGAATTAGCCCCGAGCGAAAATGCTAACCTATTACTGCACCGAAAATCACTCCTAGCTCCCTTATTACTTATCCTAGCCGCACATCCAACACATCGTTTATGATCGCAAGGAGACACAGAATCTAACGGTGCCCACCTCAACACTGAAAGATACAAACTCGCGAGGTTATCCACAAAAACGTACATCAAAACAAGTGGCGCTAGGTACTAACATACGCCAGGCTAACGGCTTACCTTCCTCATTGTCTGGTCTAAACTGGTCTTCAATGGCATTACAACGATAAAAACGATGATGTAGTTAATCCATAGGTTAATATCCAATGGGGCTGTGTCCCCTTTGAAATGTTCTGATAATCTATAAGCAATACAACTGCAATTCCGTTATCTGCTGTCCGCTCTGTGCTCCGTGCGCTCTGGGTCCTGCAATACCATCCATCAATAGCAATACTAGCCTTTTTAGGGCTGTTTTCGACAGATGAGCGTGTGTATGCCAGTTTAATTAGTTGAGCTATAGAACACCCCCAATTCTCTATTGTACGTCATAATAGCTACCATTTAGTTTGGACGCGATTGCGTTAATTAATAAGGTCACACTGTGTCAGTAAATACATGTGAGCTAGTAATCTGGTAGTGCTGCAATATTTACCTCTCTCTCGGCAGCTGAAGCAACTCGTTTGGTGGCTCGAACTTCACGTTTGTTGACACTGTCATTGTCTTGCGCGGCCGACGTGCTGGGACGGTCGGTGTTCCCGACTGCATACGTTGAGAAATCGAATATTGTGGGAACAGATCCTGGCTTCAAATCCAATGTTTTGTATTGAACCAGGCATCCAGACTGGACTTTGAGCAGCTTCTCATCCTTTAGTGGCAGCCTATGGAAATGTACTTCTTCCTTCTTTGTATAAAATCCATGTGTGCAGCCTGGGGCAATACAATAAACTCCTGACGACGACCGTTTTCTTGTAATGTAAACTACTGGTGCATTGCACGCCATGTTGTTTGTTATTGAGCTTTGGCCCAGGAAGCCATACCCAATCAGTGACGTCACTGGGAAAGTCCCGGAGCAATGGAAGCGCCCATGGTCATTAGGCACATATTTCAAAAAGTAAATTCGCGTATCTCGATCGTTTATATTGGAAATAGACTAGATAAATACATTTCCTAATGGTAATATTGTCGCATGGAAAGCAGTTTGAAAAGTGTTTCCATTTCCCTTTAACAACCGCTTTATTGCTACAAGCTAATTACACAGTAATAGTCAGATGAGAGCTTTCTTTATTTTAGAGGCAAAAGGTTTGAGGATGTAATGTATGCACACATTGCTGCAATGCAACATATTCCATCAATCACTTTAATCGCTTTTGTGTCCCCGTGCTGCAGGAGCTGACTTCACCAACACCTTCCGTAGCTTGAGTCAGATTTCCTTTCCCACTGAGGGTGAAGAGGAAGAGGAGCTGGTGAGGAAGGCCACAGAGCTCCTGCTGCAGCAGTGCGCCTCCTTAGAGGAGCTCAAGGCTGCCAACAAACCCACTATGGATACACGGTGAGACATATTTTACAACCACACTGTGTTGTCTACATCGTTACATCACAGAATGGAAGTAAAACACAGCTGAGATTTTAAGGGTGATAAGTAATGGAATGTAATATTTATTTATCTTTTAATTAATCACCATCATTTTCTGGTAACTGGTCATTAAAATAATGCATTTGACATCGTTAATTAAAATATAAATGACTAAAAGTTAGATAATGGATCAAACTATGGTTTGATTTTACATTTTGCAGTACCAGTGTGGTTCACCAGGTTGCGTCCTGAGGCTCACCACTTTGCCGGCATCAGTGGTTCACATTAATGTGTGGAAGGCTCTTAATTATGCCTGGTATTATTAGCCGCCATTAAGAGAAAATTGTAAACATCAGATTTAGAGAAATTAGTTAGACTTTTAATCTGATTTCCTGCCTTACCAAATATTTATTTGATGCATGTTGGTCTAGTCAGTGAAATAATCGTGTCTTTGTTCAGCTCACCTTGTAGCCTCAGATTACGTTTCTAACCACAGTTAAAACCTTGATTGCCTGTGCTGGCTGCACCGCTCCTCTGCTTTCTCCAACAGGCCAATAAAGATTCTAACCGTTGTGATTTCTGCCTGTTATTGACAGTGAGCTGACCATGCTGCTCTCCATGGCTCAGAGCAACCCAGCACTGTTCCAGATGATCTCAGACAGGGCGACAATTGCGAGGCAGTTGGAGATAATCAGCAAACTGAAAGACCTGATGGAGACCAGCCAGGAAGAGCTGCAAAGCAAACATGCGGAGGACTGGAGCGGCTGGATCACACGCTATAGGTGAGGGGGAACATTACTACGCAGAGAGAGGGGGAAAAGGCGAGATATGTGAAGGAAATGATGAGTAAGAACAACAGCTGGCATGTGAAACAAGGGCTAGAAGGTGGAGGAAGAGGATAAGAGATTTGTTGGTGGGTGGATGGTGATGGGTGGAAGTGTGACTGATAGGGGGGGCGGACAGACAGAAAGAAGAGGAAACGGGCTGTTGAGTCCGACATGTTACCACCCTCTGACTGTTCTGTGTTATCACCCCCGCAGGAAGCGTCTGGCGCGGGAGCTGGAGGGCCAGAGCGATGTGAGGGCGCTGCAGGAGGAGAGGGTGAGGGTGATGGACAGCACCAACCCTCGCGTGGTGCTCAGGAACTACATCGCCCAGAATGCAATTGAGGCTGCTGAAAATGGAGACTTCTCTGAGGTCAGGCTTAGATCTGCTGTGATGTTTTTGACCTTTTGGTTGAAAAACTTGAAACCCTGAATGTCAAATTAACTTATCTTTGTTTGAGTTTAAACTTTTCTGCATTAGAGTTTAGAATAACTACAGGCAAAAAAAGTATTTAGTCAGCCACCAATTGTGCAAGTTCTCCCACTTTAAAAGATGAGAGGCCTGTAATTTTCATCCTAGGTAAACCTCAACTATGAGAGACAAAATGAGAAAGAAAATCCAGAAAATCACTGTCTGATTTTTAAAGAATTTATTTGCAAATGATAGTGGAAAATAAGTATTTGGTCAATAACAAAAGTTCATCTCAATACTTTGTTATATACCCTTTGTTGGCAATGACAGAGGTCAAACGTTTTCTGTAAGTCTTCACAAGGTTTTCACACACTGTTGCTGGTATTTTGGCCCATTCCTCCATGCAGATCTCCTCTAGAGCAGTGATGTTTTGGGGTTGTCGCTGGGCAAAACGGACTTTCAACTCCCTCCAAAGATTTTCTATGGGGTTGAGATCTGGAGACTGGCTAGGCCACAGACCTTGAAATGCTTCTTACGAAGCCACTCCTTCGTTGCCCGGGCGGTGTGTTTGGGATCATTGTCATGCTGAAAGACCCAGCCACGTTTCATCTTCAATGCCCTTGCTGATGGAAGGAGGTTGTCACTCAAAATCTCACGATACATGGCCCCATTCATTCTTTCCTTTACACGGATCAGTCGTCCTGGTCCCTTTGCAGAAAAACAGCCCCAAAGCATGATGTTTCCACCCCCATGTTTCACAGTAGGTGTTCTTTGGATGCAACTCAGCATTCTTTCTCCTCCAAACACGTCTAGTTGAGTTTTTACCAAAAAGTTCTATTTTGGTTTCATCTGACCATATGACATTCTCCGAATTCTCTTCTGGATCCTCTAAATGCTCTCTAGCAAACTTCAGACGGGCCTGGACATGTACTGGCTTAAGCAGGGGGACACGTCTGGCACTGCAGGATTTGAGTCCCTGGCAGCGTAGTGTGTTACTGATGGTAGCCTTTGTTACTTTGGTCCCAGCTCTCTGCAGGTCATTGACTAGGTCCCCCTGTGTGGTTGTGGGATTTTTGCTCACGGTTCTTGTGATCATTTTGACCCCACGGGGTGAGATCTTGCGTGGAGCCCCAGATCGAGGGAGATTATCAGTGGTCTTGTATGTCTTCCATTTTCTAATAATTGCTCCCACAGTTGATTTCTTCACACCAAGCCGCTTACCTATTGCAGATTCAGTCTTCCCAGCCTGGTGCAGGTCTACAATTTAGTTTCTGGTGTCCTTTGACAGCTCTTTGGTCTTGGCCATAGTGGAGTTTGGAGTGTGACTGTTTGAGGTTGTGGACAGTTGTCTTTTATACTGATAACGAGTTCAAACGGGTGCCATTAATGCAGTTAACGAGTGGAGGACAGAGGAGGCTCTTAAAGAAGAAGTTACAGGTCTGTGAGAGCCAGACATCTTGTTTGTTTGTAGGTGACCAAATACTTATTTTACCGAGGAATTTACCAATTAATTCATTAAAAATCCTACAATGTGATTTCCTGTATTCTTTCCCCCCATTCTGTCTCTCTAGTTGAAGTGTACCTAGGATGAACATTACAGGCCTCTCATCTGCTGACTAAATGTTTTGCCCCACTGTATGTTACTGGAAAAAACGTTTTCATACAGGACCTCCATTTTTAAATTGCTCGTAGTTTCAGGGTAGTAAAGCAAAGATTACAATACATTTAAGGAGATATTTAAAAAAAAACAAAAAAAAAAAAACATCCGTAGCACTGGACACAAAAAGTTCTTTGGTGGGAAAGAAGAAAGTTCCAGGACACTATTCTTTCATATAGTAAAACAATTTTTTTGTAGACGACTATTACGTTATTAATGCTTTGTGAACAGCCTGGAGAAGGTTGTTCCTGCTGCTACATGTTGGTTGTTAACACAGCTCAATGATGGCATGAATACATATGAAATAGCCATATGAATGACATTTTACTACCATTTTGCCATAAGAGTGGCTTGGGGCTTTCTTCTTTTTGACACTTAAAGGGATAGTTTGGTTGCTTTTAAGTTATTTTGTATGAGGTACTTCAACCTATTCAATATATTACCTAGAGTAGCTTTAAGACAGGACTCACTGCACAGGCCATGTTCTCCTTTGGATGTGAGCATCAGAAACGTATTTTCACCAGCTAAAAAAAGCTCACCAAAATAATCTGTAAAGTGTACGCTATATTTAGAGTATTGTCACTGCTTTACCTTGCTGTCAGACAGCTACTTCTGATGAGGAACTAAAGCACTTGTATTCATCTATTCTGAAAGCCACTAATCCCTTTTTGTTCTGCAAAGTAAAATGGGTTGCTTTGACAAGAGCATAGATGGATACAACAGCTTCAGTTCCCCTTCAGAAACATGGATTGTAAAGTTGTCTCCAGGCAAGATAAAGCAGTATAAATATTCAAAATATAGTGTACACTAACACTGATAAAGATTGTTTTAGGTGGATCAAATACATGTAGCTGCTTCCCCTGACCACAGCAGCAACAGTCCAATATGGTCAGCTTTTGTGTGTTCACCAAGCATGTTGACCGCCATCTAATTTGACCCGACTCACAAACATTCAGACTATCCCTTTTAAAGGGGACCTATCATGCAAAATGCACTTTGTCTTTTATACATAAATATGTGTCCCGGTATTTTGAGCAAAACACTTCATAGACATGTTTTTTATATATTTGTATATATCTGAGACCTATGCTATTACCTACAAATAGCATGATAGGTGACCTTTAGGTTACCCTCAGTTCCTCCGCTCCCTTCAGTGTTTCACTTTCAGGGTGTTCACCTGCTCTCACTTCCTCTCTGTGCTACAGGTCCAGCGGGTCCTCAAAGTTCTGCAGAAGCCTTTCTCTTCACAGCCCGGTCTGGAGAGTCCTGCCTGGGTGGGCCGAGGCCAGACCACCGACCAGGGGGAGAGGGATGAAGAAGAGGAGGAGGAGGAGGAGCAGCAGCAGCAGCAGGAGGCGGCATCTTCATCAACAGCCAGAACTCCTGTTCCCTACGACAGCAAGCCCCCAACCTGGGCCAATGAAATCTGTGTCACATGATCTTCGTAATAACTTCCTTGATTGTTTCCTGCCTAAAATAATGAGAGAGGTATAAGGTGTTTTAAATATGTTTATGTCTGTACAACTCTTTATTACTTGGGCAAGCAGCGTCTTGGAAGTTAGCATGAGGCGCGACACCCCACAGGTTACCCAACTCATACAAGGCAGACAGGGAGTGAGATTAATTTGGTGCACAAAAGCAAATACAAATATGATATATGCTAGGTTATATGAAAAGCTTGTCTCTGTAACTGAAGATTGCAGGACAATGGATTTAAAGTCCTTCTTATATACGATTGGCTTTAACATCAAAAGTGTTCTAATATAAGGAATGTGGTCGATGAGTGTTTTTGCTGAACCCCTTGAATGCAAGACGCATTAATGGTGGAAAAAACATGACCATTAAACATGAATGGCACAAAATAATAATAGTTTGAAAATGCATCAACTAATTTTTTAAGAAAAACTGTGACTACACTAAGAAGCCAATCCGATCGTTCCCTGCCTGCTTGGGATTTGTTTAGCTATTGATGACGACTCGGGCAACAAGTCCTTCAGTGACCTGTCTGACTCTGAAAAACTGTGGGGTGTCACCTCAAAAGAAACCAAAAAACAACATGTGTGAGAGAGATATGATGATGATTTTAGGAATGTATTTGGGTGAATGGTTATGATCCAACAAGCCGCAGTTGATAAACATGCACAATATTCTCCTGTTGTAGAAACATTTGCCTTTTCCATTGTCACAGCACCACTTTATAGGCACAGAGCCACAAGCAACACAGTGTCGCCGGACATGTTCAGAGAGCAGTTAACCTAGACGACTGTCGAGCAAAGTAGAAATCGGGTTTTGAAAATAAAACGTTCTAAGGTGTTTTGCAGTATGTGGCATAAATGTGACTCTAATTCATGAGTTTGTTTTAACCATGATGCCTCAGCACTAATATGAATAGCTTGCCATATTTGAAAGAGGGTCATTGTGTTAGTTTGACAATAAAAATGATTTTATAAGTAAAAGAAGCTGGACTGACACATTGAAACCCAATGAGGTTTAGTTCCAGAATTTTATTTTTCCTACAAAATTCTGAAATATATGTATGTTTAATCTCTTCCTTAACAATAGCCTTAATACAAATACAGACCTCACATAGCTTTTTTTTTATTGATTTAAAGAACTGTTTCTTTGTTACATAACATAATTGGATTACTGCACACACAGACATCCTGAAACGTGTCTTCTGTGTGTAAATGTCACATGGACTAAGCTTACACAATGTGACACTTACAAGTTTGTACATAACACCACAGTTTCCTTGTTCTTTTTCCTGGAAGCCCCAGAGTAGTATTTATGTAACCACCTATCAGTGTTTATAGCCCAGGGCGTCAGAAACACTCATGTCCCAGCAAGTCTCTAAAATCCTCTCATTTTACTCATGCTCAAACAACGTGGAACATATAGTAATCGCTGCCACTCAAACCCAGCGCATGTGCCAAACGCTGCTCTCCAAACTGTGCGCACTTACACAACGGTGTCAAGGTAATGTCAGTCGAGTCTCGTATTACTCACACATTCCATTCTCCCGTTCACCTTTAATTCCAGGCCTCCCGCAAGACTCGGGAGTGGCTATGAGTGACCTCAGGGTGCGTCCTTAGCGGCTGACACGCAGAGCTGCGCACTGGGTGAGCGCATAGGTGGGATCTGGGACTTGGGTGTGTAGCGTCGCAGCAGACAAAACAACAAAGGAAGAGCCTCTACTAGACTTTTTGTGTTTACTTTTTATATATAGCATGTCTAAGCGAGTGAGACCCGGTTATTACCGCCAAGAAGTCAACAAAACGTCATGGGAAGTACCGGATCGGTACCGGGAGCTGAGGCAGGTGGGGACCGGCGCTTACGGGACAGTATGGTGAGTGAATTCTGCGTTACAGGGAGACGATGTATACTGTGATCGTACTGCGGGGTGAGTGGGGAGCAGTGTAACAAAGAAAGGGACGGAACAGATGGTGCCATGCAGGCAGAAGCTCTGTGCCACAGCCAAACAAAAGAAAAGTATCTGCGCTCGGCTGAACACACGCTGCTTCACTTCCTTATATGATGGAGACACTTGCACATACCTTTTGCTTTACCGTAGACTTCCTGTCATCTTTAGCCACCTCTGAAAGGGTTTTTAATTATGAAGGGCACATGGGTGCATGGTTCCGGGTGAAATAGGTGCGCTCACAACCCGAGTTTAGGGATACACACAACAATTTGCACCTTTTGTGCGTCTCGCAGCATGCGGCCCCTTTGTTATCAATGATTAACTCTGGGGGCGGGCCATACTGCCCCGAGGACTCAATACAACTTAATAACACATGAACAACTTAATAACACATGAACAACCAAAAGATATTGTTGGTATATGAAACAAGCTTGTGTGTGCGCGCCTGATCAGAAGATTCTAAGGTGTTATTGTCAGTTACAGAGAATTTGGTGGCAATTAAAACTCCTTTCACGAGTCAACCTACAATATACTTTAAGAAATAAAAAAAGTGCAAGTGACGAGGGTGCATGTAAAATGAAGGAAGTATGCTACTTACACAGAAGTGGGAAGGAACTAATGAGATGTTGAGATATTTTCACGTAACTTTAGTATTTCTAATGTATGCTACGTTGTTCCTTTGCACCACTAGCCTACAATTCAGAGGTAAAGTGTATACTTTTACTACACTGTGTTAATTTAATACATTTAGTTACTTGTCAGATTTGTATTAATGATGTGAAATACAATCAACACTTAAATCAGACTTTAGTTACACCTGGAGTAAATTCACAAGCTACCCTGCAGTATACTACCAGCTTTTGATAATCAAAACATATAATATATATTATTCTGAAATTGACCAATCTGCATAATGAGTACTTTTACTTTTGGTACTTTAAGTGTATTTTGATGCTAATACTCTTGTACTTCTACTTGAGTAACATTTTGAAATCAGGACTTTTACTTGGAACAGAGTATTCCTACACTGTGGTGCTTCTACTGACTCAAGTACAATATCTGAGTACTTCTCCCATCTGTTTACATGTAAGACAAGAAAGATACTGTGTACCTTCTTCAGATTCATAGAGCAAAGGTGTTTCCACAGTGACAGAATATTCAAATTGGATTATTATTTATTTGCTCATCAGTCAGTTCAGTGTAAGATATTACATGTGCTGTGTCACACCCTCTGATTTATTGTCACCCTCAGCTCAGCAGTGGACTCCAGAACAGGAACCAAAGTGGCGATCAAGAAGCTGTACAGACCTTTCCAGTCGGAGCTCTTTGCCAAGCGGGCATACAGGGAGCTGAGGCTCCTCAAACACATGAAACATGAAAATGTGAGTCAGCATAATCAGGCTTTTTTAAATATTGTATTTGTACAGTTTGTACTAAAGACAAAACCTCCACTGGTGTAATAAATTGTGTATTTCTGTCTGTTGCAGGTGATCGGACTATTGGATGTGTTTACTGCTGACCTCTCTCTGGACAGGTTTCATGATTTGTAAGTCTTCTTTATGCTTCTGGCACTGTAGCACAGCAGCTAGTTATTAAATCAATACTTCACACCCCAAAATGACCCCTGAAATGATCAATTATCATCCCTTGAGAAGAACATTTGAAGAAAAATCCAAGTCATATTATCCAGTTGTACTCACTACTTCCCAAATACATGCATTTTTATTTAAACCTCTTAAAACACAAATGGCATGTATCTTCTCCTGTTATTGTGTTATGTGTAGGAAAAACCAATAAATAAATTGTTTTTAAAAATAAAAAACACTAATGGCATAAACAGTCTAACGCTTGTGAAGGCACGCTTCGAACACGTTTATGTGGAAGTGTTTTAAATAGTAGCTCTTTAGCAAAAATGCATGTGATTTGGAGGTGTTGACTGTATGACAGTCTGTTAATAGATATTTTACTGTAAATAAATGTAGAAGATATTTCAAAGTTGCATCCTGTTGATCATGTTTCCTTCTTCCTGAAGTTACCTGGTGATGCCGTTCATGGGGACAGACCTGGGGAAACTGATGAAGCTGCAGAAGCTGTCAGAAGAGAAGATTCAGTATCTGGTGTATCAGATGCTCAAAGGGCTGAAGGTGGAGAGCTCTACTTTGATCGTACATTGGGAACTATTTATTACTTTAAAACTTGAGTTTATTTTTTCTGTTGCTTAAATCCCTGTTTTATTCTTTTATTACAGTATATTCATTCTGCTGGTATAATTCACAGGGTAAGTATTTTATTATTTCATATACATCCATTATATTTGTGTGAGATAATGGTTGCTTTTACAATAGGCCTACAATATACATCAATAATATGCAATTCAGTTTTGTCACATGTCCCTGTCCTTTCGTTTTATGGTTCGTTTTGTTCACTTTTTTATAAAAACATTTCCATAAAAGAGATTAAATGCACAATAAACAGACTTAAAGATACATTCGACCAATAGCATTATTATTATTGCCTTAAAGGTCCCATGTCATGCTTTGCCGGTTATTACCCATCCCCTTGTGTGTTTTGTATCTTTTTATGCATGTAAACGGTCTGCAAAGTCACAAACCCTCAAAGTACACCCTGTAGCGAGTAAAACTCGAACACATAAAATACCTGTCTATGCTGCCCCAGAACGCCTCGTTGGAGATTGATCTTTTTCTTCCTGGTACTAAATGACGTAACAACGTCCCAAATGGACCAATCCGCGGAGCCGTTACGTTACGTCCGCAGAGCCGTTTGGACCAATCTGCGGAATTCCTCACACACACACACACACTCAATCTTTTCTTAGCTGCTGCTCCGGGGATTTCTCAAGATGGTGGGACGCGGCAAGGCTGTGAGTCTGTGTGTGAGCACACACACAGACTCACAGCCAGGGCCGTTTCTTCCTATAGGCGGACTATGCAGATGCATAGGGCCCAAAATTAGTAGAAGCGGGAGGGCTGAAGCATAGCTTATTGAAAGTAGCCCTCCCGTGCATCATCCTACATCAACATCGGCATTATTGCGTCAAAAACGTGTAGAAATTAAGGAGTACAAAGAAATAAAGAAAACAGGAGAAAAAATGAAATAAAAGTTAGGGCAGGAAAACAATAAATGTATATATATTAGGGCTGTCAAACGATTACAATTTTTAATCAGATTAATCACAGCTTTAAAATGAATTAATCATGATTAATCACCATTCGAACTATGTCCAAAATATGTCATTTATTTATGTATATTGTTGTGGGAATGGAAAGATAAATGAAAGAAGGCTGAAGAATGAAAGATATCCATTTAAAATACAGAATCTATGTTTATTATAACATTTTTCTGCGTGTCAAAATGAAAGACAACCCACAGACCTATCACTCATTAAACCGTGGGGTCTTAATTCATTACGTGTTGATTTCTGTCAACGGGGGAGTCGACAGAGGGGGGGGGGGGGGGCTAGTGGAGTACTTCGTGACCACAGAGTGTGAGCGTTGTGATCAGCTGTTTTAGCGCAGTTCTCCAGTGAAGGGGGGAGTCTCCCTCCGCAGCCGGTTGGCGTAGTTTTGGCACAATTCCGGAAAAGCTTCACAAGTACGTCGGTACGCAAATGCGCTTTGTGACACAAGTGACGGTACGCATTTCAGATTACGCACATAACCTGCATACCAGTTATGGGCACCCCTGTACTACAGCAAAAGTATTCTCCGTCGGGACTTCCTGCAACAACACGACGCCGTTATCTTGATTCTGATTGGCCAGAAGACATTATCAAAGATGTTCTATTGAGAAGTCGATCACTACGTGACAAAAGTTTTCAAAACCGTGGCTACTGAAATCAATCTTACTAACTGCTGTCTGTGCAATTTACTCCGCGCGAGTTGGCAGACTTTATTTTGCTTACTTTAACATCATTTTTCATGGTGGGGCTAAGCCATTTCTTGGTATGGGTGTAGCCTACCCCAGGCATACCCTGGCGCTGCCACTGGTGGCACGTATGGTGCGGGCCATTCTGCACATGCGTTAAATGCGTTAAATATTTTAACGCAATTAATTCAAAAAATTAATTACCGTCGTTAACGCGATAATTTTGACAGCACTAATATATATATATATATATATATATACAAAAACTAGATATAGGGTCATTTTCTGCACATGTCAATAGCATATTTTTTTGGAAATGAAAATACTATATATAAATATATACACATATGTACTTGGCAAATGAATAATAATAATATATGCATAATTGCATATAAACATTGTGAACACTTATTGTCAAGTGATTTTTTTTACATTCATATGTTCACGCTGTGGTTTGGAACTGCTTTTGAATGTTAGTAGGCATTTTGTTATGGAAAATGTTGTGCATAACCAGTACTGTTTTAAGCTGTACTATGTCAACAGATTTTAATAGATTGAGGTTTTTTTAGATATGGGAGTTGTGTGTTCATATTTACCAACACCACAGACTATTTGTAATACTTTTTTTTGGGATGTTATTATTTTTTGTAGATTTGTTGAGTACGTGTTTCCCCATATTTCGGAGCAGTAGTAAAGGTAAGGGAGAAATAGACTGTTATAAAGAGTATTTTTTCTTCAAGAATGTTCTTAGTATGATACAAAATACTTACTGTTTTTGACAGTTTAGTCTGTACATAATTTATATGGTGCTTCCAATTGAGTTTTTCGTCAACAAGCAGTCCTAAAAATGTACATGCACCAACTTTCTCTATCTCAGTATTGCAAATCCGTATAATGCAGTCATTTCTACTCAGACTTTGTATTGAATAACATGTAATTTGTTTTGGCCACATTAAGGGATAATTTATTAACTGCAAACCAGTTACATAGTATTTCTAATTCTGCATTAAAAATGTTAACAAGATCGCCAAGATTATGATGGGAGCAGAGAATTCAAAGTTCAGGTTCAGCCTCAATATATTTGGGGAGAATTAAAATGAGCCGTCTTTATTTGCAGACAGCCAAGCCCCCTCCTGTGAGTGTTCGGTGAAGCATTATATGCTTAAAAATCCAATGTAGGATATAAACACGACTAAACTGCAATGATAGCAAAGCTGTGGCTTGTGTTTTTGGGGTTATAAAGTCCAAATCATCATTGGGCTATCAGCCAATGAGTGACGTCTGAGGAAGATGAGAAATGTAAATTAAACATTGTTGAGAAAATGCTGCATCTCTTGCATTTATTGACATAGAGGAGCCTTATTGTTTACCTTTTTAATATCATTTTTTGTAATTTTCAATTGCTTGGTTTTCATGAAATTAGCCTGTGTTCCCATTAAAGTCTAACAGATTGATGTATCTCCACAGATCATCTTAAAGGCTTCGGAATACCCCCCATTGTAGTTAAAAAAACTGTAAAAACTAGGGACCCCAAACTGCATCTTGCATAGGGCCCCCAAAAAGCTAAAAACGGCCCTGTTCACAGCCTCGCCGCGTCCCGCCAGGCTGCAGGTGTGTGTGTGTGTGTGTGTGTGTGTGTGTGTGTGTGTGTGTGTGTGTGTGTGTGTGTGTGTGTGTGTGTGTGTGTGTGTGTGTGCGTGTGCGTGTGCGTGCTCGGGCTGGGTTTCGCTGTCTCGCCGAGCCCACGCAGCAACCAGGAAACAACACCAGTAAGCCAGCTAACACTGTCCCCTCCTCGCAGCAGCGAGCCGCGCAACGTCCCGCCAACACGGCACCCAGACCCCGCCACGCAGCATCTGTTTGTCATTACTGGTGTCATTTTCTGGTTGCTAACGCCATTGTAACACATAATCACTGATGTTCCACTGTAACAGTGGTGGACTCATCAGAACAGAGTGGGCGAGCTGACCAATCAGAGCACACTGGGCTCACAGGGAAGGAGGGGGGGAGGGGCAGGAGCTCCAACAAGCCGTTTAGGACAGAGTGAATACCAGTCTATGGTGAATACACATACTATACAGAGATGCTGTATGAGAAACCAATGTGAGTTTGGAAAATTGCGCAATATAAATCTATTCTAGTAGACCTCAACAATGGAATTATGATCAGTAGAAATGGCCATGTCATGGGACCTTTAAATTCTCTAAAAATAATGTCATTTTCAGGTACTTATCTTTGTCCACAATAATTTGTAGTGAAAATCTATGACAGCCCGTTCACACATTATCTTATTGGTAATAGTTGCTTCCTGTATGATCTTATGCCCTACTCATTTACAGTATTTAAGTTTCCTCTTGCTTTTCTCTTCACACTCAGTCACATCTTTTTCACATTCATTTTTGCAGGATCTTAAACCAGGAAATCTCGCCATCAACCAAGACTGTGAGCTCAAGGTACAGTAACACACTGTGATAACCCAAACAAACAACATGTGTCTTCATTTTAAGATGTTCATTTGACGGAGTTACATTTTAAAAGGGAATATTCAAAACTATAAAAATCCTAATGGCATTGCCCAGAATGTCATTGCGCACTCTTAAAGGTGGGGTAGGTAAGTTTGAGAAACCGGCTCGAGATACACTTTTTGTTATATTCCATGGAATGCTCTTAACATCCCGATAGCAATGAATATCTTAACTGCTTTGACAAAAAATCCATAAAAAAAAGTCATCTGTGGAAGCCGTAGTCCTGTAAAAATCACGACCAATAATTTTAGCTGGCCCGGCTAAAATAACTGGATGGCCTACCTGCCTGTCAGCCTTCCATCTGTGCACAAATTATCTCGTGCCCTCATTGGTCATGTGCGCGTTCGTGTGTGTTGGAGGAGGGGCTCTGTAAGGAAGTAGCAGATTTCTTCCGGCTGTGTCTTTTCAAATTCTCGCGCACTCAAGCTGGTTTCTCCAAAATGACCTACCCCATCTTTAATGTTTTGACAAGTTCCTACAGTCTTATGACCAGACGTGTTAGCTCATTATAAGCAATATATAAATGCTGCTGTGTTTCACTGCGTGTCCTGTCAGATCCTGGACTTTGGTTTGGCACGGCAGGCGGACAGCGAGATGACGGGGTACGTGGTGACTCGCTGGTACAGAGCCCCAGAGGTCATCCTGAGCTGGATGCACTACACTCAGACGGGTAATGAAGAGCTAATTAAAGAGAACACTCTCTCCCTCTCTCTTGTCATCTTCCGTGGTGCCAATTAGCGCTGAATCATGTTCTGTAGAAGATGCTGCATGACTTAGTTGTTCAAGTGTTCGCACTTGTCCTCAGGCAAAGAGGTCTGCCTTCGCAAGTGATTTACGACATATCCCAGAATTACCTTTACCGCCGTCAGCAGGCTGAGTCTTTTTCTCAGTTATTTTGATTCCTTGCTAAAGACTATGATTGCAGTACATTCTCGTCTATTGAGGCCTTCAGTGCATTCCTCTTTCATGACTTTTCTCTGAAATCCCTCCTAGAAGCTACAAAATGTTACATTTTCTTTGTTACGTGTGTTAAAAAACATCTTTGTTTGTTCAATTCAAATGGTAATAGTAACTAGAAAATGCAATTCCTGAAGAAATTGCTTGTGGGAATGCTTTATACTGAAAAGCTGACGCTGAATTGCTATGCTGAAATGTAATGTGTAAGAAGAAAGTGAAGAATTTAGATTGAAATGATACATGAACACTGGGGGCTTGAATGTGTGATGAGAGAAGAAAAGAAAGTAAAAAGGCTTGGAAAAGCAGTAGAATATTTGAACCACAAACTTTTGAACTAACTTGATGGTGAATGATCTGTCGCCATGCCAACGGCATTTGATGACATCCCATAATACGCTTAGATGCATTGATGGCTGCATCGTTACCAAACCTGTGAAGTTTTGGGCCGTTTGTAGCATTTTCACTGAAGTTATGAGAAAACAGTGTTTTCATGGCGGGCATTATGTTGCGGCATATCCCGTAGATGTCTTCACGGCTGGACTGTTAGCACACGTGAAGTTTGAGCACTTTTTGAACATTTTCATAAGAGTTAATGTATAGCGACATCGTGTTTTATGGCGAGGGATGCGTTTCCATGGAAACGGCATATGATGATGACACCCCATAATTGATGTAGACTGGGTCGGCTCTAGAACAAATCGAAGGGGGGGGGCAATCATTTACCAAGGGGGGGGCACACACTGCCGTCAACAACCAACACACAAACACCAACGCAACTTCAATTTAAAAAAAACATGCTGTAAAGTCTATTGTCTTTCACACACATTGCAGGGTGTAGTGCTATTTTCTAGCGCACCTATGACCTGTGCATGCATGCACGGTTTGTGGCACGACCACCAAAACAGAAACATATGGACATAGGCCACCATATAAAAGGTGTGTAAATGTATTTAGTATCCTATCCATGTGAACATGTTTTAGGTGGGGTGGACCTGTGAAGCTGACAATTGAGCGGCGCCGACCAAGCAAGGAGGCAGAGGCAGAACGTCCAAAAATATAACCCAGCGTGGGCATTTATTAAAAACATGGGCACAAAGTTCACCGCCTCAATCTGCGGTTCTCCTTTCACCCATCCTGCAGCCACAAGGATCTCACACACACACCCAGCCCTCTCAACAGACAGGGCAACAGAGCCTAAATACCCACACTCCAATCATCACAACAAGACACAGGTGAGGGGGGGAGGAGACACCACAGGACACCAGGTGCACACAATCATCAGCCACAGACAACCTATACTGTGCAATCACGCCAACAAAGTGCCATATCACCCGGCCTGAAGCCGTCAGTCCATAGTGACGAAGCCACCTTCGCCACAGGACCTAACCTCCTCTAGGAGGGTCTGGGGGCATGCTCCCCCGGGAAGATTATTTTTTAAATATTGAAGTTAAATGCATCAATCTGGTGCACTTTGAGAGCAAAATGAAGAGATCTATGGATAGCCTACATCTCTCAGCATCCATATGAAACAGAACTCTACACAGATTTACTTTTTCTTTATGGATATTTTACTAATCACTCCCCTTTTAAACTGTATTCTTGTGTTACTGTCCTATAGTATTTCATAACCGTTTTTCATTTATTCTCTTATTTTTTTAATAACTATAGGCTAATGATCATATAAATGTGTTCCTTGCAAATACTTGTTTACATAAATGGTGACCAAACCGTTTGAGACCCACTGAGATAACTTACACTAAAGTGAACTATCTAAACACTGAGAGAGTCCTTACCTCACTGAGCTGAGGTTATACGATCTTCTCAGTCTGACAGGAGAGGACTCTCCTCCACCTTGGTGTAGAAACAGCTCTTTATATCCGTTAGCATAGCTAGCTAACCAGATGCTAACAACAACATTCCACGTTACCGCTCGCGCACTCACAAAATGCGATCGTGCCACACACACACAGAGCCGAGCTTGAATGAAACACAGAGACCCAGAAGTAGGCTACTTGTACTGTACTGTATATCATAGTATTTTCGATGGCTTTACTGTATAATCAGTGTAACAGATGAAACAGATTGCCACCAGCTTTCATCTAAACACACAGCCACGTAATGATAACAAACAAAAGTCGGGGGTCATTGGTCAAGCAACACACCAATCAGAGAGCAGCAGTGAGCACACTTCAGGCTGTGTTTTATATTTGTATTCTTTATTTCTGATGTATTTCACACAAAAAACCATTAGTGGAAACGTTTTCACTTATATGATTAAAAAAAAAACGGCAAAGTGGCAAGGCTTGCCCACCCTGCGTTGGGGGGGCACAGTGACTCATTTGGGGGGGCATGGCCCACGAATGACCCCCCATGACGCCGACCCTGGACGTAGAGCTGTTGAGGGCAGGACCTTTAACCTTTATCTGAAGTCTGCTCGCATGTCAGTTGGAGTTATGACATCATCGTGTTCCATTACACAGGTGTTTATTTGAGCTAACGAGGTGTCCAGAGATCAAAGGTTTCCATTGTTCTGAATGAGAGATAAACCTCTTACATGTGAACGTTTTGTTGAAGAACCGTAACAGATATCGGTGAAATTTCAAAGCGTGAAGCATCTCAAGGACCTTGAGTATCTGAAGTGTGCTTTTTGTGTACTTTTGGGTCAATAATGTGGCATTTTTGGCAGATTAACTAAAAGGTGCGGCTGCTGCTGTGAGGAAATATCAGCCTGAAATTACAATGGGCTTTAATGGAGACATGTTGAAAGTTGTTGTCACTTCATGCCCTCAAGAGGCATTATTTTTGCTTAATTATTTGTCATTGTTCAAGCTACGAGATGTTTTCCTACGTTTGCCATGAAAAATGATGTCTCAGGAATGTAGGGTTTGGGAATTATGGCAGGTTTAAAATAAAATATGAAGGCACATTTCAAGCTGTCCTCCACTCTAGCTGTGACATCACGCACTCTAGTTAATGTTAAAATCTGAAGATAACCTCTTTACCAAGGTCTGAACAATGTTTAATATCTCTAAAAGTAAGAATCAGATTTAAAAGTTGTGTTACACGAAACATGTCAGAAAGATGTGTAACATTTTAAAGTTGGAATGAGGTTTCTGAGTGAAAGTATGAAGGAACAGTTAGCAGTTGAAGTCGCATGAAGATTGTTCAAGTCTGAAGATGTTCTCCATTGATTTCAATGGTTCAAAATGTGATGAATTATGGGATATATCTCGGGAATTATGAAAGTTATGAATGAGAAAAGTAATAGCAATCGATTCCTGACCGAGCTGAACGATGTTTGAACGGAGTTTCTGCGATGTGGAATGTGGGAGAAGAAGACCAGCAAAATGGTGGAATAATAAGAATAAAGAATTTTGTGCGTAGAGGAACAGATAGTGGGAATGCTGTTAACAGCGTTCCCACTAAAATACAACCCACTAGGTGGTGATCTCTTTACACATCACCTTTTATTGCTGCTTTCTTTGGGCACTGCATGCACCCATTGCTGCTGATCCCTGGCCCACAATGCACTGTTATTTGAAATCCCTTAAGAAGGCATCAGAAATTCTAAAATGTGTTTTTTTTTTCCTTCTTTCCCAGTGGACATTTGGTCTGTGGGCTGCATCATGGCAGAGATGCTGCAAGGAAAACCTCTTTTTAAAGGCAGCGACCGTATCCTTTAACCACACTGAACCTTTTCAGTTTATATTTTTGCAGACTCAACATAAATCTTGGATTATTTAAAAAATATGTGTGTGACTAATCCCATTTGACACCTTGACCCCTGGTCCTCAGATCTTGATCAGCTGAGTGAGATCATGAAGCTCACAGGAACACCAACTCAGGAATTTATATCAAAACTACAATCTGAGGATGTGAGTACACATTATTCAACACACAGGAACTTAAAGGGACCCAAAATACTAAACACATCTTTTTCATCTCACCTGTTGTGCTTTTTAACAATGTAAATAGTTTTGGCAACATTTTCAGACTTAAGGATATCCCCCGCAGACACATCTTCCTCCTCTTGACTATGATGGAACTAAAGGGCACTTGGCTTGTTTGTACTCAAGCGCCAAAAACATACAACACAAAACAGCGCTGTCTCTTTCCAGAAATGATGAATGAATTTTCATGTAGAAACTATTTTCTTTCTACCAAACTGCGCTTCAAAAGAAGTTTGCAACACAAGAGGTTCATGCTCCTTACAGTGTGAGATGTTAACATTAATGGCGTCTTCCTCGGCTGAGCTGTAACATTGCAGTTTAGAAGAGTTTAAGAGAGCTTCTTGTCTATGAGTAGATGTGCTCTTCCTTTTGCTCAGTGATATGGTTGGTGGGTGTAGTTTCTTTTTTATTGAGAGATGAACTGTCCCTTTAAAGATAAACTCCCTGATTTTGTTATAGCCCCCAATCATGCCCCCGAATCAGCAAAGGGAATTAAAAGCAAAATGGAGTTAAATCAGTGGGATTATGTTGCATTAAATGCATCCATTTATTTTCTTAGGCCAAATGCTACATCAAAAGCCTCCCAAAACTGGAAAAGAAAGACCCTCAGAAAGCGTTTTCCACAAATAATCCACAAGGTAGGCTTGGCTCAGCCTTTTTTCATTTGATCCATCTTCAGTTTGACAGTGAAACTGTGATTTGACCTCCAGTTTCCACTCTCTCCTCAGCCGTGTCAGTGCTGGAGCGCATGTTATTGCTGGATCCGGAGAGCAGGGCAACGGCTGCTGAGGCCCTCATGCTGCCTTACTTTACTGAGTTCAGAGAACCAGAGGAGGAGACGGAAGCACAGCCATACGACCACTCGCTAGACAACACAGACCAGCTCCTGGACCAGTGGAAACGTAAGGATGGCGGGGAGGCAGGGACTGATAATGGTGCAAGGAGCAAAAATAAATGGATGCTGAAAGAGAAAGGAGCTATGAGATAAGAGGTGTATGTTTTAATGATTAGCACTGTGCTTCTTTCTTTAGGTCATACCTTCAACAGAGATCTTGACCTTCAAGCCAGTCATGCCAGAGTCCAAGGAAACCTCACTGTAAGACACAGAAAGGACTCAGCTGAGCAGCATGGGACCAGAACGAACTAAAACTCTTTTTTTATCTTGATCTGAATTTTTTTGTCACAAGGCTTATTAAATGCAAGTGGATCCAGTCACACTTCTCTAATAATTGCAAGCTGCCATGTCTGGATTTACAAACATCATGTTGGACCAGTTGCTTACTTCCTGACTTCAGAATCTGTCAATGCCAGCATGTCAGTCAGGTCTCTCCTCAATCCTTAATAAGTAATTAAATAATCCAGGGATCACGAGTTGTATTACTTGAGTTACTTATTTAAGTTCCATTTCAGTTTCACTTAAGTGGTACATATAGTTTTCACCAAATACATCACAAGCTTCCAGTTGGTTTGAGTTCAAATCAACTACATTAAAGAAAACAAAGATATTTTAGTCAACTTATTTGTAAAATGTCTGTTTAATATAGATGATTATTTTTTGAGCAATGTATATCCGTTAAGGCATCATTTAAATGTTATAGATCCAGGACAAGGCCACACGCTGCAAATGTGAAATAATGAGGATACGTGTTTTTGTAATATGATGTTTTGTGAACTAGCTTCCCCTTCAGGGACTTGATGTCCTCGAAAGACATTTGATCGGAATTTTGGACGTCCTTGTGTGCATGTGTGTGTAGTCTACAGGTCTGCTCTGACCTCCTTATTCATATCAGTGGCCTTAAGTTAACCGCAAAACAATACTGAGCTGCCGGCCGTACGAAAACCATCCCAGCAGCCTGTGTACGATCATTCACTTTTTCCTTTTAAGCCAAAAAATGGCTTATACTAGATAATGTTGTTTTTTCGTAACAGAAAGAAGCACAACACACATTGTCTTTGTTCATTTTTGCGCCGGTCATGCATTTTTGTCATTAAAGAATATCTTTGAAAAATTGCCTACATCATTTTGTTCTTATTTTCTGACAACCAAACCTTTGTAGTGTTAAACTGTAGACTGATACTAGTGTTCTTTAATAAAGCTGGGGGGTTTACAAGAGATGAGATATCCGGGTTTTCAGTTTCAGGGTCGATTGTCAAGCTCTGAAAGGGCAACCTGGAGAAACTACATTTCCCATCATGCAAAGAACAGCATATTTTCACTAATCGTTTTTGCTGCAGGATTTCTGCTAAAACGTTCCAAAGCATGATACATTAAACTTACAAAAGTCACATGTATATGTTAAGTGGGCAACTTTTCCTCTTTTAAAGATAACATTTAGGGATTTATCCTGTAGTCGAGTTAAGGCATACATTTGACTTGTGTGTTACTCTTGTAAACTAACACTAGGTGGCAGCACATAAACAAGCCATGACCAGGCTACGTTTGCAGCTCTCTCGGGATATTAATGTTGAATGGTCCACCACTTTGGTCTGCATCTTGACAAGTACTGGCTTGTATTCCATGATATCTGATTCAAATGCTTCACATTCTTATAATGTTGGGAATCCTCTGACTTTTAATCAAGTGCGACCAGCATTTAAGCGTTTGTTTATCCGTTATAATATTTCAACATCTAGTTGACATTCAAGGATATTGCACAGGCCTAATGTGTTCTGAATATGGTGAGCCCCAAACTTTTCCACTTCAGGTCAAAACTATGTCAAATAATTTGGTATGAGACTTAACACCTCCAAAACACCAACATTCACATAGGTGTCAGCTGTAGCTCCTATTCTTTGTTTAATGCTGAGTAAATGTTCGCATGTTGAATAAGAATAGGGAGCGTTTCATGTAGACTCAGCACGCACTGTCACTGTGAGGATGTTAGCATTCTTGTCGTGAGCAGAACCTCAGTCTCTCAGCCCTTTTCTTGTTATTCTCCTTTTGGAAGATAACACCCGTCACAGTAGTTGTTGGGAGTGATTTATTGTTTTGCAGCTAACACTGACAACCTTATTTTAGTTTTTAATAAGATTAATGACTCCAAGTAACAAACGTCTACATTCTTCCAGAAAGCCTGTTTGCTTTTAGATGCTGCTCATTCCTGCACATCGGCTCTCCATTGGTGGGTGTTGAATTTAACAAGCTTGTCTTGAGTGACCTCCAGATCCTTGACTCCCAAGGGCAACTCCCCCCCGAGGACAAACTTCCTTCCTGAGCTGAGCTTCTACCAAACCAAATGTTGTGTCCTCCTCATGATACACAGTGGATAGTTCACCAAGAAGTCAGAGAGTTCTGTTCCTGCTGTAGACAGGAAAACAGAGGGGAAAGCTATTTCTTTCCCCCCCACAACCCCTGCTCACACATGGACCGACTCCCTCGTTCCGTCCGTCTAGTTTGTTGACCCTGCGGTTTATTTTCAGAGCAAGGATTTAAGCAGCATATTTTCTGAGAAACATTCACATAGAATGTGCACCCAGATATGCCTGGCATGCACAGTTGGATACACACACTTTAGACACTGACTCAGGAGGGAGTACACGTGGAATGGCAGCGATGCCCAAACACTGATCTGACCCGGGTCACCCTTCTGTCTTAAAGGGGAACGTCAGTTATTACTGTTTATACGGTCTGGGGAGGCACATCACCATGGTGAGAGGATCAACTCTGTCTAATTCTGCTTCCTGTGTATGAAAGATGGAACTTTATTTTATAGCGGGATCATTTGCAAACTGTTCAGTTTGTCTCATTTGTCTCACAGTATGGACTCCGATAGCTGCTGATTAGATGAAGAAAAGCTAACACTGTCACTTTATTACCATGCTGGCTCATCAATTTAATTAAGATCATCAGTGACAGTGTTTATTCTCAAACTCATTTGGGCTGTGATGTCCTTGCAGGAGATAAAATAAACAGATTTGAGGGCTACGCAGAGATAAATTGATTGGAATCTTGCGAGGAGGTGAAGTGAAAGTCTGTCAAATATTTGAATGTCCTTGTCTATGTTTGTTTGTGGGCTTTAGATTCGTGATTTCAGATTGTAGGGAATTTGATGTGCCTGGTTCCAGATGCCAGTTTGGATCTGTGTTGCTTGTACTGTGGTGAATTAACAAATGTCTGCACTTCCTCATACATAGCTTCATGTGTAATGGACGTTGTTAAAAACACAGATGAGAGCTCAAACTGTTTTAGCCAGAAACAGCTTTGATTGTGCGTCTAATATGGATTTAGTCATATTTCTTTGCCCTGACAGCTGTTCAACAACTCAAGTCCAAAATACATTTTCCACATTAAAAACAGAGCTCTGTCATTTCCCAAGCTATTCTATTTATTTGCTTTAGTGAATGAGTGTTTCGAGCTTCCCAGGTCCAGCATTATTTTGTTTGTGTATCTGGCTCAGTGTGTGTTGGTGTGTGTATGCAGTACTCGGCTGGGCCTGTCATGTGTGGAAGTCAAGCAGTTCCAATAAAAGTGAGTCCTGTGGCCTGGTGTACTGTAGCTGAGAGTTTTTCTGTCATCATTTGTCAAACCTTTTCCCCCCTCAAACCTTTTTTCTGTGTTTAAGCCTCTATCTCTTCCCCGATCTACGCACATTGAAGCACACGTGTCTGTGGGATGCTCCTCAGCAGGCGAGCAGTGCCTGTCAGGCTAACCGAAGAAG
The DNA here is from genome assembly GCF_902827115.2 of Pseudochaenichthys georgianus. Classification (NCBI taxonomy): domain Eukaryota; kingdom Metazoa; phylum Chordata; class Actinopteri; order Perciformes; family Channichthyidae; genus Pseudochaenichthys; species Pseudochaenichthys georgianus. The sequence goes on along the minus strand of NC_047508.1, from coordinate 17,899,194 downwards.
AAATTCCACAGGCTCACGTGAGTCTTAATATTTCCCAACTTTGAGGGGGCACCGGGCTTTGGTAAGAAAAGGAAGTAAATTGGGAGGTTAAGGAAGTAATGATAAGACAGGGGAAGGGTACAGGATTGGAACAAAGTGAGCAAAAAGAGGAGGCCAGGCATGAAAAGACAGGGTGGATAAAAGCAAAGGAAGGGGAGAAAGAAAGAGAGAGATGCAGAGGCCCTGAGGGAGAGCCTATCTCAGCCAGAATGGGCAGTCTAGTTTACATTAGCTCGTTCATTAGCCATCCCGCCCTCCTGTTTGAAGACTTCTAAGGAATATGCAGTGCAAAGAGTGCATGCCACAGATTTTGATCCCTCTCCCAGGATAACTCTGTGTCCATCTGTGATGTGTTGACGTATGGGGCTGTGGTGTGTCACGTTCAGAGAGGCATGGCAGTGTTAAAGAGCACTGAAACCCTTCTGACCCAAAGGAGCGATGGGAGCCAGCTGTAGAACCAAGACAAGAGTTAAAGACTCCCTTACAGCTCACTAATGAAGAGTTAAAGAACATCTAAGCAGCACAGTCTGAAGTGTTTTTTATTGTTTTGTCTACTCTAATCTTCAGAGTAAAAGCATTAAGTGTTTTGAGACCTTTTGCTGCTGAACTGTAACGGTTGTTATGGAAATACATTATTTACGTGATAGTTTCACCAGATCCATAACAGCTTATTGTTTGTCTCCTATTTCATTTTCTGTCCACATAGCTTGTGAATAATTCCCTCTCTGGCAACCAGGATAGGGTGATGGATTAAGTAATGTAAGTACGTTTCATATTTCCAAAAGTAGATTTTTAAGGCTGCGTGCAATTACTGAACACAATGCATTAACATTTAAAAAATGGAACTGTTGTGAATATTTGTATGCAGAAGATACACAAGGATGTGGATTTGGTTTGAGAAGTGAAAGGGGGTGCCATCAGAGGGTCTTAAATCATTAAAAAAAGAGGATTGGAGGATGAGAGGATGAGAGAGCCATCATCTATACACTATGAAACAATGTGTTGTGGTGCTTACCATACAAACTGCAACAAAAAACTATATAAATTAATATTATTTTTGATGCAATCACCCTTCTTAAAATCACATTTAGTTCCCCCCAAAAGAGACCTGATACATATTTACTAGAGAGAGCACTATCCTTTGCTGCCATATCTCTGATTGATGTTCTATAGATATATTATAAGGAAATGCCGTACACAATATTTGAAAACATGTAGATAGCACATTTCCTAGTACTGAGTCTTGGCTCCCTTGGGGGTAAAAGAGTCCATAAATCACAATGTTGCTAATAAAGCTTATTGCTGTGAAAACTAAACTATAACTCAATTGTGCCAAGGGGGACATTTGTCTTGCAGCCAGGTATAACATAATACACACAGAGACTCATAAACACCATAATAAATACATAAATATTCAGTGTGACATCACTAAAACCATTATCTTTAGCCCCAAATGAATCATCACTTGGTTCAGTTATCATTTTACAGTTTGGTGACGTGATAAGCATATTCATTAGCATATTATTCAACCCCCTCTTCACTCATCTTCATTTTGGCAGCCTGACAGTCAGAGGACATTACTTCAGAGATGTTAGTGGGTAAATCACACACACACTGTATAAGTAGGGAGAGAAAAAATGGAACAGTAAATTTGTGCCAAAAGCACACCATATAAGGCTGTGAAATCTGACTTTGGAGTATCAAATGCTCACCCCCTGTTGGCTCGAAAGGTGCCTGTTAAATGTTTTCCTCTCCAGCAGGGAACAGCAGCTTGAATTCATTCTGTTCAAATGGATTCCAAGGGTGACAGGAGCTTTCATAGTGGGGACAAAAACAGCCACAGGAATTTCTCAAACATGTTGTATAATCGACTTCTCTGTCAGTTTATACCTTTTTATAACCTTGATCTTAGCATCATTTACTGTAAGGAAAACCATGGCCTAGCGGATGTTCAAATGTGTCCTTGTGATTCCCTGCAGGTGAGCTCACCTCGAGCTTTAAAGCAAGATGACCTTTATAACAGCCAGAGGCAGACTCAGATGATAAATCCTGATAGATTTTACGGTCAAGTGGACACAAGTCCCCAGCGCCGGTGACCTCAGCAGTGACTTAATCGGGGGTCACAGCTTCCTGAACGTTACCCTTCACTACTTGCGATAAACAAGGCAGGACAAGGGCTCCAGCTGAATCATGGGTAGGACCTGACTCTGAGGGCAGATGTCACAGTATATCACAGAGCCTGTGTTTCTCTTGTTGTATAGAGGAGAGCAGCTTCTGCGGCCAGGTCAAGGTTAGAAGCAACCTGAAATGTCATGCAGAGGGAGCAGGAAGTGAACAGAAGCAAGATTGGGAATAAACAGGCGTTTGCTTTAAAGTTCCCACCTCGTAACCTTATATAACTGAGTGTTACAATATAACACCTAACGTTATCCAAATCTAAAGTACTTATCTACAAGCTGAGCGAATGCCAGATTGCTCCTATTGTGTTGCACCCGCTAATAAAATGATGAATTGTTTTCCCTCCACTCTCTCATATGAATGAGGTGAAACTGAAAAGCAAACAGGCATTACAGCACAATGGTGGATGAAAATGTACCGAGAAGTCAAAGCCCTTAAAGTCAGTTATATAAGCCGTCAAAATCTTCGGAGTCCCCCTAGCTTGATGTGTTTAGAGCTGATGATTGCTTTCAGTTGTAAAGCCTTACTGGGGCAAAACAGAAAGCGTCACATTTTTTCCTTACTAAAACTGAGGCCTGCTGAATTGAGGAAGCTTGCAGACGCACATGAATCGGTGGTATGGCAGTGGACAGAATAGGGGCTTTTTTCCAGGGGGGTTTGTTGGTGGTGGTGAGGAATGTCAGCATCTGTGTTGGGGATATTTTCTGTTTTATAGCTGTTTTCTCAGAGATCTGTGGTGAGAGAGCAGGGACTAGGCTGCTGTCCCGGCCTCTGTACCTCATGTCTGTCCACGTTGGCAGGAGGGTAAGATACCAAACCAGACATAGTTCCTAACCTGTTAGGCCCCAAGCCTATTTTTCAGGTCTGTCAAAATGACATTTCCAGAGCAAATGACCATACTTCTAAAAGGGGAAACTTAATAATATTTTTTCTCAAAGTAATGATAAACCTGTGAGTTGGATGTAGAAAAGTCAGAATCAATATAGATGTTTTTTATTTGAAAGAAAATTCAGATTGAACATTGATTGTGTATGCCTTACGCTCTTGTTTTGTTTCGACAGTGCTCATGTGTATGACTCTACTCTTGTTTTAAAGTCCTGCTCACAAGACAGGATGCTGGTATAGTTGCTCTATAAATATCCACAGTAGAAGTCATGTGCTTCTTCTACATAAAGGATATTATTTAATGGTACAACACTGTTAATGTGATTGCTTTGTATACAAAATCTACTGATATAATAATAAATATATATAGTTAAAGTCAAATAATACAAAAACAATCGCATTAAAAGCCAGATTGAAGAGGTGAGTTTTTGTACGTTTTCTGAAGGTGGTGAGGTCAGTGCAGTCTCTGATGGGTTGTGGTAGTGAGTTCCAGAGGGAGGATATGACCCAAGGGCAGTAAAAGCAGAGGAAATGATGTGGTTAAAACTTGATAAAAAGTAATCTCTCTGAATTATGGCAAAAACAAGATTTTCCGCTCCGGGGTTGGTCTGTCTGCTGACGTGGGTCATGTTTCACATGGAGGTCTGCCTGGTGGGGTGGATGCTCGTCTGTGAAAAAAAGCAGACAGATGAGAGGGAAAGGTGTTGGTGGTAGATGTGCAGGGGTATAAACTGACAGGATGTTTATCAGGAATGCTGTGGGGTGACCCAAGCCCCCTGCAGCCACATAACAGACCTGTGATGATGTGGTTTTTAAAATTGCACTCTGGAGGCCTCTAACTTTCCCTGCTGAATGTGATGGTTACAGGGGGCCTTTAACTAACTTTAATACATCTACAACATCAATGTTGTAAAGTATTAAGTTAAACTGGGTTGTTGGCTGCTGTAATTATTTAAAGTAAAATTGTGTTTCCCTACCCGACAAACACATTTTAAGTAACATAACATTTGGGACTTCTGCTTGTTAGCATTCTTGCAAGATACGGAGATTGCTAGCCTTGTATGCCTAAATGTCGAGCTACTGCCAGCAGCTCGTTAGTTTAGTTTAGCAAATATTGAGGTACAAGAACGTAATTGGTTTAAAGTTTGAGGACCTTTTTTTATTTATCAATACTTTATAAAGAAGTGTCTTAATATCTTTTTTGTGAATGGGATTTGCGTATAAATGGGAGGTTGCCAGCCCAGCAATCTAACAGAAATAAGATACAAAATGTGTTTTTTATTGCCTTCTTATAAATAAGATAATATACATTTAATTAATTTTGTTATTTCATCACTTTCAAAACATTTGAAATATCATTGTCCTGATATTGATATTTTGAATAGTTTCCAATAGTAATGTTAACACCATACCGAAACTTTCTAACAAGCTTCTGTCTTTCGGTAGCAGCTTCATAGCCTAGCATAGGCTATATCTTACCCAACTGTGAAGGAAAGCAAGTTATTTAAGTCAAAGGAAATCATTTGAGTTAAATTAACATTCTCCGTCCTTTTCATGTTTATCCAGTAGATTAGCTGATGCAAAGTGAGGAGATCATTCCCCACGTCTCCTGAAAACAACGCTGAGAGATACAAACGATCATCAACGGACGCGTGCTCGAATACACATGAAACCGAGGAAATCCTTCTTTTGCATCTCAATCAATTGTCTATGAAGACAGTGCTTCACTTTTGTTTGCATGGGGGTGGATGGAAGGAGAGGAGGGAGCAAAAAGGAGGGGGTGTTCCTCCTTGACCCCTCCTCCTCACCCACTATGTGAAAAAAACTTGACCAGCCCCCTTCCCATTCCCATGGATCGTATTACGGGAGCTGGGAGACATCTGCTCCGCCACTAACAACGGAGCGCGTCCCCGTGTCTCAGACCTGCGACCGATCCCTCTCCCATGGTGCCCTTTCCTCATGCTGCCCTCTTAGGCTACCCACAATTGTGATAACTCCGTTTATTTGCGCCGCGATCATGAGGAGCCACATTGCATGTCCCATGCTGTAGTTCCCCCCGGACAGAACCCATTCCCGGCTCCATCCCTACACCGCGTCCGAGAGGCGAGTAGCGGCGGCGGAGCGAGCGGCAGCCCCGGTGCCATCGAGCAGTACATTTCTTTTTGTCTGTGCGCTCCGCAGGCTGCAGGCTGACGGCTTTTTTGGTGGCTTCGCATCCCCTTCCGCTGCTGGACTAGATTTTCGTAGCAAAGGACAACGAAAGGCGGATGAACAACACACAGATCTCCATGTCTGCCGTTTGATTTAATCTGCGTTTTGTGTCTTTCCGGGAGATTTTTCGTTTGTTTTTGACACCATGGAGTCGGTGGAGAAGGAGTGTGGAGCGCTGGGTGGATTATTCCAGGCCATCGTGAACGACATGAAGGTAACACACACACACACTCACGTTTACATTAAAGTAGACAGGGATATTATCTGACCTTTGTGGTTGCACGGTCGCATATTTTTACTGCCTTTGTCTCTTATACCGGGTCCTCCCCCACTAGAAACACCGCTGCAGGACATATCGAGAGATGAAACATGTTTCCCTTTGTGTTATTTGCATAATGTGCAGCAGGTCTGTCAGGCACTGGATATATTCAACAATAGGCTACTTAAAACAAGGAGTCAGCTTGTATTAAACTGCTATCTAAAACTGAAATCAGCAACTAAAATGTCTATTTTGGTAGGACCTAATTGGTGGTGGCTTTATGTGTTTGGTTCAGGGGTCAACCCAACATGAGTAGAAATAGTTTATTATTATTAACAATTATTCGTTATTGTTTTTCTGAAAGGAAGGGAAAAAGAGCTGTCACAATTGGGATATAATTACAATGTTGTTGATCTCAGTGCAAATGTTCTGGGCTGCCATTTGACCCCAAACAACTGTTCCCCCCCTCACCCCCCAGCCGCCAAGGTTTCCTAGATTAAATGTCAGACTCAGAATGATGCTCTGATAGAAAATAAGCGGTTCCATCACCACATCCTCCTGGACAGAAACAGGCATGAAAGGTTATTGATTGCATTTCCTGATATTTGGCCTTGTGGCAGGAAACTCCACTTTACCAATACGTAGCTCACTGAACATTTAAACCAGGCCTTACTTTAGTAACGGAGTCGCCCCACCATGCATGTTTATTCTTTAAAACATGAGTCCCCCATCATTCTAAATAATTTCTTGAGCAGGATATAGATGCTTCCCATTATCTATTTCACACTGTGTTCGTATGTGTTGGGGGAGGGGTCAAGTCAAGGAAGTGGAACCAGGGTGGTCTGTTGTTCAGCACAACAGATGGAAAGTGTGAACTCATTCATCAGGCCTGGAGGCAGCTCCCAGTCAGTCCCCTCATTGTGCAGGATGCTCATGCTACTAAGTGTCAATAAGAGTGAACAAGTCGAGTATCAGGCGGCACTTTCCACCTAACATATTTATTATTGATTGCTGGCTCACAGGCTGTGGTGCTTCTGACTCACTATTTATGTCCCTGCGTTTATCCAATGAAATCAGCTCTCGGCCATTGGAAGCGCCGCTTTGGTTTCATATATGTCCCCTTTGTGGTGTGCTCATAGGCCAGAGAGGGAGAGACCGCCACTCTTAGAACGAGGCAGTCTGTGTATTGATAAGCAGTGCAGATGAATGAGACTGAAGCCCTTAGTCAGCACAGTGTCCATGTCCCCTGTCTGAGACAGACATCTGACCTCATTCCTTCCGCCTGGCTGGTCCACACAGGCCTGTCAGAGCAGCTTTACCCCCCGGGAGCAACGCAGCAGCACGGCTTTCCTGTGCTGATCTTGCGGATTGTGAACAATGTTACAGTATAGTGTACAATTACCCTCATGATACTTAAACCCTACACTTGGAGAACCAAAAAAACCTTTTTACAGACTGTACTGACAACATGTGATGATATAAGCACCACCTGTTGGTGATATAACTCTGACAAATCTGCAGGAAAATAAGTAGGAGGCAGTGGCAGAAAAGGACGACAATGACTCAGCTGGATTACATCAGCAATCAAGATTTAGGTCAGCCATGGATGTGAATATGGATGTGACTCCAAGCCTCCGTGTGTGTGAAAGCAACCACCTTTAAAATGCCCTTGAGCAACGCTGCGCGCCACCTCCGAGGATAATGGTTTTGACCCCGCCCCGCAGTGAATGGCATGGAAGGAAGAGCCTTTCCTTCTTTCCTTCCTCTGTTTGCACCCATCACCTCCCAGGGAGCTGCAGGGTGTGGATGAGGAGAGAACTGCGAGTCCCACCCTCCCACTGCTGTGTACATGTAGTCTCTCTGCCTGCTCCTTCACCCTCCTCCCTCAGCTGTCTTGGCAGCGCATCCCTGCTCCCCCCGGGAGTCACAGGCCACACAAGCTAGTTAGACACCTGTTGGAGTGCAGACAGCCAGCCCGGGAGGATCATGGCAAACATTTTGTAGTGTTCAATGGCTCCTTACATCACTTTCTAAGGCAGAGAGTTAAACAGTAGATGTTACAGCAGAACTTATGAAGAGCAAGACTGTTTTTCAGATTGCAAACTGACTATAGTCAGGATGTGCGGCCTCTTGTGGCTCGTCTCCATCTAAGGGGCAAACGTGGTTTATGCCCTTCATCTCCTTTCTCCAGGGCTCAAGCTCTTGCTCTAATGGGATCTAGCCTTGAATGTGTTTTACGTTTGGCTTCTGCTCTTGCAGCTCAAGCCTGCGTGTGATGATCCTTGGGTAAATCTAATCCAGATTTTTCAAACACCAGCCCTACTACCTGCCCGGTGCACATAAATACTCTGATATAAGAGCGTATGCATGTTCAAAGGATATCCAAACATGTGAACACACATACCAGCCCACAGCACAGAACCAGGGTGTGGAGGGCATTTAGGATGATTGAGGACAATTATTACATAAGTACACTGAGACATTAAGTTAACCTTTTTAAAGATGAGTCAGAGCACGGAGCTCATACGCCCACCTGTCTTTAACCTCAGGGTGAAGAGCCAAGCTCCATCGTGTTTTTCTTATTTCAACTTTGTGTTGTATCCTGTCAAGGAGCTTATTATGTATTTTTAAATATGCAGTCATACTGTGTGTGTGTGTGTGTGTGTTTGAGAAGCTATCCCTGTGCACTTAAATGTCCTCGGAGAGATATTTGTTTGACTCTATTTGTTTGACTCTTTCTTATCAGAGCTCTTACCCTGTTTGGGAAGACTTCAGTGCCAAGGCCACAAAACTGCACTCTCAACTCAGGTGAGAAGTATTTCCAGTAAATGGTGAAACCTGGATGCTAAAAGTATTTAAGCAATATATACAAACTTGCATGTGCCATTTTATTTTCAGGACCACAATTCTGGCAGCAGTGGCCTTTTTAGATGCCTTTCAGAAGGTGGCGGACTTGGCCACCAACTCAAGAGGTAAGTGGGAGGTTTATTTTATTAATACAAGCTCTCATACTGGGAAGACTGAAAGAAGTGGTGGGAAAAAAAGCCAGATTGTCCAAATTCAAGACAAGAATGGCCGCTCCAAAAAAGTTATTACTTATTGTAGGTCGCTTTGGATAAAAGCGTCAGCTAAATGCAATGTTGATGTTCTCCTGACTGGCTTCAGCAAGACTTTGATTGACAGATTGGTCATCCATTCACCAAATAATCCATCTTAACTGTTCCCACATTTTGAAAGCCTACTAGCAAATCTTACCCTGTAGAGAAAATACTACAAGTACATGAATTGTGTATCAGAATGAGTTTGCTGCAGAACTATAATGTAAGAAAACTATTGGACAGGCAGTGTGTCGCCCCCAAGATGCTATCCTGCCACTCTGAGATGGTCAAAGTTGGGATAGCTCTGGCGGTGAGGGTGGGGGGGTGCAGCTCAGTGAAGTGAAAATCTGAGCTTATTGTTTCTTGGGTCTTAATGAGGTCTGCTGATCTCCTTTGTCACCCTGCTACTGGCAGCAGACAGGCTGGCCGGAGAGGCGGCTGTTAACACAGATTTCTTTGGAGTTGATCGTAGAGAGCCTTATGTAGGTCAACAAAACTGTACAAGCGTGCAAAGTCTCCTGACAAATGCAACACAATCACACAAGCATAGACGCACACAGACACACACACAGATATTCAAAGAGTGACAGCTGCTAGCCGGCCACCTGACCCGCGGGTCACATGCCAACATGCTTTTAAAGAGTTAGCACTAGCACAGCCCCCTACTGACCACTTACTGATGCAGCGACTAAAGAGGCACTTCTTCCACTGTGTTCACACATTCTCACCAGTTTTACTCCCACAGCCGGGCCAGTAACAGTACAGTTTATTACCATGATGGCGTACATCGACTTTAAATGATTCCCGATGTGAGGGCAAGATGAAGAAAGGTAGACTCGGGTCAACCCACTATAGGAGCTGGCAGCCTTCCTCAATAAAAAGAGGTACAGGGCCATACTTCAAAGGAGGAGAGTACTGTAAAGAAAGTTGAACAGCAGAATGATGGATGGACCACAGTGAGATGAGAAGAGGGGTGCACTGAGTTTTACAGCGATAGATGCATAACATCCCTCAAAGTGTGTCACTCATACGCCCTCTCACTTTTCTCTGCTGGACATTAATTGTAAGATTAATGTCACAGACTGAATGAGTGGTGCAGAGAACTCTGCGTGATGAGACTTTGTTTGAGTAAGAGGAAAAATGAACCTGGGTTTAGAATGTTTAATTGAGACACAAATTGATGGGTAAAAAATGAAGACATGAGGGTTTTTTTTTTATCATATAAAAATCGAACTATTGACGGTCTATGGATGGGTCGTTGGTTTGCTGTCAATTGCCACTTTGGTCAAAATATAAAAGATGAATCCTAATAGTTTTTCTAAGAACCTGAGTTTTTATCCAGTGCCAATGGTTTGATTTGATTGGTCCAATTATTTATTCTATTTTAGGATGAATCTATGCTAAACTAATGGTATTCGCTTTAGCTTGCTATGCTAGCATTAGCAGTTACCTGAAAGCAGCACTCTACTGAAGTACAGCTACCGGCGTGGCTATTAACTTTTAGTCTTTTTTTTTTACTGATGGCCATACAAAATAAGCAATTTAAAGTCACCATTTCTAGAGTTTTTTTTGTCTACTAATTGCTTGTTTAGGTCTTAGTTGATTAATTATTTTAGAACGTTTTTTATGACTTTTTTTCTAAGAAACGTATCGGAACATCTCATGCTAACACAAGATTTAAAGTGTTGCTTTTGTTGTATTTGTGGAGAAACTCAGTTACATCGACTAATTGATAAAAGAGTGTTGATTGACTAATCATTTCTTCAGTCGAGGATAGACCTAGTTATTGTATGCCGAGAAAATATCTTTAAAATAATTGAATATAGACCGACTCATTCTGCTTATGGAGTGTGGTCGTAGAACGTAATTTGATGTATCAAATGTTCAGCCCACAAATTGAATCAACCAATATAAACAAAACATCTTTGTTCATAGTGGCTTTTGTTTTTTCCGAAAATGATTCCATCTAATTCTGCATTGTTTGTGCTTTTTAACAAGCACATAATTTCATTCCCACTTCTCCTGTGGGGAGCCATGTTAGTCATTGCGTGCTTGAACCCCAGCAATGAATTTAACGGAAGGAATGTCGATATTTACTGGAGCTGGCCATCCATGGAGCTGGCTCGTAGTGGGTTGGGATAACCTTTGAACCCAACGCTGTGTGCTGCACGGAAACTTGTTTAGAGTTATAATCAGGGTAGGATTTTCACCGACGGCCATGACGGCCATGCTGTCATTGCCCCTCGGTCTGGCCGTGAAGCTAGGGTGACCAGACTGCACAGCATTTTCACGACTTTTGGTGCGTCCTGCAAATTGAGACGATGTCCCGCATATTTCATTTTGATTGGCTAAAACGCTTTTCTTTAAAATCAGATTCATCCCATGGCTGTTGAGAAAGCAGGGAAGGCTATCATCAGGGGGCTGTGTTTGCTGTCAATCAAACTGTAACACACGGCGGGTTGGTCAAGTGTTAACCAATGAGAGTAACTCACTCACACACACCCCCCCACCCCGCCAAACAACAACAACGAACGCAGGCGACGCAGCAGGTTATGGAACATGGAGGAAACTGAAACTACAGCTAAGAAGAAAAGAAGATGCACATACAACAAAGACTGGGAAGACACTTACCCGTGGGTGCAGCCAGTGCAGGGCGACTCTCAGAGAGTTTTTTGCAATCTTTGCAAGAGTAATTTTGAAATTTCACATGGCAGTGAATACGACGTCAAAAGACACAGAGAATGCGATTCTCACAAGAAACGTGTCGCTCAAAAAGAGACACCCCACTATATGGAGACATTCCTACTCAAACCAAAAAATGATGGTCACTCAGACAAGGTAACAGCAGCAGAAATAACCAGTGTTTACCATACAGTGCAACACTCCCATTCATACCGGTCAAATGACAAGCTAGCGCCGACCATGTTTCCAGACTCTGAGATAGTAAAGAAAATGTCATGTGGTCGTACAAAAGCAGCGTCCATAATAACAGATGTGCTTGCCCCTGCCTCTGTGGAGAGTTGTTTGACAGAGTCAAAGACACCAGTGGTTCTAGGTGACAAAATAGCCCACACACTGTGTGTGGGGGCCCACCTTCTGTTGCTGTGATGGACAAAACTGAAAGCTATTTTATTTGATGTATTATTATGTTTCTGTTCCCTCCTGGCCAGTGTTGGTTTTATTTTATCTATTAATTTATGTTGTGCCTACTTGTACAGGTAATACACTAGTTGAATTAAGAAGATGCATTTCTAAACACTTGAAGTGAATAATGCCTGCTGCCTTGGTTAGCCTTAGTTTACTTTTCTTTATTAAAAAACTGCATTTTGACTTCACTTTCTGCTCTGTTGTTATATATTTGTTACGGTTTTTCTTCCGGGGTTGGGGGGTGCTGTTTAGAGGGTGTCCCACATTGTCCCACACAACCATACTCCTTGTCCCACATTTGGTTTGTTGGGATCTGGTCACCCTACGTGAAGCCCCGAAAATAATTGTACGTCCTACGGCCACCATGGCCTGTGTGCCCCTGATACTGTTAACATTTCGAAGTTGCTTTTAAAAGCGTCAGAATAGTGGTTTCTGAACTGCATTATGCTGCGTTTACAACGGACGCGATGCGAATATTCTCATCGCTCTGACCGCTGGAGTTTCACCACGGCTGTCAGCTGTGTTTACTCCTGTCATTCAAACAGGACGTGCTGGAGAGGGGGCGGGGCTTATATCCATGTAAATACTGGAAACCAACTACGACAAAATTAACCTATTTTACCGTGATTTAATTGTAATAGACGTTTCAAAATGATGCCGAAGTAACTACATACTGACAACGGTTAGTAAAAACCATGCTTTGACAAGTGTGCAGAGAAGACATGTTTAACTGTTGTCTAGTTTCTGAACAGATATGAGGAGCTGTGAGGAGTTGATTAAAGAGACACACACACACACACACACACACACACACACACACACACACACACACACACACACACACACACACACACACACACACACACACACACACACACACCACACACACACACACACACACACACACACACACACACACACACACACACACACACACACACCATGTATACATCACTTCAGGGGACATTACATTGACTTACATGCATTTCCTAGAGACTTATCCTAACCTTAACCAACACATGCCTAACCCTACCCTTAACCTTAACCTTGCCCTAACCCTAAACCTAACCAAGTCTTCACCCTAAAATTAATGATCCCCCTCATGGGGACCTCCAATTTGTCCCCATAAGGGAGGCGAGTCCCCACACGTGACTATGTAAACAGATTTAGGTCCCCACAAGTATAGTTATGCTAGTCCACACACACACACACACACACACACACACACACACACACACACACACACACACACACACACACACACACACACACACACACACACACACACACACACACACACACACACACACACACACACACACACACACACACACACACACACACACACACACACACACACACACACACACACACACACACACACACACACACACACACACACTTTTGCATTTCAAAGTATTGCTTGGTCATACAGTTGAATGTTGGAGCTTCACAGTGCACTGCTGAATGATGTGTGTGCAGAGTTTGACCCTTGAAGGCTGTTTCTTCTGCTCTGAAATGGAATATATTTGTTACATATTAATAGAATTTTAGATTTTTTGATTTGATTTTTGATTTGTGAATGGGAGAAGTAGTAGATGGAAAAAATACCAAACACTAATTATTCAAAGTAGAGTATTTCATTGTATATACGGTAATACTAAGGAGGCATAGGCCTACAGTATATGATGATATAATGTTTGACATGGTTGATATTAAAAAAGTGATTTGTTTTCCATGTCATTCGTGTGTTTTTCTTATCAGAAAGTGGAGTTATTTATTTGTAAGCTCCAAATCCAAATGTTTCCCTCAATGGCCTTTGTGCCCTGGCATGTGGCCTTTGCGCCCTGAAAACATGTGTGACGCCAAAGGCCAAATGGCCTTGCCCCTAAAATGATGAAAATCCAAGCCTGGTTATAATCCTAAAATACATTGGCATCCAGATGTTCCACTCTTTCCTCTTGCTTTTGCACTTGTCTGTTCAGGAAACGGTGGTAGATAAATGGAGATTACTTGCTCACCGTTTAGAAAGTTTCAATTCCCCCCCCCCCCTGCCTTCCTTCACGTGTGTGTGGGTCTGTCTGCCTGCAGCGAGCATGTTTATCTCAGCGTCTGCACCGCCATATAGGGCTCATAGCGCCATGGGGGGGCTGGCCCTCGGCTGTGAACTATTGGCCCTCAACGCTGTCACCCCGATTCCCCTCTCGTGTTTGGGGACAAGCTGCAGCTGCTGGCACAGCTGGATGTTTCATCGCCATCTTCTTCTGCTTCCTTTAATCTACCTTTGACACACTCGTCACCCCTTCAACTCTCACACAGTCTCGCTCCAGACTGTTCACGTTTCCCTGCCAAGAAAAGCAACATTTCCCCTCGCTTAGTGCTTCTTGATTGATCCAGCGAGAGATGACGGTGAATGAAAGAGGGTTTTATGATTTCCTGTCCTGATGCATTTAGTTGTCTCTTAGCTTTTCATACATACCCCATAAGAGCTGTATTTGGGACCATCCCCTCCATTTCCACCTCATACAACCCCCTCTCATGTTCACATTTACGCTTCCTCTTGCCCCTGTTGTCCATTTTTAGAGTTTATGGTCACGGCCATGGCGTCAGTGTCTGTGTTTTATGAAGCAGCTGGAGGAGTCTGCTGCCAGGCGTTTTGGCACCGTGTCTGACAGCGCTGTTTCTCTAGGATTTGCTGATTGGATATATGTCTGTCTCTCACATCTGGGTACAATAAAGGCCTGCCGACCACAAAGTCTGTATTAGATCTATGTATTAGGAGAATGTTAGCCTTTTTGATTATAAATGTTTCAACAACCATCTTTCTCCGAGGGCTTTGTTTCAGTTTAGCTTGATGGCTTTTGGTGTGTCTCGGCCATATTCGTCCTTCATTTAAAATCGTTTTGTCTATTTGAGAGGACCAAACCCATGGAGAATAGTGGGCTCTGTTTGGTGGTTTGTTGTTGCTGAATGACATGTGATATAGTGTATGGTTGACTTAATGTTTTCCACTTTTGTACATGGTTGAATTAGGTAGAGGTCAAAGAGCCGGCATTTCCAGGCTAATGGTCCATCAGGAGATGAAATGCAGGCGCCATATTTTTCCCGAGAGTGTAGTTAGAGGGTGGGTTTGGCCATGGTTGGGGGTTGTGGTTGTAGTGGGATTTCCACAGCTCTGGATATCCAGGCTAGGCAGAGGCGTTTAGCTAATCCTCTTAGCCCCACTCTGTAACACACAGACAGAGACGGCCTTCACTTCCCTTCCTGATCAGCAACCCCCAGCTTTAAAAATTCACACTCTGGGATCACCGGTCAGACTGCGATGCGCTGCAAGTTTGTCCTCATCAACGCTGACTAAACCTCTCTCTCTTTACACATGTGTGCCAGAGAGCGTGTGGAGCCTGTACACCATTACTAAAACATTACAGTTCCATTGGGCCATTGCAAACTGTGTATCTTTCTTTCTCCTACTCATGCAGTCCTTACTCAGTGGAGGAATGGATGAAGGTATGTTCGTAGATCAGTGTCTCAGCGAAGCGGTAATCTGCTTGGCCCCTGTGCTACTCTGGCTTGGCAGATGGGACGGATATCCCTACCAGCCATCTGGACAGCCTGGCATGGACGAGAGGCGGCCGTGGCCTAGTGCAGAGTGAGATCAGAGGATTACTGTCCCCTGCACTGTCCCAACAGCGTAGCTATTTTTTACCGACATGTCAAATAATGAGAGTGCGACCCACGTGACCGGCCCTGACATCCATCAAGCCTGACATTTCATGTTGGAGCCCAATATGAGCTTGTATTGTACCAGTACAGGGGAGCTTAGAGACACGTAGGGTTTATGGATTTTAAATGGACATACATGTACATGTTGTCTCTTCAATGAATTCACTGGCTGATGCATTCTGGTCCTGCTGATGCTATGTGAGGCTATTCAGGTATTTAATGACCCACAGCCAATAAGTATCAATAAGGGCCCCTTATTTCTTTCTCAAACGTCTACCTTAGGTGTACGCAAAGCTTCCTACACAGCTCTCCATTTTTTTATTTTTTTTTGGGGAGTTTATTGGTCTTTAAACTCAAATCTCAATGTAGGCGTTGCCGCATCAATTAATGTTTTCCCACTATTGTAATGACTACATGCACAGGGTCAAGTGGCTGAGACCATGATGTGAGGAACAGGCACAAAAGGGTGCCTGTTATAATATAATAATAATAATAATAATGGAAAGAAAAACAAATAGTTATGTTCTGCATACGTTTCTCTTTGAGTTTAAATAGAAAACTAAGTAAACAAACATGAGGCTTGAGAGGAACACTGTGTTCCGCTTTATCCTCAACACACACTCACTGTGGAAGGGAGCTGGAGAGGGGAGGGAAAACACACCAGAGAGCCTGATGGAGGAATGTAAGGGAGGACATTGAAGAGGGAATGAGAGGGAGAAACTAGATGCGAGTGGAGGACCGCTGGTAGGATCACATGATTTGTGTTGTGATTATTTCTAGCATTCTTAAATATTTCTCAATGTGCTGTTTTACGGTTTATATCAAAATACTGTGACAAGTCATTTAACCATTCGAGCATATTGGCACTGGTGATGGCAATGTCGGTCCACCACGTTAGTCCAGACATCCATAATCCGCAGAGGATGAATCGTACTAACTAAATACAATATTGCTCTTGTGCCAACATGGGGGAAGGGGCATTCTTGGTTATTGGTCGAAAGTCTTGTAGTGGAACAACAACCATGCAACTTGGTACAAGCGTTCATGTTTCCCTCAAGGTTAATTTCCGTAATGTTTTCGATCCCGTGGCTTTTTCATATGCTGACATTCTCATCAACCGCAGCTGTATTGTGTGTTGAATGCTTACTAACTATGCTAACACGCGTTGTAAGATAGTGAACTTGAATGTACACTTTTGACAGCTTAAGTATTGGGATGTTAGCGTTGTCATTGGGAGTGTGTTAGCATGCATATACGATACTATGTTTTAGATCTAAGCAACAATGTGTCTAATCCTCACAAAGCTGCTAGCATTGTCAGCTTTTAAAATGGGAATACTTCAATCTTCTTTTGGTAAGCAGGGCTTCCAGTTCGAGTTTTTTTTATACAAGCAGTTGAAGGTGTTGTTGTCAAACTCAATCATTATGGGGAAAAAAGATCTGTTCCAGTATAATCTACTGTTTTTGTAGAAGAGACATTTCAGTCCAACCACCCACATGGAAAAGTTTTCATTATTATTATTATGTGAATATAAAGTATGCACAGAGTTTATATTTGACACCTAGGCCCTGATTGGCCTCTCCCACAAACTTGTCTCCAAGGAAGATGTGGAGTGATGATGATAAACTTCCCCTCAGGGTAACTGATGACTCACAGCTGCAGGTGGTGGATGGAAAACAGCAGAGGTGTCGGCATTGTGCGGAGGATTGTTTGCAAATGAGCTACTTTGGCAGAACAAGAGAGTGGGCAGAACTTTTTCAGCTGAGACAACCTCCACGGACCGCTGCCTCAAAGTCAGTGTCTGGCTGTTATACTTTCAGTTTAAATACATCTGGGTTCTTTTTTTTATTGCTTATGATCCTCCAGTTTCCCCTTTCGAGGTGAGGTGAAGACAATCCTCTCTGTTCTCTCTACTTATTTCAGGATAAACGACTTCTTTCTATCCTCACTTTATCCTATTTCGCATTTCTCTCTCTGTCTTCCAGTTTTCATCTCCAATGAAACGGCACATCTGGACTGGGGGCGGCATTTATTTTCAGCAGCATTTATGTCCCCGAACAGGAAGCTTCTTTAACAGAAAAATATCACCTCCTCCTCCTCCTCCTCCTCCTCCTCCTCCTCCTCCTCCTCCTCCTCCTCCTCCTCCTCCTGTCTCGTCCTAATGCACTCCAGAACTTGTTTATACCACATCAAGAGACACCAACCTCTGTGGCTGTTTGTCGCTGTGAGGTGAAACTTGCTGTGCATTGAAGCCAGACAACAGTGTGTGTGTGTGTGTGTGTGTGTGTGTGTGTGTGTGTGTGTGTGTGTGAGTGTGTGTGTGTGTGACAATTGATCCTGAAGCCGTTTCCTCTGCCTTTCATTTGTGTTGTTGCTTGTAAGAGGAGACATTCCACATGAAAGGAAGTGAATCAAAGGTTTTGAATGTTGTTCTGGTTTCTCCAAAGTACAATCATGAACATCCTCACCGTCACTAAGGGATAGGTCAATTTCCAAATGTGAAGATTTGCTACATTTATTTTCATTATTGCATGGTGAATTTAATATCTATGATATTTGGCTGTTTCCAAAAATATATAACAAAAAAAGATATATATTTCCTTATTTGGTGTAAGAAGAAGTAAAAGTCAAGTCTGTGGCAAAACGAAGGCTTGCCAGTTTATCATTTCGAAAAACTAGATATTCATTTTGTCACAATCTCAAAAATGAAATGGGGGGTATTTCTTATTTTTACAAGCACAGCAGTGGGTTCTGTGTCTTGATTGATTTCATCTCATTGAAGACAATAAATAAAAACAATCATGGCCTATTTTTCTTTTGTAACAAAGTCATTTTGATGTGAAACCCCCTCAATCCAACAGAGTCCCACCACATCAGGCTTTGTCAACAAAGTAAAATACACTTTTAATCTCAATCAGTCGGCAGATGAAACAGTTACATATAACTGAGTGAAACAGTCGTTCACAATCACGAACAAAGAATCTTGTGAAAAGTCCGTCTCTTAAGAACGTGAATATACTTACATTTTAGATCAGAGAGATTCAATAGAGTTTCTCAAAAGACTTGCACACTGTCTGTGTCTGTCATCCACAATTAAAGTAACTTTGTTCAGATCTAGGACTCCACTATTCCACTCTTGTTCCTCAATCGATGTCCGTCCGTGCGGCGCTCTTTTATCTGCTTTCTCTTCCCTCTATCAGAAGCTATTGCTCCCTTATCAGAAGAAGCACAGGATTTATACATTTTTAATACTGACGTCTCTCAAGCAGACACTACGGCAGAACTCCAGCTGCGCTTTGAAGCAAATGTTTGATGATTTGAATGTATGATAGTTTTTGAATTCAGAAATCTCAGCGGCATATTTGCTCAAGTAGTAGCTACACGAAAGCAGTGGAGCTTTAAAAAAATCAAAGCAATGCCTCTTCATCCTCTTTTTGTTTCTTCTCTTTACTGACAAAAACATTTTTGCACTGTTTTTCGGTTTCTTTGAGAAGATAAACGCACAAAGGTCCTGTTGGTGTTGGCAAACATATTTTCAATCCTATATCTACTGGGCCTGACGTGGGAGATTTTGTCCTGTTGCACCTGCAGCAGCAAACACTTCCTCTGCCCTCTGACTGCCCAAAGCCAGCCGGCACCTCGGCAGTGTGTACCCTCTTTCATCCTCACTTCTCATCCCACGGCCCCTTTCATCCATCAGTGGCCTCCGCTGTGTCCCTGCCAGGTCACATTCTGTAGCACTTAAAAGGCGCGAGGGAGGCTAAAGGCATTAGGATTAACTGTTCATGCAGGCGACGCCAAAGGTGCCAAGGTGAGCAATAAGTGTTGTCTCACGGATGATGGAATTTCCTTTGCTAAGCGGCAAACTTTGTGAGAGCTTAGCAAAAAATGATATTCCTTGAAGTGTTGCTGTGAGGATGTTCTGTACCTTTTCGCTCTACAGCCCACATAAACATGCTTTATTGACACAGGAAGCAGAGAAAGTGGGAGCACCCACTGGAGTCAGGAGAACTGGATTCAGCTTGAGAACTCCAACAGCAGCAGAATCTCACTGTAGTCTCCAGTGCGCATGAAACCTGAGCCGATCAGCAGGGTTGAAAGGGAGAGATAGCTACCATGTTGAACACATCAGGGAGGGAGACCTGTGGCGGTTTAGCTCCTGGCTCCTGGCAGGAGAGCCCCCTATAAAGCAGACCCATTAAAGCGCTCCTCCTACCCCGAGAAACCGGAGTTAATCAGAACCAGAGATTTGGATGGAACCACTCGCTAAACACCCGGACCACACTGTGCTGCTCCTGGATCCTGGAGCTTTAAAACAGTGGTGGAATGTGATGGAATACGTGTACCGAAGTACAATTTACAGTTTACCTATTTTCATTGTATGCTACTTAATACTTGTATTCCACTACATTTTGGTAACCAAAATGGTATTCAGAAAATCAATCGACTAAAAAATAAACATTGCCATAATGTTGGTTAAAGAATCCAGCAGCAGGATATAAAGAAACCAAAATGAAATCTACATTTACTAGCTTTGATACACAATAATGTTAACATACTTACAGTATAACCCATTCATATAATATATGTGATTCAAAAATGGGCCATAACACATAATGTCTACTAATCTCCGATAAGTAAGATTTTAAATACAGGAATTTTACTCGTAACAGCATTTTTACAATTTATTATTGCTACTTTCACTTCTGGGAAAGATTTTATGACTTCTCCCCAACAGTAGGGTTGTGACGTTTCCACCAACAATCCTATGTATTCGACAACACACACCGCAGATCTAGTGGCAAGTCACATGTGTTTTCGGCTTACATATTGGACCAGCTGTCTTTTTAGCTTCGGCGACATACATGGCAGCAGCTCTGGTCTGATAAACTACACATTACTGTTCAGTTGCATACGTGTCCTAAGATATACGGCTATGTTCATCATAGCTCTCTTCCATCCTGGTCTGTGTTTGACTTCATGAATGCATGTGTGGGCGTCTGCTACTAGGAAGGCCGTGCTTCCCCTGAAGCCGCAGGGGTCCAAGTCTGCTAAATAATCACTTTCCCAGCTCCCACATACGTTTAGCCACGTTGCATGCTACTACAAAGTCCAGTATTAAGAGACTAAGATATGGAGGTAGTTGGTATATTATATTTTTAAAGTGTGAAACTTCTTCAAAGGGCTTGAACAACAAATAACAATCTGAAATGGGGGACAAAAGGAGGGAACATTTGGAAACGAGAGGAAGTCTTCTAATTCAACATAAGAAATCCTTCTCGATAAAGACCAAAACAACCAATTCGTTCACTCGTCATCTAAAAATGTAGCAGGCAGCCCTACATTTGAAAAAAGTAATTTACAGTTACAGTTGTAAATAAAACAAAACCAAGGCAGATTTACGGAGCCCTGCGGCTTGTACTACGAAGCCGGATTTTCTCTTAGCGAGCTAACTTCAGGGAAAACTCTGGGTTTCCGGTCCTACGACGCTGGTTCACTTCTTAGTGGGCTAGATCTCCATGGTAACTTATGCTGAACGCCTAACCTGCTCCGGAGCAGAAAGTATCTCGTGCGAACGAGAAAGTATATCGTGCGCACAAATTAATAAAGCGTGGCCTCGTTTTATCTAAATTGATTTCGTTTGATTTAGTTCTCTCTCTATGAACCCCCCAGGGCTACCCGTACAGATTACTTGGGTAGGTAAACAAAAAAGACAATTGATCAGATTTGGTCTATGTATTACATTTACACAAGTTAAAGAGGACTTGTTGTCTTATACAGAGACACAAGCGACAGTCTCCTGTAATAGGTCCTGTGTTTGTGTCACACCAACATGACCTTTCTTTAAGTAGATTTCAGCAGACTTTACATTGTATTAGTAATACACAAAAATACCATAATAAGGGAACATAAATATCCTTCGAAAAGTAATTGTCAATTCAGTTTTGTAGTACGGGAACACATATGAGACCGAGCAGCAGAGGAGGGACTTCTCTATTGGGATGGGTGGAAGGATGACTGTTATTTATTTGTTCAGTTTGAAATCTGCAACATTTCAATCCAAACCCTCCTCCCAGCTTGTATATGTTTGTCACATGCCTGAGTGCATGCAGGGTGCTGTGGGAGTGAAGCGCTGCAGCCCTGTCCATCCGGAGGAGGCCAGAGGCCAGCAGGTTTCTCTGACATAGGCAGGAAGCCTCTGGACCTCCCCAGGATGTAGCTGTCAGCTGATCCCCCTCTGGGAAGAGGAGGAGACGGCAGAGGAAGAGGAGGGGAGAGGAAGAGGAATTGGCAGGTGTGGATGGGACAGGAGACTGGGGGTTGGGGGCTCTTGCTGGCCGATGGTGACATTGGGGTGGTCTGTTATACAGATAAAAGAACCCCCTCTCTCTCCTTCAGTCTCCCTCCATCCTGTAAGAGCTGATTTGCAGCTGTAGGCTCCTGTAATGCATTTCAGAGAAGAAAGTCAGAAAAGGACTTACTGTAACCTGCGCGCACATGTCCTGTGTGCACACTTGTCTCCTATGACTTCATGCAGCACTGAATAAAGGCCGCTACATGACAGAAACTCAACACCAGTCCTTTAATGATGAACACCTCTCGTGCTATTTATAGCAAGAGCTCAGTGTATAGGTTCCACATGTTCACTACATCACTTTCTGCTGGTGGTGTAACGTCTGCGTGTGATACAGCTGGATGACCTTTCACCTTTCACCCCACCTCTCTCATTCACGTAGAAAAGCAGCGCACACACAGGACAGAGCCTTTGTCTTTTTTCTACATCTGCCATACAAGATGGAGTCCAGATCTGCTGTGTCTTTGAACTGCATCAACTATCACTGGAGTTGACAGCCGAGTGTTGAAACGTTCTTTGAACTGGCACTGTGACGTGATATCAGCCGCAGATGGTGGTAACCTACTTTCTTTTTGTGATAACTTGAAAAATAGCACAGGTCTCACCGGACGTCCATATGGAGCATTCCTTACCGAGTGTCGATTTCAACCTCGTTAAATTGGTTGTGTGTTTCTTTTTTGTTTTATTCTATGCATCACTTACAGCCTGTTTTGTTACAGTGTTGAAGTCGGTTTCTCTTCTCGTGCGTCGGTTTCTCTTCTCGTGCGTCCGCCCTGCATGAATGGTGTTTAGGAAACAGAGAGAACAGGAAAGGCAGAGCAGGCAGGGAAGAATAGAGGGATATCCCCTTACAGGGTTCCCTCCTTTTCCCTCCAGGATAGAGGCGGTGAGAACTTCGGAAAGGGTGGGGGGATGGTAAATCACACCACCTGTCCACACACAAACCTGTGCACATGCGTTCCAAAAAATCACATGTGAATACAAACACAAGCGTGCATGCCTCCGCTCTGAGGCCTGTCTGCTGCTGAGAGGTCCTCTCTCTTTCCCTTTGTGTGTGTCTGTGTTTGGCTAGAGACCCTCAGATTAGCCCTATGTGGCCCAGATTACAACCAGATCAGTGCTGGCACATATTACACCAGCCTGTGAACCTTCATTGGGACAGTGCGCCAGCCTGGGCTTTAGGGGCTGACAAACCCATGTAATTACACTTCTGTGGCGAGGAGAAGTACAGTCACTGATTTACACAAGCTGTTGTTTATACTGTTGTGGTGTGAGTTACGCACGCAATCCCGGAAGTGTCAAAAGGATAAATGCATGTTTTGTGAAGCGGGAGCTGGGAGTGGAAGGTTTTAGTTTACTCTGTCACATTTGCTTTCCCCAAACAAATGTGACTTTTTGGGTCTGCTTTTACATTCAGCACTCTTCCCCCTAGTGGCTGCAAAGGGAAACACACACGAGGGAAACGCACACGGATGAATCCATCTGACAGTACAGGAATAAACCTTGCAAAAGGCTCTCTTGATGACGTCGCATCTGTAGAAAAACATATTTTTCAATCTGCAATTTGAAAGGAAAACCTCTTATGTAGTGGCTGATAATTTGTTTGTTTCATCCAAGGTGCCACCAGGGACGTCGGCTCAGCTCTGACTAGGATGTGCATGCGACACCGCAGCATTGAGACAAAATTACGCCACTTCACCAAGTAAGTGTCACTGGCTTCCCCCCCTCCATTGCAATTTTCGTACCTCTCTTACTCCGAGAGGATTATTTTGATCCGAGATCCCATCCCTGCTGACCTCCCTCTCTGCCACTCTTCACGGAGTGTTTTTGCGCCATGGATGGAAGTAAAGCTATTTGTTATGCCTCTCACTCGCTCTTCTCACACTGTGCCTCCTTGTCACTGCAGTGCTCTTATGGAAGGCCTGGTTACGCCTCTTCAGGACAGAATAGAGGAATGGAAGAAGACAGCCAATCAACTGGACAAAGACCATGCCAAAGGTGAACAACATGGAAATACAAACTATAAATACGTGTGTGTGAGAACTGTACATTTGACAGGAGCTGACATTTTCCTTGGTTGCTCTACGCAGAATACAAGAGGTCTCGTCAGGAAATCAAAAGGAAGTCGCTGGATACCATAAAACTCCAGAAAAAAGCAAGAAAAGGTGAGAAAACACTTCCCACTATGGCAAGAATGTGTAATTTATCAACCTCCCACACCTTCATCGACATTTTAAGGCAGATATTAATGAAGTATGCTGTGCTGCTGGTCTACTTTCTGCTCTAATGGTTCAGATTAAACTGGCGACATCTAGAGTGTAGCATCAGATATGACAACTCAACCAAATCATAATGCCTGGCACAATTTCAAAAGCTCCTTTCTAGCTTTGGGTGATTTACAGCTTCTACCTCATAAATCAAATAAATGATCTTCTTTCCTGGCTGTTTGCATTAGCCCCTGCTGGATGTAATTAAACGCCTATTTTCATCCAGGATTTACTGCAAGCCAGTAGTACGGTCTGGTCATAAACATGCAATGTGCCCTGATGTGATACAGCTAACATTGCCTGTTCTTCTGTCTCTCCTCCCCTGCCTGTCCCTGCAACCTCTCCTCTATTTCTTTCTGGCTATTTCCCCTGGCTGTAGAGCTTCTAGGTATGTCTGCTGTGCTCCATGACATAGTTTTTAAAGGCATTGTAATACTTTTTTTAACAAACTGCCAGTAAAAAAACGGTGTTTTCTTAGCATGTTTTGTTTAAGAAAAGGAATTGTTTGACATTTCGAGAAATTGGTTTATTGAATTTCCTGCAGAGAGATGAGAAGAGGATAGCACTCTCCACTGAATGCTAAAGAGGCTACCACCAGCAGCCTTTTAGATTGGCTTTAAACAAAGGCTGTAAACAGGGGGAAACGGCTACCCTTGCTTGAGTAACAAAACTACCAACTTTTTTATATTTCACAAAATAATCTAATTAATCTCTTTTTTTATTCATACAAACAAATTGAATTGTACAAACTACATAGTGCTATGTTAGTTAGTTAGCTAGCTTGCTCCTGTTCCCTGTTATTAGTCTGTATGCTAACCTAAGCTAACGAGCTGCCCAATGTAGCTTTATGTTTTGATTGCTGTCTTCTCATTTAACTCTCGAAAAGAAAGCAACTTTCCCCAAATATCTAACATTGAGTATTCTTTTACCTGAACTTGAAACTCATTGTCGAAATCCAAACATTGAAGATGTAAGTTATATATGTAAATAAACAGGCTTAGGTCATGGCAGGAATAGAACAGGTGTTCCTAATGGCATTACCGACAGCTCTGTTCTATTTAAGTATCCACAATGCAGTGCAACAGGACCCTTAAACTGAAGCAGCTAAATGGTATTTCTTTAGCCATCATAAAATGTATCACTCATTCAAATGCAGCCTTTCAACTCTCTAAAAGCCTCTTAATAAAGTAAGAACTGCCAATTTTTGGCAAAGTATCTCTTAGACAATCTTTCATTCCTCTCAGTAATTTTAGCGTCTTTGTCTTGAACTGACATTTGGCTCCCCTTAGCTAAGTGCTAAAAAACACTCCCAGAGACCTAAACTTTGGTTTTAAGGGCCTATTAATTAGCAAGCTGTCATTCTCATGGGACTCTTAATTTAATCAGTGTCATAATACGCTGGTGCTCTGCAATATTAGCCAATTCAACTGCTATTTCTAAAACGCATAGAAGGTGCCAGTCAAAGTATAAAAGACAATAAGACTGTTGGAATAACTATGATATAAGAAACGTAGCAAAAACCAAATCTGTGCAATCGTTTTCTACATAAGCTGATGAAAGATATTTTTTTTCTTCAGTTGGACTATAGACATTTTATAAAGAATAAAACATGGAGTAGACATCTGGACAGGGGTCTTGTTTAGTACAGAATATCTGCAGACAAAAGTATTTTTCTTACTTATGTTTTTCAAGTTTATAGATAGCTACAATGAGGGCATTGTTTAAGATTAAACCAAAAAATGGTAAGATATATCAGGTGTTTTTTTCTGGCAGAGTAATTGACGCCATCAGTGACAGAAAATATGGCATCTCCATTTTCATTTTCATTGCAACCTTTTATTCTTTTGCCTTCCGTCATCCATCATCTAGTGTCATTGTGGTTTGCAATCACGAATAACTCTTTAGACATTCTCTTAACATCCATTTCAGGACATTCAAGTCACCACCAGTTGTTTTGCATCAGTTCACGATTGTTGACATGTTTCAGCGTCCACTCATTCCCATGAACATGAATCACTTGAGTGTAATGTTTGTCAGTGTGTTGACCTCCAGTACACAGCAATGTATCATTATGTGTTCTAATCATCTCGTTTTGTTTTACTCTTTCCCTCCTCCCTGACCTATGTCCACTTTACTTCCTTCACATCGTTATCACCCGCCCCTCAATTTCTCAATCTCTCTTCATTCCTCCTCCTCTCTTATCTTTCTTTATTCAACCCTCCTCACATCTTCCCTCCCTCCGCCCTCCCCTCTTCTGTGTGTCTGCACCCTTTGCTTTGCATTTTAATAGGCCGGGGTAACTTGCGCCCCCAGCTGGACAGTGCCATGCAGGACGTGAGTGACATGTACCTGCTGATGGAGGAGACGGAGAAGCAGGCGGTGCGCAGAGCCCTGCTGGAGGAGAGGGGGCGTTACTGTACTTTCATCACCCTGCTGCAGCCTGTGGTGGTGAGGAACATTTAGACTTCACCTCGCGGCTGTAAATACATGTTTTGCAGATGTGGGAAGTAGTGGTGTACAAATACTTCGTTGCTGTACCTAAGTACATTTGTCTGGTAACGTTACTTTACTCCACTACTTATTTTTCTGATTACTTTTTACTTTTCTTTCATACATTTTTAACACAAATGCCTGTACTTTATACTTCTTACATTTTCAAAACAGGCTCGTTACTTAAGTTTTAATCTGTCTTTGGAGGCAAGATCATTATTATTTAGAGTCATTGCGTGCCTTTTTTCACACGATCCGTGTATCCATCATTTCCTGGTCTTCTCTAAAGAAGAGGGACCAATGGAAACGTTGTCATGTTGCCGTTGTTCAGCATCAAAACGTTCATTAGCTAACAATGACATTATTGTTCTATTCATATGAAGTGAGGTCAGGTACTCTTTAAAACAGCTGGTAGTTATGGGTACTTTTTACTTAAGTACATTTCGAAGCCCATACTTCTTTACTTTTACTTGAGTAAAGTATGTGTGTACTTTGCCATCCCTGATGTTTTGCTTTGTTGCTGATGTAGTCTCCGTTTAATTTGACCCATCCTGTTTCCCCCTCCAGAATGCAGAGATAGCCATGCTGGGAGAAATAACACATTTACAGCCAATTGTTGATGACCTCACTTTGCTGACTGAAGACCCCCACAAGCTGCCACCCGCCAGTGAGCAGGTAAGGGCCGATAACGATTCTACCGATGCTGCTGCTACACTTATTATCTGACATGCACAGATGGGCAGGTTATTTTGATCCAAATCAAATCCACTTTGTGTGATTACAGTTCACAGTTTTAATGAGTCTGTTGATTCTATCCTTTTATAATAACGACCACTAGGATCAAAACAAACACATAATCGATCCAACAAACAATTATTTGTGGTATAACAAAAGCCTTACACAACATATTTTGTGTCAGGGAGAAGTTCAGATTTATTTACTCTTGTGTTTTTATTTAATTTAACTAAGACTATAGACGAGGCTATTATTCCACTAGAGATAAATGACGGTGTCCCTGGTATATTATATACAAAAATAGCTCCTATGCCTTGGAGCATAATATGCGTGGCTATATGCTCGTGAAAAAAGTTACTAACACATAATTATATTATTAACTCCTGATTGAGTAACACTTGCTTAAAAATACAATGCTTAGCTGTTTCAGGAAATTATAAAGCCTTTTCTGAAATCGACATACCTTCCCTATTACGATTGCACCACACCATGGCTAAACCGAGTGATTTAAAATGAATTCTTCCCCCTTGAGCACAGCTTGTCGAATAACCTTTTGGGGAGATGAGGATACAAGTCCCAATTAGCATTTGTTGTATTACTATTTTAACAATTACACGTATATATCATCACCATATGATTATGTGTTGCCGCAGGTCATCCGGGACCTGAAGGGCTCCGACTACAGCTGGTCCTACCAGACCCCCCCTTCCTCCCCAAGCAACACAGGCTCCAGGAAGAGCAGCATGTGCAGGTATAAACACACTCGTATACACACACCCACCCCTTGTTGCTCTTTGTTCTCTGTTCAGCGTGCATTGTTTCATATACCATGTCAGGTGTGTTGCTACGGGCGGATTATTATTCATGCTGGATCTGAGCTGTCATGTTGTTTTGAGTAAACACCTATGCACAGTCTTGATTTCAACTCTGTTATTACACCAAAAAGCAAAGACAAAAGTGCATAAAGTATGTCATGAATACAGGTGCTGGGGACCCCCTCCCCCCACCACTACAGAGCCACACTATCAGTGACAGGCGACACGCACTACACGGTGTATCTCGCCAGCTTCTCCGCTCGTGCTCGTGGCAGATTTGCACTTCTCAAGCTTCTTACAGCCAGATTAGCTCCAAAGCTGTAAAACATTACAGCCTGACAGCCGTGATCCTAGACGAGAACCAAGTTTTACATATTTGAAAGTCTAAGGAAGGAAAATGTGGGTCAAAAGAGCTTTTTGGGTCAGGAGCGGAGATTCTCTTCACATATAAACCCTTGAATTGTTCAGTTAAAGGAACATCAAGCCTCGAGTCGCCCTGCTTTAATGTTACGGTTCTGACATAACATCACTGATATCTTTGCCGATTAACACAGCTGCATCTTTTTTGTATTCTACATGTATTGTCAACGCAGCCACTTAAAGGAATGACGCAAAACCGGCTTGACCGATGTCAATGTTTTAGTTAATAATCATAATAATAAATTGTATTTCTATAGCGCTTTAGTTCATCATTAAAAACCTTTTTCATACCAAAGCGTGTCATGATTCAGTTGTGGGGGATTTTCAGTGGTATATGGAAATTCAAAAGAAGTGGCCGTTTATGTGCAGACCTACTTGGTTCTCCATCTGTTTCTGATCCAAAGGCAAACGCAATGAAGCAAAACGGAAGAAACACAAGCTCTCGGAACGCTTATTAAAAGACACAGATGAGAGAGAAAGGGGCATAAGGACAGTGTAATGAATCATTTATAGTTATTTAATTTGTCATATTTAGTTAGCATTCTTCCACGAGCCTCATCCCAGGGGAAAAAGATTAAGGAGAAGTGATAACTTCAGATCAATTCCGGAGGGAGAGGAGGAGGAGGAGGAGGAGGAGTGGGGGAGAAGTACAGAGGGAAGGTGAGACGCATATGTTGCACATTTTCAAACGCGTGGGTGACAAAGAGAAGCAACGCTGAGTGAGAATGACAGAGCAGGAGACACAAAGCGAAGACGGATGTTAATGTTCAGAGGGAAGGCAAAATCAAAAGAAGGGATCAATGCACCAAAATTAGAAGAATGGCATAATTTTGAATGTTCACTGCCTTCCCGATCCCAGCTTTTGCGATACATTTTTCATGGAACTTGTTATGCTCTTTTGCACTGGCCTACACATAAATCTCCCTGTAACACGTTTCAGAACAAAGTAAGGCGAGGGAAATGATGAAATATTCATCATGATCCTGTTTCACATTCATATTGTATGCTTTTATGGAAGATTTACGATGCTCACATAGACTCAAATCAAACAAGGGGAACATGTGAAATAAAAAAGGTATGCAGGCATTTACTCTGGCATAATTTAGAACAAACAACACGTTAAAAGGCAGTGATTTGTCTTTATTCCTTTAATGTTGATCTGACTGTTTCCATGCTACATGAAAATAATTGCCTCATAGCACAGGGAAACAAAGTGAGGTGAGAGTCAGTTTTGTCCCACAGAGATCAGCATGGTAACTGAATGCAAAGCACTGTCATCACTCAGCATAGGAAGGCATGAGGGGGCTTTTCTTTTGAGAAGACAAAGATGCATCATTCATTTTCCATTTGAAACCCAAATAAGCAATCGCAGCTACAGTATGGGGCCAAACCGTATCCTTGCTTAGACAAACTGATAGCGGCCATGACGGACATCCTTTCACATTAAAATAGTTCCCTGTGGTCCAAAGGGCTGCATTCAAAAACACATCAAAATAATTCTCAAACCCAAAATCAAAAATGTGCTGCAAGCCATAGCCGCGCCCATGGTCAGACCCTCATTATGAGATACGATAGGTGATTGTTTTAACATTTAACACGATAGTTGATTGGTTTAACATTTTTAAAATGTATGTTGCATCTTCAAACCGCTGTGCCTCTTCAAAGATAAAGTGTTCTTATTATTGACACATGTATGCGCCTCTATGCTGGAAAACACAGAAATGCAAAACAACTCTTCATTTTGTTTGTGCCATTTTAATGCGGCATATGATAAAACTAACTGATACATAAAAGGGAAATACAAATGCCTTTTTCCCTTGTTAGATTTCATTTAGTCAATAGAAATCCTCCATTTATCGAAGTGATGACTCATTAGATGAAAACATAAGAGGAAAATACAAATGTCGATGTATTTCTTGGTGGATTTGTTTTTATTTGGTTGTTATCAATACTCCATATATTTTGAGTTTAAGCTCATGTGTTATCCTGTCAACAGCATTCTCCAGATGCCCTCTGCAGGCGCCCATCGGCTCAGCAGCGTCTCCTCCCACGACTCGGGCTTCGTATCTCAGGACGCCAACACCCACTCCAAGCCTCCGTCACCCATGCCCTCTGACATCGCCAGCCAGGTAGCGAACTCAGCCATAAAACTGAACTTTATTCTCCAATCAGGGGAGACTGGGGGGGATTATGTCGGCCAAACCAGCAACAAATCAGACTTCCTCTAAATCCCTCAGGCCAAACACACAGAAACACACCACTTTATTGTCAGTGTCGATCTACTACCATTCTCTATACTCTATATAAGATCAATCCTTTTCCATTGGGCATCTTCAATCTTGTCATGTTTGCATTTCAGACAAAAACACATCGGTCTCAATGCGAGAATACATTTTTTCCCCAAAGCCAGAGAGCTTATGGAGTTTTGCTGAAATGTAGAATTGTTATCCTCCAGACTGATAGTTATTCTGACTCTCACGGTCCGAACAGAGTGCAGAGTGCAGAGTACACTGGGCACCAGCTGATGCAATGTTCTTTTCTGAATAAATGATCTTAGAGGCTACTTTATTTTCAATATAGGCTATGGTCTATAGATCCCCTCAGAGACCAACATACCTCCCTCCTCCTAAAGCTCATCAACACTCTTCTCCAACTCTCACCCTCTTCCTATACATCTCTCATCTCTCACTCCTACCTTTCTCTCCGCTCTTCCTCTTCCCCTTCCCCTTCCACTTTGTTTTTACTCCATTTTCCATTTCCCAGAAATCAACCAGCTCAGCCTCCTCAGAGGCTTCAGAAACCTGCCAGTCTGTCAGCGAGTGCAACTCTCCCACGGCGGTTAGTACTGCATGAACCAATCTACTTGCTTTATTGAACACACACACATGCAGTCACACACACAAGCACTGTGCCATGCATTTCACCCGGTGTTATCTATAGCTTTAAGAGGCCTGCAGGCTCTTCCTGACAGCCACAGTCTATCCATGGATGTTGAGCACTCTGACTTGTCTGTCCGTTCTGCAGTTTGGCTCATGCTCATCCTTCGGTACCTTCCGCCCTGCTTTCTCACACACTGGCACCATCAGACCTCTGTCTGTCATACTTCCTGCGTCCCCCACATTTAACCACTCCCCCGGATCCAACACCCCCTCACCCACATCAAAGATTCCTAGCTGGAAGGTTTGTTTTCATTTGCAATTTAACTTTTTTTTTTCTTTCTTTTAAAACTTTGTTGCTTCTTTGCCTCTTGTGATTTATTGCCTTCATGCACATCGATAAGCAACTAGATTAACCTCACAGTCACCATTTTGCTGTTGCTCATCAAGCTCAGTTTAGCAATATTTGCTAAACTGAGACCGCTTTATCATTCAACAACACTGGCATAGCTTGGTGCCCATGTCTACATCTGCATCTAACCAGTTCATGAGCCAAACCAGCAGTTTCTGTGTTTAACTGGATTGCACGACTGTTGGGCGGCAAACCCTGAAGAGAGGCGCATATTTAGGACAGTCTTCATTATTCTGTCTGCCGCTGCAGGACTGGGCCAAATCCTGCGAGCCATCACTGGCCAGCACTCTGCAGCGTAGGAGGGAGTCTATGGATAAGATGAGAGAACTGGAGGCTCCGCCCAGTCCACTGGGGTATTCTGGGATGCATCCCGATGATCCACACCGAGCAAGAATGGGCCCAGGAAGCATTGCAGCCAAGGTAAGAAGTCCTCATGGAGTAAAAATGTAAATGTCAGTATATAAATGTGCCCACCTTTTTAGAATGTTGTGAACTGCATATGTAAATGTGTGCTAATCTTTATGTATTTTCTGTGTGTGTGTGTGTGTGTGTGTGTGTGTGTGTGTGTGTGTGTGTGTGTGTGTGTGCGTGCGTGTGCGCGCACTTCAGCATGGTGAGGCTCACTCTCCGGCAGCCAGTACTCTGGCCATGGTCCTGACCAGAGGCCTCAGTATGGAGCAGCAGAAGAGCAGCAGGGACTCTCTGCAGTACTCCAGCGGCTACAGCACCCAGACCAACACCCCATCCTGCTCCGAGGACACCATACCCTCCCAAGGTAACCCGTCCTTAACAGTTCTTCAGGGTCAAACATACATGGTTAGGCCAGTCAGGATGTTTACGTTATTCACAAATCGCACGGTATTTGAAATGTTCTTATGGATGAAAATGTCATTGCTCTTTCTAAGGGTGTACTTGCATCATTAAGCTTTTATATAATCATATTAATGCCATCAAATATTCCTGAAATAACAGTAAGATTGTTATCGCAATAGTTTTCTTGGACAATACATTGTCTTTATACATTTCTGAAACATACTTGTGTATTTTGAACAAGATATGATTTCTTCAAGATATCTCCCTCAAACAAAGTTGTTTTCTGTGTTCATTATTATGCAGAGGAAACATATAGATGCTCATGACTCACTGTCACCTCAGGTTCGGATTATGAATGCTACTCTCTCAATGGGGATGCTGACAGCGAAGGACAGGCAGACTTTGACAAGTCCTCCACCATCCCACGCCACAGTAACATCGCTCAGAGCTACCGCCGCATGATCCAGACCAAGAGGCCTGCCAGCACCGCAGGTCTGCCTGCAGGTAAGACCCTGCAGGGCACTACAAACGGTGCAGGGGGGAGCAGCTCCGCAGTCATCACCTCAGGGACGGCCACCATTCGCCGGACGCCATCTTCCAAAACTGGGGTGAGACGGACGCCATCCACAACTGGCCCCATTCCCATCCGGCCCCCCATCGTGCCGGTTAAGACCCCCACAGTGCCAGATTCCCCGGGCTATGGCAGCCCGTCACAGTACCATGCCGGCAGCGAGGAGTTTCTGTACGGTGATGACCCAACTGCTGGTGACTACATGAGGGCTTCTCCAAAGCGGATGAGCCTCCCCGATACAGCCTGGGGCTGTGGAGGAGGGGCGGACAGGACCCTTTACACCCAGCAGGCCCTGGGCATGGCTGCCCACAACGCTGAGGAAGATCCTCAGCTCGCTGCCAACCGCCACAGCCTGGTGGAGAAGATAGGGGAGCTGGCAGCCAGCGCAAACGCCCTCGGTGAGGGGAACTTCTCTTTCCACAGCCCACTGCCAGGGGATCCGGCTCGGTGTGTGCCGCAGGAGCCGTCCTCCACTACCCAGGAGGACAAGGATATGCTGGTGTCGATACGCCGGGGAGTGAAGCTCCGCAAGTCAGTGACTGATGACAGGTCGGCTCCCAGGTTCTTTCGGTAGCTGTCGGAGAAGAAGGCTGTGAGGAGGCAGCCGTGGTGCCCTTATTTCAAACTGAAGCTTTGTAGTGAGATGAGACAGCACTCATGTGACACATAAACTGAGGTACAAGTTATAAAGAGGATGTAATGTGGTGAATGAAGGCAAGTTCACAGAGTAAAGAGTGGACAACGTTAAGTCAATTAATGTCTTGTATGTATTGCGTACGTACAAAGTAATCCATATTCTTTTGGTTTTTATTCTTCTCTTTTGTTATTGTCTGTGGGCTTTGTGGCTGTGCTCTCTGCTCCCTGTGTGACTGCTTGTTTCAGCCCAGTTTGTTCCCTATTGCCCCAGTGATGAGGATGTCACTGCTGTAGAGATCGAATGCTTTGTGTCTTTGTTTTTCTTGCTCTTATGATTATTATAATATTGTGCATTTCTTAATTAACAAAGGACGCCTGTCAGTAAAAAGTGATGGGCACAGTGCTCTGTGAGCCTGTTTGTATGTTGTGTTTCTCATCATTACTGTACAACTACCGTATTACTGTTTTTGTTTAATAAGATGAGTAGCAGCTGTGTAAGTCATGTAAAATAGAAGCAATATGGCAGTGCTTTTATTGCTGTACTGTACTGTCAATATATTCTGCAATTAAACAGGCTTTTTATTGTTAAATTGCTTGATTGTCTTTGTCGAAAAGGTATACAGAAACTATTTCATCCATTGTGCCCACAATGCAGACAATTTCTTGGTTTTAGGTATTCACCAAATTCATTTCAAACCTTTATTTATACAGATAAATCCCATTGAGATCATTGATCTCTTTTTCAAGGGAGACCTGCTCAAGTAGTTCCACATGAAACATAAAAACATAAATAGAACAACAAAAGGACATCATACAGCATCATTTACATAATTATCCACATAAACAATAGCTTCCGATTCACTACCAAATTGTATTAGATTACCAATATATGTAAATTTATTTTTCCATTTTTTAAATTTTCATCTCTTTAGATTTATGTAACTATCATTTTGTATTAGAAATGCATTCCTTCTGAGCTTTCTCTACCTCACAATTTATACTGCACTTAAACTAAGTATGTTATGATTTGTGTATTTGTGTACATTTTGTACTGTTATCTTTATTTTCCCAGCGGTCTGTGTGCGGTTGTTTTATCTGAAACCCAATTCAATTAGTTTTTCCTGGTAATTTTCTGCTCAATTCTATATAACATTGCATGCAGTTGTACTATACAACACTGCACTGAAAACAGAGGGGGGCGCCAGAGCCCCTTCACTGTGGCCGAGCTAAATGGCGTTAACAGGAAACAGAAATGTAAGATATCAACATTACGGTCTCAGTAGAGAGACATTTGGCTGGCTGGAGAGATGAGCGATACATGTGATGAAGAAGAAAGAAAGACGGTAAGCACGTCTCACAGTTCACAGCCTCCAGAACAAACCACTTTCATGTTACACCATGTGCACCAACAAGCTAGCATACTCTTGTTTCAAAAGCACAACAAACATGGCCAAAACTGCAGGCTACCTCTTCACATTAATGACGTCAATTCCAAAAATAAACATTTTACGTAAACTGCCCCAGAGATTATATTTTGCAACAGTAGGCTATATAGTCCACATTATAGGTAGAAGGGGGGGAAAGGTGGAAGAAGTACTCAGTTCTTGTATTTAAGTAGGTACCAGAGAAGAAATACTCTTTTATAAGTGAAAGTCCTGCATTCAAAATGTTATTCAAGGACTTAAAAACGTGGATGACCTTAAACTTTTTGATGTTAAACACGACCAAAACTGAAGTTATTGTACTTGGCCCGAAGAATCTACGAAATAAATTATCTAAAGATATACTAACTATGGATGGCATTAATTTGGCCTCCATTTCATTTCATTTCAAACCTTTATTTAACCAAATTGATCCAGTGAGACTATGAATCTTGGTGTTATATTTGATCAGGATTTATCCTTTAACGCCCAATTAAAATCAATTTCAAGGACCGCCTACTTCCATCTACGTAACATTGCAAAAATCAGGCATATTTTGCCTCAAAATGATGCAGAGAAACTAGTCCATGCATTTGTTATTTCTAGGCTGGATTATTGTAACTCTTTATTATCGGGGTGTACCAAGAAGTCAGTCAAGTTGCTTCAGCTGATTCAAAATGCTGCAGCTCGTGTACTAACCAGAGTTAGGAAAAGGGACCACATTACTCCTGTTCTGGCTGCCTAACCCCCTGATCCCACCAGAAGCGTCTACGCTGCGCTGCGACCTCCTCCTGCGTCATAACCCACCAGGCGCGTTTCAAACGTTGCGGAAGCGGAGCGTCGTGTGTGCAGCCTCGCAGTTGTTGATTTTGGAATATTTCCTGGAAATTTGTACTTCTACAAGTAGTAGGCTACGTAGTTAAATGGTTTATGTTTGTGTCTGTTTAAATCGTGTTTATTGTTGTTATTTCCTATTTTGTTGTGTTGTAGACTACAGACACAGTTAATAATAATTGTAATATTGTGGTGACCACCTATTTAACCACTGGGACATAATTCATACTTGGAACTACAGTTGCGGTTATTGTTCCCACACGGACATGTTATGGGTTACCTATAAATAGGTGTGCCCTCTTGGCTCTCTCTCTTGTCGACCCGGGCTGCGACCCGACAACATGTCCTTTGCAGCTTGTAAATAAATTGCTATTCTTGCACCTTCCTTGCACCGCCTCTGACTCCATATCTCTCGGCACTACACTGGTGACCCCGACAAGTCTCGAGAAGTTTCCGGGACGGACCCGAACACGGCAAAAGGAACTCATGTTTCTTTCTCGAAATGCCGGGGATTTATGGAATCGTCCGTGGCTGCCACCGGCACGCGGACTGAGGCTCGGTGCGCGCCCCGCAGAAGAGCTGGGGACGTTGCTCGCCGTTCCTGCATCGGCTTTCCAACCAGCAGGGGGACGATGCACGACCTGCTGGGTCGACCAGCAAACCGATTGCTACCTCGTGGGCTTGTTTCTTCGGGGCGTGCGGCTGCACGTCCTGGCTGCGCGGGCTGACGGCGACTAGCGGCTAACCACGAGGGGCTAACGACGGCTAGCAGCTACCCATGGCAGCCAGCTGACGGCTTCCGGCTAGCGGCCGTCGACACCAGCTAACAGCTAACCACTACAGCTAACGGCTAGCAGCTACCGACGGCTAACAACGACAGCTAACAGCTAACAACGGCTAACAGCTAACGACAACTAGCAGCTACCGACGGCTAACAACGGCTAACAGCTAACGACAACTAGCAGCGGCAGCTAACGGCTAGCAACTAATGACGTGTTGACATCTGACTGTTAACAATTTTTTTTCCGGTGGAGGTTCGACCAGCCGGTTGACCTCATGTGGACACTCTCATTTTTTTTCACCACCTCGACGGCGGTTCCAGACGCCACTCACGGTATCATCGACGCTTGGGTGGCGCACTCCTGGACCCCCTCTCGCCTCGACAGTTCCGGACGTCGCCCATGCTCCATCGGCCCATGGGTGGCGCGCTCCGGGACCCTGTCTGGCCTCTCCTGCTTCCCGGTGATGCCTCAGCACCTGCTGAGGACTTCATGCCCGCCGCCGCGGCACGTCTGCCTGCGGCCGGGTTGTGCTCCTTCCTCCCGGGGGGACTGCTCCTGTCTTCCGGGGATACCTCGACGCCTGCCGAGGACTTCATGCCCGCCGCCGTTGTGCGTCTGCCTGCGGCCGGGTTGCCCTCTCTTCCGGGGATACCTCGACGCCTGCCGAGGACTTCATGCCCGCCGCCGTTGTGCGTCTGCCTGCGGCCGGGTTGCCCTCTTTCCTGCTGGGTTCTCCGCAACACCTAGTGCGGCCCCCTTACGACGGCCCGCCCCCGGTGTGGGTGCCCTCGCCCTCGTTAGGGCCCCTGCCCTCTCCTGCGGCCCCCTTTCGTGGCCCGTTCCATGGCCCGGTCCTCACCTGCGGCCCCACCCTCCTCGGCCCTTGTGATGTTTCCTCCACGGACGTGGGGATATATTTTTTTGCCATGTTTGAATTCTGGGGGGGCTTGTGTGGTGACCACCTATTTAACCACTGGGACATAATTCATACTTGGAACTACAGTTGCGGTTATTGTTCCCACACGGACATGTTATGGGTTACCTATAAATAGGTGTGCCCTCTTGGCTCTCTCTCTTGTCGACCCGGGCTGCGACCCGACAACATGTCCTTTGCAGCTTGTAAATAAATTGCTATTCTTGCACCTTCCTTGCACCGCCTCTGACTCCATATCTCTCGGCACTACACTGGTGACCCCGACAAGTCTCGAGAAGTTTCCGGGACGGACCCGAACACGGCAAAAGGAACTCATGTTTCTTTCTCGAAATGCCGGGGATTTTTGGAATCGTCCGTGGCTGCCACCGGCACGCGGACTGAGGCTCGGTGCGCGCCCCTCAGAAGAGCTGGGGACGTTGCTCGCCGTTCCTGCATCGGCTTTCCAACCAGCAGGGGGACGATGCACGACCTGCTGGGTCGACCAGCAAACCGATTGCTACCTCGTGGGCTTGTTTCTTCGGGGCGTGCGGCTGCACGTCCTGGCTGCGCGGGCTGACGACGACTAGCGGCTAACCACGAGGGGCTAACGACGGCTAGCAGCTACCCATGGCAGCCAGCTGACGGCTTCCGGCTAGCGGCCGTCGACACCAGCTAACAGCTAACCACTACAGCTAACGGCTAGCAGCTACCGACGGCTAACAACGACAGCTAACAGCTAACAACGGCTAACAGCTAACGACAACTAGCAGCTACCGACGGCTAACAACGGCTAACAGCTAACGACAACTAGCAGCGGCAGCTAACGGCTAGCAACTAATGACGTGTTGACATCTGACTGTTAACAATTTTTTTTCCGGTGCCGGAGAGGAGGTTCGACCAGCCGGTTGACCTCATGTGGACACTCTCATTTTTTTTCACCACCTCGACGGCGGTTCCAGACGCCACTCACGGTATCATCGACGCTTGGGTGGCGCACTCCTGGACCCCCTCTCGCCTCGACAGTTCCGGACGTCGCCCATGCTCCATCGGCCCATGGGTGGCGCGCTCCGGGACCCTGTCTGGCCTCTCCTGCTTCCCGGTGATGCCTCAGCACCTGCTGAGGACTTCATGCCCGCCGCCGCGGCACGTCTGCCTGCGGCCGGGTTGTGCTCCTTCCTCCCGGGGGGACTGCTCCTGTCTTCCGGGGATACCTCGACGCCTGCCGAGGACTTCATGCCCGCCGCCGTTGTGCGTCTGCCTGCGGCCGGGTTGCCCTCTCTTCCGGGGATACCTCGACGCCTGCCGAGGACTTCATGCCCGCCGCCGTTGTGCGTCTGCCTGCGGCCGGGTTGCCCTCTTTCCTGCTGGGTTCTCCGCAACACCTAGTGCGGCCCCCTTACGACGGCCCGCCCCCGGTGTGGGTGCCCTCGCCCTCGTTAGGGCCCCTGCCCTCTCTTGCGGCCCCCTTTCGTGGCCCGTTCCATGGCCCGGTCCTCACCTGCGGCCCCACCCTCCTCGGCCCTTGTGATGTTTCCTCCACGGACGTGGGGATATATTTTTTTGCCATGTTTGAATTCTGGGGGGGCTTGTGTGGTGACCACCTATTTAACCACTGGGACATAATTCATACTTGGAACTACAGTTGCGGTTATTGTTCCCACACGGACATGTTATGGGTTACCTATAAATAGGTGTGCCCTCTTGGCTCTCTCTCTTGTCGACCCGGGCTGCGACCCGACAACATGTCCTTTGCAGCTTGTAAATAAATTGCTATTCTTGCATCTTCCTTGCACCGCCTCTGACTCCATATCTCTCGGCACTACAATATTCCAGTTATAAACGACATGAATCAAAGATGTGTTGCTGTATTTTAGTGGTAAAAAAATATGCATTCATCATCATAATTATTCTATATATATATAATTTACAGTGCCTGTAAACCGGAGGAGAACGCTGGCATGTATTCTCCTACTTGAAAGACGGTGGTGGGGGGGAGGAGAGGAGCCGGATTTGGGTGCACCCGGCGCACCCCCTCAACCAGCAAAGCAGACAACAAGGTGATTTTCATCACTTCCTTCCTGCCTGCGCTGCGCTGCGTCAAAAATAGGATTCATCCTATATGTTAGAAATTCCTTGCGGCGAGGAGCTTCTGGGACGCTTCGAGCCGCGGCGCGGCTCAGCGGGTCTGGTGGAATAGCACCCATTGACTAGAGTGGCCGCGATCGCTAAAAACGCCATGCCAGCGTTCTCCTCCGGTTTACAGGCACTGTAAATTATATATATATATATAGAATAATTATGATGATGAATGCATATTTTTTTACCACTAAAATACAGCAACACATCTTTGATTCATGACGTTTATAACTGGAATATTACAATTATTATTAACTGTGTCTGTAGTCTACAACAAAATAGGAAATAACAACAATAAACACGATTTAAACAGATACAAACATAAACCGTTTAACTACGTAGCCTACTACTTCGAGCCGCGGCGCGGCTCAGCGGGTCTGGTGGAATAGCACCCATTGACTAGAGTGGCCGCGATCGCTAAAAACGCCATGCCAGCGTTCTCCTCCGGTTTACAGGCACTGTAAATTATATATATATATATAGAATAATTATGATGATGAATGCATATTTTTTTACCACTAAAATACAGCAACACATCTTTGATTCATGACGTTTATAACTGGAATATTACAATTATTATTAACTGTGTCTGTAGTCTACAACAAAATAGGAAATAACAACAATAAACACGATTTAAACAGATACAAACATAAACCGTTTAACTACGTAGCCTACTACTTGTAGAAGTACAAATGTCCAGGAAATATTCCAAAATCAACAACAACTGCGAGGCTGCACACACGACGCTCCGCTTCCGCAACGTTTTGAAACGCGCCTGGTGGGTTATGACGCAGGAGGAGGTCGCAGCGCTGCGCAGCGCGGCGCAGACGCGGCGCAGACGCGGCGCAGACGCGGCGCAGACGCGGCGCAGACGCTCCTGGTGGGATTAGGGGGTAACCCCCTGATCCCACCAGAAGCGTCTGGTCTGCGCTGCGGCTGCGGCATTTTTAGCGATCACGGCCACTCTAGTCAATGGGTGCTATTCCACCAGACCCGCTGCGCCGCGGCTCGAAGCGTCCCAGAAGCTCCTCGCCGCAAAGGAATTTCTAAAATATAGGATGAATCCTATTTTTGACCCGACGCAGCGCAGCGGGTCTGGTGGAATACTGCGAGGCTGCACACATGACGCTCCGCTTCCGCAACGTTTTGAAACGCGCCTGGTGGGTTATGACGCAGGAGGAGGTCGCAGCGCGGCGCAGCGCAGACGCTTCCGGTGGGATCAGGGGGTTACACTGGCTCCCTATAGAACACAGGATAGAATTTAAAATTCTTCTTCTCGCCTACAAAGCCCTTAATGGGCAGGCGCCATCTTACCTTAAATAACTCATTATACCCTTCTGTCCTACTAGGGCATTGCGTTCCAAGAATTCAGGGTTGTTGGTTGTTCCTAGAATCTTTAAAAGTACAATGGGAGCCAGAGCCTTTTCTTATCAAGCTCCACATTTGTGGAATCAGCTTCCAGTTTGTGTTCGGGCGACAGACACCCTATCCGTTTTTAAGAGTGCGCTTAAGACCTTCCTTTTTGATAAAGCTTATAGTTAGGGCTGATTAGATTCAGCCCCTAGTTTTGCTGATATAGGCTTAGTTTGTCGGGGGACATCTTACCTCTTCCTTCTCTCTGTCTATACCTGTGTACTCTCATGTTCCCAAATGTCTTTCTTTTTGGTGTCTATATACGCCGGGATCCGGAGTCATGGATGATCCTGCGGTCCTGTGTCCTGGATCGCGAGCGCTGGATCTTGAGTCGTGGCTGTGGTCCTGGATCATAGGTCCTGGATGGATATCCTCGTGGATTCATCTTCCTATTATACACACATGCATTTCCAAACATTGGGACTACCTATGTTGCAAATGTATTATCTTTTCAATTTACACACGCCATCTATTGCATGTCTGTCCGTCCTGGGAGAGGGATCCCTCCTCTGTTGATGGACTCTGACATGACAAATGTAACATTTGTGATATTGGGCTATATAAATAAACATTGATTGATTGATTGATAAAAGAACAAAAGTATTAACATCAAGATATACTTAAAGTGCCATAAGTAGGAGTACCTCATTATGCAGATCTGCCCATTTCAGAATAATATATGTTATATGTTTTGATTATAATGATTGATGCCTTAAAGTGTTTATTAAAGGTGGAGCTAATTTACATTTCCTTGTACATACTGCAGGGTAGATTGTGAATTTTACTCCAGGTGTAACTAAAGTGTTTAAGTGTATATGTTATTTGACATCATTAATCCAAATCTGTAAAGTAACTAAAGGTATTAAATACATGTAATCTAGTAAAAGTACACTATTTACTTCTGCATTGTAGTGGGGTAAGGCAGGCACAACATTGAAATACTCAAGTCCCTCAAAATTGTACTTAAGTGCAGTACTTGAGTAATGTAGTTACTTTACAGCAGGCTATTTAAAATGTATATTCCCTGGCATGTATTATTCTTGAAATGATTGGTCCTGGGAAAACAACTTATAAATTGACTGTGCAAAGCTTTTTACCCCCATGGACAACAGTGATGATAAACAACGGGTCGTTCTCTGGATAACCGACTTATATTGGAGTGCACTGCTGTGTGTGATATGTGCATGAAGTCAATTTAAGATAACTCTTAAGAAGCATGATAACAGTACACCTTGGACACACAACAATAGAGTATAAGTGGAGGAATGAGGCGTTTTC
The DNA here is from genome assembly GCF_902827115.2 of Pseudochaenichthys georgianus. Classification (NCBI taxonomy): domain Eukaryota; kingdom Metazoa; phylum Chordata; class Actinopteri; order Perciformes; family Channichthyidae; genus Pseudochaenichthys; species Pseudochaenichthys georgianus. The sequence goes on along the minus strand of NC_047508.1, from coordinate 17,856,487 downwards.
AAGATATATGAATATTGGTGCCCTATTTTAATCCCTCTGAGTCATCCCTGATAGAGCTCGCTGATATACAAATACAATTGGAGACTGAGAAGGTCTGAATCGGACCACAGTATAAAAAAATCAGACAGTTGGATCCAGTGGGCTATCTATAATGAGGGCTGGATGTTTCTTGTTTTGGTCCTATGAGTAAATCCTATAGCAGGACCATCACGAGTGAAGGAATGAATAAATCTGCCTGGCATAGGAAGACTCAACGTCATAATCCCCCCAGCCTCATAAATAGCTCATCATTGAATTTACACTATTAGCCTTGAACTGGCCAAGTAATGGAATTTGGCTGGGGCTTGCTTGGATAATTAACTGAGAAAATAATTTAGGAGATTGGTTTGAATCCGAGTCTATGTTCTCACTCTCTTAACTGTGTTTCAAAGAGAACATCATCACTGCCAAAACAACCTCACCTCTTAGTTGGGTAGCGCGAGAGGGACACCAAGCTCTGCTAATTTTCATCTTCTTCTCTTTCTTCATGCCTTTTGATGATGTGAGGAATCTTTTAATGTGCTATTAGGGAGCCGTGATTGTCGGAGGCTAAGAATGAGATAGTGTTCAAATCAATGAACGTTTCTTAGTGTGCTAATCACTTGGGCAACCCCGGGCTACACTAATCAGAATGTAGATATAATAAATATAATGTAGAATTGTATCGAAACAACAGGCCATGCATTAATCATGAAATTATTTTTGGCTTTTTCAGACAAAGTGGCTGCCGTTTTATTTGCCGTTCTCGTTTTGCTTAGTCTGTCATTGAACAAACATCAGCTCTTATGAGATGTGACATTCTGAGGAAAAGGCTACAATATGCTGGGTAATTCGGTGCTTTGGTTTTGTTGCTGTTTTTCTCACACCTGACATTTTCAAAACCCAAATTCTGAACCAGGTTGCACACGTCGTTCCATAATTAATACCTCTAATAAACCGTTCTACAGCACTGCTTAAGCGCTACAGTAGGTGGTAGGAGCCCTTAGGGGATCACAGATCAAATCTAATAAGCCGTACCTAATACATGTGGGAAATGTCTTTTATATTTATCCAGCTCCTTGAAATGCTTTCTGCCTTCAAGTAGTGATGAGGGGAAAATGTCCTGAGGGGCTCATATACAAAGGAACGCGATGATGAATGTTACTATAGAGCTGTTGCTCCTGTCGTGCTGTTGCCAGAAATGTCTCTTTGCAGCTCTTCAATGGGAACATGTGGGGTAAGAGTTCTGTAAATGTCCACGTTAAATGTTCTCAGACACATAACAACCAGAGATGCTTAGTCATCCATTGTAATTGTCCCGTCATGCTTTAATAAACTTGCCTTTTGCGACCAATTATTTCATTGATTTTGGCAAGAACACTTTTTTTTAAAGACTTTTTAAACACTCTATGGCTTAAATCTCCTATTAACTGATGCTAGTTCCAAGTACTCCAGACATTATTTGCATCCATTTCCTGTTTGTTTGTGTGGATTTTTCCCCCCTCTGCTTTTCCAGGAAGAACAATGTACATTATTGGACCTCCATCCCCTTAAATCCCATCATCCCCTGTCTCTAAGGAGCACAGAAGCTGCAGTAGAATGTTTTAAATGCTACAAGGCTACAACCTTCGCCTTCAAAAGCTAGGTCTGCCTCTGTTGGAGTGAGGGGAATGGATTCGGTCAATTATTCATCAAGTAAGCATGAAGCTTTCTAATGTTCGTCGGCTGCTCTCTTCACTGAGATTTTCTCCCTTTAATGCCCTGCAGCTCTCACTTATCTGTCGAAGAGGGATGACGAGACTGTTTCATGATATTGTAATATATATTTCATTAAAGCTTTGTTGTTTTTTATGTGGTGTATGTTGGTGTTTTATCTCACAGGATAACTGCTGCAACCCTTAAGTAAACTATCCCTCTCACTCTGGCCTGGCCCTGTGATCGAATTAGCCTTTGCTACAGCTATCTCCCATTCAATTCAATTCAATTCAAAACCTTTATTCATCCAGGTAAAATCTCTTTTTCAAAGGAGACCTGCAGCAGTAGGTTCCACAAGAAGACATAAAAACATAAACAACAGAACAACAAAAGGACATCATACAGCAAAATGTACAGGGATTATAATTTACATATTTAACCACATGTGCAGGTACCATGCTGGCAGTCACGGTGCATTTTACCATGTGAGACAACATGATAAAAGACAGGGTTTGATTTGCATTCATGAAGCACTTACGAAGTGCAAAGAGAACAAAATGGAGAGTGCTGAGGTCTCAGACAGTTCACACAGGGTCTATTTTACATATCACAATTTCACTTCTAAATGTTACAAGCGGTCATTTCCCGTCACTAGGCTCCCTGTCACAGTTTGCTCGGAGGCTATTTTGTTGCACATCCTTTTGAAATGCCTTCCCTCCTCAGGTCAGACACGAGCGAGCGTGGGATGGCTCATGTGTTGTGGTGACACAGCTTGCACCGCATGAAAGAAAACAGCGATCAACCAATATGAGCTTTGTGCTCCAGCTGCAGGCTGTGATTCAAAATTGTCTCGGGGCTCACACCGACAGTTACCGGAGTTATTGCCTGAAAAGAACAGTTTGCTGCAGAGGGTGGATTGGGCCAAAATTGCAGTGATGGATTGTGGTTACAAATGGATAAGGATCCTTCAGCGGGAGCTTTGATGAGTTTCCAAACTGATGTAGCCTATGTGTGTGAGCGGAGGAATGGCATTGAATTACTTGTCCAGCATAACACCACATCCCTCATTGCATATGGATATTGATCCATGCCGGTCTTAACGCAAAGGTTGACATGACATGGGAGACAACTCGATAGGGTGTGCAGACGTGCTCTCTTTCCCATTATTTTTCTTTTTCACAATTCAGAGCCTTACTGTCAACGTAATATTTAGTCTCCTGACCTGTCAGAGAAGTGAGGGGAATTGGAAGTGTGCAGTTGGCGGAAACTAGCAGCAGACACCTACAGATTAGGTTTAGAGTGCTCTTGGTTCTAGACAGGCGGACGGAAGGGAGAGCAATCAGGGTGAAGATGTTTCTGTGAGCTTTGGTTTGCAAAGACATAAGAAGCTGTATCATTTATATTGATGCATTACCCCGTTTTTTTTTCTTCAAGCCGTAAATATTGTGTGCAGATCTTTTTTGCAGGAATGCAGTGCATTGAAGAAGCTTCATCCTCTAGTTCAAAGGGGAATTCAGGTCATGTAATCAGTTTGTCAGACTGACAGGAGGAAGCTGAGTGCAGTGCATGAGTGATTCCTCTTTCAACAACAGCTGGCAAAGTGTTCTTGAGCAAGGCAGCCCCAACTGCTTCACTGGAGCCAGTATTAGTTTTTTGGGCAGTGTTAAAAGGAGGGGTGTTTACTCGGCTTTCCCTGACAGGAAGGATGAGTGATTTTCACTCTATCAACACTCCAAGCTGAGAGCGGATTTGTGTCATACAGCTGGGGATGCTCCTGCTGCGTGCGTGCACTGCAGGCTCAACCGGGCGCGAGCAGCTTTGAGGCAGGGACCCTCCTGACCAGCTCACAGGGTGAGGTTCACCGAGGAGCTCCGTCCACTGTGCTCCGCCACGCCCCCGCGCTTGGCGCTGTCCGGTGCTCTGGTGCTGAACGCTGGATCCGAACACAAGCCCCACTCCCTGCAGCGCGAGGACTGCCTGCACGCGGCCGAGCTGCACGGAGCCCAGAGACGGATCTCTCAGGATGAAAAGGCTCTAAGTAGAGAGGGCTATCCGGGAAGGATCATAATAAGGATAACTATGACGGATATGTTTCTCAAGTGTTTCTCTTATCTTTTTTAATGCTTTCTTTGTTAAGCCCTCTCTGTCGCTTGGAGGTACATAACTTGCCACCAACATGATTTGGGGTATTTTGTTATGCTGCCTTCTAAAACCGGCTGCTGGATTTCAAACGCAGGAGCGGCTGCCTTTCTTTCACGGGCATGTTTTTGAGAACTCCCCGACTGCTTCCAAAGTGAACGGACTGAGCATTCCGGTGAGGCGCATCAACGCGCAAAAATGGTGCCCAGTCTCCGGGATGCACTTCAAACTGTACGGCAACGGCAGCGAAGATTTCCGCGCCTTCGCCCACCACAAGCGGGGGAATATATTGCTAAAAACTTCCCGGGTTTTAGACAGAGAGGCTCACTCAGAATACCTGCTGAGCGTCGGGGTTTGTTGCCAGACGTGCGTCTCGGAGTCTGTCGTCTCCCCGGTCGCCACGGTAAAAGTGGACGTTTTGGACACCAACGATCATGAACCGACTTTTCGCAGTGCAGACACCGTGCACATAACTTTAGACGACACCACTGCTCTCCGTAGTGTGGTGTGCAGGCTGCAGGCTGTGGACGCAGACAGCGGAAACAACGCAGAGTTAACATACATGTCCGTGCCCAACAATGGCAGTTTCTATGTTGTCCCGAAAACAGGGGAAGTTTTGCTTGTTGACTCAATACTGGGGCTCCCCTCTAAAGTCACATTCTATGTTTTCGCCAGAGACCACGGGTGGCCCGCTCTGACCAGTAAAGGTGTTTTGGTTACGATATCTCCACAGAGGTGGGCCACGCGCCCTGCTGAATTAACGGGGTCAGGGAGGGGGGCACGGTGGCCGAGGGCTTTGCTTGACCCGGGCACGGTGGTTTTTCTCAATGTGTCTGAAGACGCCAGCGTCGGCTCGGTCATAACGAGCCTGAGCCCCAGCAGGTTTCCGTCAGCCGCCTACGAGTTGGTTTTCCCGGAGTCAGAGAGCTCCCCGGTGGCCGTGGGGCGCGACAGTGGAGATATCACGATCAGCAGCAGGCTGGATAGGGAGACAGAGCCTGTTCTGGAGCTCACTGTTAAGATTCAGGACAAACGAGGTGTGTAATATTCCTACATTAATCCGCACTTAAGTGATGCTGTGCAACACCCCCCCCCCCCCCCCACCTCACGTTCCACCCCCCCCAGGATGATGCCCTATTTTAAATGGCCCTGCTGCACATATCCATATGTGTTTGTGCTGCCATCTGGCCCTTCATCAGTGGCCCTTTACAGGCCTGCATCATATAGGGCTGTCAGTGTAGCTGCATCTCATTCCACAGGTGTGCCTTATTGTCACACATCCAGACACATACCAACAATGATGATTTTTTTTTTTTACATTTCGAAATATTCTACTAATTTATTATGATATGCATGACAGATTTCTTGTGATCAGACATTACAAGCTCATTTGTAGCAGGGGGGAGATTGTTTCCCCTCTGGGCCTTTGTGAACTGGTTAGGTATATCCTTGATTGACAGAGTTTGTGACTGTGAAGTTGTTTTCAGAGCTAATCCTTGCAGAGTGGCAAACCACTGCGACCCTCGCTCCCTCTCATCTGCAGCATTACCCCTCTAATCCTCCTCATTCACTCTAGTCCCAGGGATTTGATGTGTAGCACAGCCACAGTCAGACAACCTCTCCAATTCTTGAAGGAGAGATGAAACCAGTGTTGTAGTTGCTCAAGTTTTGTTTTTCTCCCTCCGAAAAGATAGACTCCCAAAAAAACAACAACCAGAAAAACCAAAAACAAGGAACCAAAATGATTTGCTTTGTAATTGAGCAGCACAGTGTGCGGGAAACAGTGTGTGCTGTTTTCAATTGAATTGCCTGCTGCTGTTATTGCACAGCATGTTCTAGATTGTAACTGCACACCTGATTGGGCCACATTCTTGCGATAGGGCGTGTGGAGGTTTTTTTAGAGGGAGCAAAAATAGTCCGAATTCTGTCTGGGTTTTCCTTTAATGCACAGTTGCGTACCTCGAGTCTGACAGATATTTAGATACCTCCCTCCATTTTACCTCACTCACCTGCGTAGCTCTCTTCTCCTGATCAAAGGCATGGCATGTTCTTTATGTGACTACCGCTTTTCTGACAGAATCCTTACATCTGGGAGTGCGAGAGGACAGGCCTTTCTTCTTCTTGTCTCATACCCAATTCCCGCATACACCTCTCTGAGCAAAGGAGTCCATTTTAGCTGGGTTTTTTTATTTTCCATTTGTGGAGACTGGACCTAATCTCCCAAGTGAATTTGCTTCTTACCTTTGGATGTGATTTGGCCTGGGCGTGGCAATGCTCTGTCTCACAGATAAAGGCATGGACAGAAAGAGAAAAATATGCTTTTTGTCATGTGTTGAAGGTTTGTTTGTATGCAAGTATGAGACTGCCATACTCAAATTCATCCCAGGTACGATAACAACAGTTTTAATAAGGCCCCATGTGTTGCATCGCCTCAACTTATTTCCCCTTTTGTGGACTCTCTGTAGCACAGAGCTGTCCGTGCTGCTGACAGTCACCTGCTGAATGTCAAACAGAAAGCAGTCTGCCAGCAGTTCAAAGAACATTCAATTCAGCAGCATTCAGTGCCCACCATAACAGTATGTATGTATATAGGGCTGGAAAAAATAATGGGCACCCTCTACACAATCCAGAGCCACAGCATGAATAACTTGGCCTTGAAAACCAGTAGAGATCAAATATACGTCCCAGAGACAGGTTCAGGTTTTTATTTGTATTGCATCATCATTGTAGGTATTCTACTGAATTGTTGCCTTTCATTTTTACAACACCTTGTGCATACCGTCGATTGCTTTCTAACACAGATGTACAAATTCCCATATATAATTGGATATGTATAAATACAGGAAATCTCACACGATAATGACAAAGTACCTGTTTTTGGACAACATATTTCCTGTATAAGAGAAAAATGTCCATATATATTACCCAAACAAATATTTTTGGTGTCTTTCTGCTGTTTCTCATCCATTTTCAATTATTGTTGGACGACTGGAAGGCATGCTTTGGTTGTTTGATAAATTGATCAGGAATAATTGCTGTAGGCCGTTTGCTGTGCATGTCACTCACGAGCCACAAACTCAGTGTATCCAACAACCCATTAATTATAGTAAAATATGTTCTCTCTGATGGACTTATCTTGAAAATACATCTTTATGTGAAGCAGCAACAAAGTTGTAGCATGACATGTTTGAGTTAATTGCATCCGCACATTGCATTATTGATCTTCCGTGGTATCTATTGAGCAATATTTCTATTACAACTACCACAATTACCACAAAGCTATATCTTCCTGCTTTGTATGTGGATGTTGACTTTATTGATTATCTTCTAACAGGGTTCACTGCTTAATGTTTAGTGCCTTGGGTAATTCCAAGAATGCAAACATGTTTGTTGCAGTATGTTGGGGGGAAAGAGCACATGATTAACTAGATTGGCTAAATGTGTATTCATTAGCTGGTTAATGTGAGAATGAAATGCTAATCAGACTGGTGCAAGGCTACTTATGTTAATAAGTTTCCAGTGCGTACAGTGTTATGAGGAGAGCCATCAGAAGAGCAGTTATTTGTGCTGTTCAAATGGAGATTAAAAAGTCTAGTTTGACACTTAGATATCTTGGATAAATTATTCTGGCACGCTGCAGATAAGGGGGAGATGGAACAGCAGTACTGAATTACTCTCAGTATGGGTCCACCCGCGTTGACATACTTACCTAAAAGAAAATGTGCTTACCAAAAACTACCCTTGCTTACCCCCCCGGGGCTCTAAGAAGTGACTTGTTTGAACACTTACATGTCTTTGTACTCTGTTGTGTTAATCAAAACCAATTTAAAAAGTTTTTTTTTGGAATACATTTTGAATAATGAGGTTGTTATGTGCTAAGTACGCCAATTTACTGTCATGACAGCTTTGAAGAATTTCCATCCATTTTTAAAAAGACAGATAGCCTACATACACCAAAATGTGGTCGCTTCTCATAGTGATGGATTTAATTAAGATCATTTAATATATCTGATTTAATTAATCATGGTCTTGATTGCCATATCCTGCATAAATCAACCCTCTTAATGTGATCATGCAACACAAGTCACATATGCCCGATCAGTGTGAACAGTGACATTGCCTAACCAGTTTAGGATTATTCTCATTTCTGGGGTAATAGTTCTTATATTACATATTCACTACTCTGTGATCCATTACGCCACTTTTTAATTACACCCGCAAAGTAAGGAATGACTTCTCCTTTGCAAAAAGAAAAAATAACATTTTCAGTTCATTTATTTTCTTTTAATAATTACCTCACTCCAAACTTGTATCAATGAAATAAGAACAATTATGTTTTTTAACTTATGGTCAGAGTTTATGTATAAACCATTATTTTTAGGCAGCAGATATTTTAAGAGGTGGTGAAAGTCTGCATGCATTGACAGTATTGAAGGATCACCTGAACAGTTATCACACTGTTCCTGTCACTCTGATTTATGGATGTTGAAATGTATATTGACAATAATTATTTAAATCACCTTCCTATTGAAGGAAATGATATCAAGTTAAAGGGGCCCTATTATGCTTATTTTCAGTTTCATATTTGTATTTAGTTTCTGTACAGTGACATGCTTTAATGTCCAAAGAGGTCTTTACCTTTCTCATACTGCCTGTGCTGCAGCACCTCTTTTCACCCTCTGTCTGAAACCAGAGCCCAGTCTGCTGTGATTGGTTAGCTGGCCGGCTCTATTGTGATTGGTCAACCACTTGGAGATGTCCCGCCCCCTTATCACGTACAATATATTTGATCACTAGCATAATAGAGACTCATTAATAAAAGTTATTAATTTGCATAAAAAGAGACAAAACACACGATAAACAAATACAAAAATGAATTTGATTGATAGGCTATTTGTTATTTTGTTTCAAAATGCTCTTTAGCATGCAATACTATTCTTATTGTGAATTATTACGCCAGGATAACTGTGCAGTGTAAATCTGAATCAGCCCTCCCGATGCATCAGATTTAGCATACAGTCGCTTCACCTTGTTTGCCTGAGGAGTCTGTTCTTTCTCAGGGCCCCTTGATATTCCTCCTTTCTCCTTGGCTAGGTCCCCTGCTAATGTCGGAGAAATATTTACTTTCTAAACTATATTCAGTGCACCAATCCCCGGAGAAAACAGTGAATTGAGATTTTCTTCATAGCTCCAGTGTATCAAACCAGCAGTGTAAGAAGAACAGAAGAGGTAACAGTAATGGAAGTAGGCCATGACTCACAGAAACTAGTTATGTGTTGTTGTTTTGAGGAGAGGGAGTGAAGGACCTCTGCAGCTCTTCCTGTTAAGGATTTCTGTTTGCCCACAGAGGACGTCAGTTTAGATTTGTATTGGTGGAGTTTTTTTCCTCTTCCTTTGCTTTTGGTTTGTCCCACCCGAAGAATCCTTTTCTCCACACCTGAGTAGGAATCTGTTAATGGTATTTGACGGTTTAGGAGGAGTATTGAACCAGCGTTGCAGTCCTTTGTGAGGTGGAGTGAGGGCTAGTGTAGTGGTTTCTTTCTCTCCTTTAGGTGTCCGTGGGCAGGGTGGCATTCAGCCTGTGGTAATCACCGCTTTTAAGTCTTTTTCACCAGGCAACCTTATTCTGCTCTCTCTCCGTGCTCCTTCTTTTACTGTCTGCGTCTCACAGTCAACATCTTGCCTCATGCTGTCTTTAATCCAATTTCCCTTTCCTTACTACACCCCCCCCCCCAACACTGTATTTGCATATTCCCCTTGCGATGTGAAATGAATTGAGAATAGACCCGATCTCATTTTCTTTGTAATTTATGACTGTGAGGCTGTTTGTTTAAGTAGAAAAACTATTTCACAAAAAGCTGCCTGCATCTATTCAATTTAGTAAAAATTGCCCGTGATGATTATGCTTTATAATGTGTGTGTGTGATTGTAAGCATGTGTGTGGTGGCTGCATGTGCATATACGTGAGGATTTCGTCCCCACCATGTACAAATCTAATCGTGTAAATGGGTTTGTGTTTCAGCCTGTTAACTGTTATGATTGTCCTTTCAGTATCCTCATAACCCGCAGCAGAGATCCTCAGATTTGTTGCCTCACAACATGCTGTGAAGCTGTAACATGCCGGCAGCATTTGATTTCTGCTCACTGGTCTCTCAGATAAACGGATGTGTCTCAGCAGCATCCCTGCAGTCCTCTCTTCTCTATAGTCTTTGCATGTATCTGATGCCAGGTAGGAGTGAATAGGAGTGTGTGTGTGTGTGTGTGTGTGTGTGTGTGTGTGTGTGTGTGTGTGTGTGTGTGTGTGTGTGTGTGTGTGTGTGTTAGGGCTGCACGATATTGGAAAAAACTGACATTGCGATTCCCCCCCCTGCGATATATATTGCGATATGAAAACATACAGGAATTGAAGAAAAGACAGTTTTTTTCCCCGCAAACCATCCTTTCTTGAACTTTAATGCTATACAATTGGTATTTTTTGTAACTATATTTAACCGGATGAAGGATTTTAGTCACGGACGTCTGGATCTTAAGTTATCAGAGCAACAAGCTGAGCTAGCTCGGTTAGCAGCGCCGAACTGCCCTGGGGAAACACATGAAACTACGTTATTCAGTGTTTTTACCTTTAATCACGGGGTCCGTTTGCTTTGGAGATGTCATTGTGATTGGTGGTTTGCTGTGCATGCAGAGCCTGCATGTCACTCACTCAAGTACCCTGAGAGCCGTGCAAGTTTTCCTTTTGTAGCAAGCAGCAAAATAATTGTAAGATGACGTGTTTAATTTAAGTTGCCTACTTAATATCGCAAGTCCTAAAAATAAAATAAAAAAAAGTAAGAAAATCGCATGTCCACGCGATGTGAATATTGCGCATGCGCATATCGCGATTATCGTCACGACACGATATATCGTGCAGCCCTAGTGTGTGTCACAGTTTAAACAAAAAAAGATGGGATTAAGTGCAGAGAACAAGAGGGGAGGAAGGAAAAGTAGTTTCCATGTGTGGAGAGATATTTAAAGTGGGAACAAGGCACTTCTTTCACGGGCAGAGAAAGGTCAGGACAAGCTGTAATGCTGGGGGCACCGCCACAGAACGTGGCTTTAAGATCACAAAGGTTAACCGAGGCAAAGTTGAGAAACCAGTAGAGGAATGAGAAAGATGGGGGAAAAGATGTAGGCAGAATACGATGGGAGGGGTGTATAAAAGCATGTCAGTGCGAGATTGTTTTCCCCCTGTGCCTATAAGCTTTACTGAAGATAAGTAAAGGGCAGCCAGATCAGAGGCTGGGAGTTGTGTACCGCTGATGAGAGGTCAGCCTGGCGCAACATAATTGTCAGATGGTTAGAGGGCAGGTGTGAGAAGCTATTGGGGTGGCAGCAGGGGAATGAGGTGCGCATGTACTCCTGTCTGTATGGAGAGGAAGGCTACAGGGCACCGAAGGGGTGGGAGAAAATACACTACTGTACAGTGGTGAAAAGGGCAGGGTGTGCGGGTGTTTGTCTGAAGATTGTTCAGGGGCAAATGGAGGGAGGATGTGGAGAAAAATACGACCTGACCTTTGGAATGACGTGGACAGAGAAAGCAGAAGATAGAGAGATAGAAAGACAGAATATTGTGTTTTCTCACCCGAAACAGGATATTAATTTAGGATATAGCTGCCACTGCAGACGATCAAACTATTTTTAACTTGCAGGTCATGGGGAACACTGTTATGTTAGGTAACAAGGGGCCAGGGACTCTTTAACAAGGCTTTTAAATAACCGGCAACATATGTTGTTTGTTATTTCCTTTAATGGTGGTTTTCCTAAGGCCACTTAGTCTGCAACATACCTTGGACTAGTGGGTCACTTAATATCATATGAAGACCCAATGTACTCAAAGGAGGCAGGGGGAACTGAAGAAGGGTTAATATCTATATATATCTAATTATATTTATATATACAGTCTATGGTTGATATTAGAATAAATGACAGCATCAAGGCAGGTGATGATCTGATCCGACACATGGTGCAGTGTCAAAAAAAAGTGTTCTAATTCAAACCTGCAAACTAAATAGCTGCTTCATCACTTCCCAAACCTGTTTGGGCCATGCACTCTTTTCAGGAACTATTTCCTTAGGTATATCTTATTTCTTTATAATCTTTATTTATATATTTAACATCTTATTTTGTATCACTTTATAACAGACAGACAGTGAACCGTAAGATAACCATAGTCAACCTATACGCTATGAATGCTACTCAAACAATTGTGGTATAGACTTCCATAATATGACAACTTCCGAAATATCAAGATGAACATATCAAATAAAGATGCACTATTTATGTGCCTCATAAAACAGTTTAAAATCAATGTTGAAAAATAAATACTTGTTATGATATGACAAGGGTGTGGTTAACAGTTTGTTAGGTGAAGACACACACATGACTTGGCGGTGATGGCATTAGGATTAAAACTAGAGAATGCAATTCCTGAAGAAATTGCTAGTGGGAATGCTTTATGCTGAACAACTGACGCTAAACTGCTATGCTGAAATGTAATGTGTAAGAAGAAAGTGAAGAATTTAGATTGAAATGATACATGAACACTGGGGGCTTGAATGTGTGATGAGAGAAGAAAATAAAGTAAAAAGGCTTGGAAAAGCAACAGAATATTTTAACTGCAAACTTCTGAACTAACTTGATGGCGAATGATCTGTCGCCATGGCAATGACATTTGATGAGACCCCATAATACGCTTAGATGAGTTGATGGCTGCATCGTTACCAAACCTGTGAAGTTTTGGGGCGTTTGGAGCAGTTTCACTGAAGTTATGAGAAAACCGTGTTTCATGGCGAGCATTGTGTTGCCATGGCAACGACATTTGAAGACATCTCAAAACTGTCCCGTAGATGTCTTCACGGCTGGACTGTTGGCACACATGTGAAGTTTTAGCACTTTTTGACAATTTTCATAGGAGTTATAGTAACATCATGTTTAATGGCGAGGGATGGGTTTCCATGGAAACGGCATATGGTGAGATCTCAGATTTGGCGTAGAGCTGTTGAGGCATGGACCGGTGATATACAAGTGAAGATTGGGGGACGATTGGACCGTGTTGATGGGACTTAAAGCGACATCATGTTTCATGGCGAATGATCCGTCGTCATAGCAACGACATTTGATGACACCCCATACTACGCTTAGATGCGTTGATGGCTGCATCGTTACCAAACCTGTGAAGTTCTGGGCTGTTTGGAGCAGTTTCACTGAAGTTATGAGAAAACCGTGTTTCAAGGCGAGCATTGTGTTGCCATGGCAATGGTATTTGGAGAAATCTCAAAACTGTCCCGTAGATGTCTTCACGGCTGGACTGTTGGCACACTGCTATCTGAAGTCTGCTGCTCTGAGCATGTCAGTTGGAGCGATGACATCATTGTGTTCCATTACACAGGTGTTTATAGTTGAGCTAACGAGCTCTGTAGAGATCAAAGGTTTGCATTGTTCTGAATGAGAGATAAACCTCTTACATGTGAACGTTTTGTGGAACAACCGTAACAGATATCTGTGAAATTTCAAAACGTCAAGCATGTCAAGGAAGTTGAGTATCTGAAGTGTAATTTTTGTGTACTTTCGGGTTAATAATGTGGCCTTTTTGGCAGTTTAACTAAAGGTGTGCGGCTGCTACCGTGAGGAAATATCAGCCTGAAATTACAATGGGCTTTAATGGAGGCATGTTGAAAGTTTTTGTCACTTCGGCCCATTCCCAAACCGCCCCCTACACCCTACCCCAACACCCTACCCCTCCGTTTGCGCGTTCACGCGGAGGGTCCGCCATATTGAGGGCTGTTCCAAAGCAACGAGTGTGGAGGGGTGCTGACTTGAGACCGGTCTCTACCTGACTGGAGTCACGCTGTGTGTGTCCGTCAGGAAACAAGCTGTTTTCAAGTAGGCCCATTCCCAAACCGCCCCCTACACCCTACCCCTCCATTTGCGCGTTCACCAAGCCCCCAGGAAGTGCGTATTTACTCCCTCCATCTGACAGGAAGGAGCCTCGTTGAGCTGCGAGTGTGGCTACAGACGGAGTTCACTCCATCACGGAGGGGTAGGGTCGAGGGAGTGGTTTGGGATTGGGCCTCCATGCCCTCAAGAGGCAGGGCCGTTTCTTCCTATATGCGGACTATGCGGGGGCATAGGGCACCTGCGGCTACTAGGGGGCCCCAAGCTGAAAGTTTTTGTTTTTTTATTCATCCGAAAAACAAAAAGAGTTTAATTCATACGTACACAAAGATGAACAAAATTAGTAGAAGCGGGAGGGCTGAAGCATAGCCTGTGGAAAGTAGCCCTCCCGTGCATCATCCTAATACAGCGGCATTATTGCGTCAAAAACGTATAGAAATTAAGGAGTACAAAAAAATAAAGAAAACAGGAGAACAAATTAAATAAAAGTTAGGGCAGGAAAACAATAAATGCATATATATATATACGAAAACTAGATATAGGGTCATTTTCTGCACATGTCAATAGCAGTTTCAACTATCTTTTTTTGGAAATTAAAATACTATGTATAAATATATACATAGGTACACATGCACTTGGCAAATTAATAATAATAATAATATATGCATAATTGCATATAAACATTGTGAACACTTATTTTCAAGTGACTTTTTTACATTCATATGTTCACGCTGTGGTTTGGAACTGCTTTTGAATGTTATTAGGCATTTTGTTATGGAACATGTTGTGCATAATCAGTACTGTTTTAAGCTGTACTATCTGAACATAATTTAATAGATTGAGGTTTTTTTAGATATGGGAGTTGTGTGTTCATATTTACCAACACCACAGACTATTCGTAATACCTTTTTTTGGGATGTTATTATTTTTTGTAGATTTGTTGAGTACGTGTTTCCCCATATTTCGGAGCAGTATTAAAGGTAAGGGAGAAATAGACTGTTATAAAGAGTATATTTTCTTCAAGAATGTTCTTAGTATGATACAAAATACCTATTGTTTTTGACAGTTTAGTCTGTACATAATTTATATGCTGCTTCCAATTGAGTTTTTCGTCAACAAGCAGTCCTAAAAATGTACATGCACCAACTTTTTCTATCTCTGTATTGCAAATCCGTATAATGCAGTCATTTCTACTCAGACTTTGTATTGAATAACATGTAATTTGTTTCGGCCACATTAAGGGATAATTTATTAACTGCAAACCAGTCACATAGTATTTTAAATTCTGCATTCACAATTTTAACAAGATCGCCAAGATTATGATGGGAGCATAGAATTCAAAGTTCAGATTCAGCCTCAATATATTTGGGGAGAATTCAAATGAGCCGTCTTTATTTGCAGACAGCCAAGCCTCCTCCTGTGAGTGTTCGGTGAAGCATTATATGCTTACAAATCCAATGTAGGATATAAACACGACTAAACTGCAATGATAGCAAAGCTGTGGCTTTGGTTTTTGGGGTTATAAAGTCCAAATCATCGTTGGGCTGACAGCTGAGAAAATGCTGCATCTCTTGCATTTATTGACATAGAGGAGCCTTATTGTTTACCTCTTTAATATCATTTTTTGTAATTTTCAATTGCTTGATTTTCATGAAATCAGCCTGTGTTCCTATTAAAGTGTAACAGATTGATGCATCTCCACAGATCATCTTAAAGGTCCCATGTCATGCTTTTCCGGTTATTACCCGTCCCCTTGTGTGTTATGAAGGTTTTTATGCATGTAAACGGTCTGCAGAGTCAAACCCCTCAAAGTACACCCTGTAGCGAGTAAAACTCTAACACAAAACCAAACCTCCCCAAAACGCCTCGATGGAGATACGTCACTGTCCATTGATTCTTCCGGGTAACTCATGATGTCATGCGTTACCCGGAACCAAATGGACCAATCCGCAGAGCCGTTACGTTAAGCCCCCGCTGATTGGTCCAAATTGACCAATCCACGGACTTCCTCACACACACACTCAGTGCAGGCAGCTCTGCTGATATCTCCTCCCTGGCTGCAGGCTGATAACAGACAGTTGGGATCGCGGCAAAATTCTCTCTGCAGACCCATTCTCACAGCGTTTATCAACCTTTTTCTTTCTCAATATCAAGCCACACTTATTGTTTTTACTTCGGCTGTGACTTTGTGTGTGCTCAGGGTGAGTTTGGCTGTGTTTCGCTGTGTATCGCTAAACAAGGAAACCACACCTCCACGGAGCTCAGCTCGATTCACAACGTCCCAACCAATCAGAGCACACTCTGCTCACAGGGAGGGTGGGGGCTGGAGCTATTGAAGCTACAACGAGCCGTTAAAGGCAGAGAGTGAAATTCAGTGAATACACGTAGTTTACAGAGATGCTGTATGAGAAACCAAAGTGATTTTGGAAAATTGCACAATATAAATCTATTCTAGTAGACCTCAACAATGGAATTATGATCAGTGGAAATGGCCATGACATGGGACCTTTAAAGGCTTCGGAATCCCCCCCATTGTAGTTAAAAAAACTGTCAAAACTAGGGCCCCCAAACAGCATCTTGCATAGGGCCCCCAAAAAGCTAGAAACGCAAGAGGCATTTTGTTCAATTATTTTTTGCTTAATTATTTGTCATTTTTCAAGCTACGAGATGTTTTCCTACGTTTGTCATGATAGATTATGTCTCAGGAATGTAGGATTTAGGAATTATGGCAGTTTAAAAAATATATATGAAGGCAAATTTCAAGACTTTCCACCCTCTAGCTGTGACATCACGCACTCTAGTTAATGTTAAAATCTGAAGAAAACCTCTAAAACAAGGTCTGAACAATGTTTAATCTCTCTAAAAGTAAGTTTTACACGAATAATGTCAGAAAGATGTGTAACATTTTAAAGTTGGAATGAGGTTTCTGAGTGAAAGTATGAATGAACAGTTAGCAGTTGAAGTCACATGAAGACTTGTTGAAGTCTGAAGATTTCCTCTATTGTCTTCAATGTTAAAAATGGGATGTATTATGGGATGTATCTCTAGAATTATGAAAGTTATGAATGAGAAAAGTAATAGCCATCGATTCCCGACCGAGCTGAACGTTTTGATGTTTGAACGGAGTTTCTGAGATGTTCAATGCGGGAGGAGAAGAGGGCCAAAATATCGGCGGAATAATAATAATAAACTTTTCGTGCGTAGAATAACAGTTAGTGGGAATGCTGTTAACAGCATCCCACTAAATGATAGCAAACTACAAAAAAACCCGAAAGTAAACGAAGGGTCATACAAAAGCCGACATTTTGATGACTCTTCCCGCACCCTGACCCCCTACCTTTGTCGGATGTTGCGGCTCCAGAATACCTTTCTGACTGACAGGCAGTGTTGTGCTAGTTACTGAAAACCAGTAACTAGTTACCATTACTAGTTACTTCATTTCAAAAGTAACTCAGTTACTTTACTGATTACTTACACCAAAAAGTAATGCGTTACTGTGAAAAGTTACTTTTTAGTTACTTAAAAAAAGGGCTCCCATTATATTAATGCCCTTATAGCCTTCATTTCAGTACTGTTATTGCATTGGAGAATAATACAATCTGTTGATCAACTTGACATGCATTATATGCAATCTGGATTGCATCGATATTAGCTGGCTTTACATTTTTGTATATTCTTTCTCCAGGTAGTTGGAAAAAGTTTTCCGTTCCATATGCCGTGTGCCGCCCGGACATGGTATCATGCTAACTAGCTCCCTGAAAGCGGGTGACTCCACTGTAGCAATAGCCTGCATGTGTTCTACAACATACCGTGCAATGGCTTTATCGACTTTTCCATGGCTAGCAGTCCCTTGGTTAAAATCCAGCCGCTGTTGCTTCGGTGCAGGTGGAGGTGGAGTGGCGTCGGCTGAGTCTCTGTGGTCTTAGCTACTAGCTTCGTCCCAGCATGTTGTTTTTGCAGATGTTTTAAGAGATTTGAATGACTGGTTTGGGCAGTAGATAGGCTCTTTGACCCGCCAGGACACAACTTACATTTAACTAAAACGTTCTTTTCTTTGTGCTCGACAAAAGTGAAATAGTGAGAATATCTCCAGGTGGAGAAACTAGACTTGAGCTCCGCCGCCGCCATGATAGTCTTGTTAGTAAACAACACAAACACGCCCACAGCCCGTCTCCGCATGTGACACAGGAAGTATCTAAGTACATTTACTCAAGTACTGTACTTAAGTACAGTTCTCATCTCTGTTCGCCTGGCTGTTGACTATATAAAAAAACTAACGCAGTAACGGAGTAACGCACCATGTAGTAACGGTAACTGAGTTACTGAATTTAAAAAGTAATGCGTTAGAGTACTAGTTACTTTGTAACGCGTTAGTCCCAACACTGCTGACAGGAGTCATTATTCCTAGAGGTCTCTTCCACTTAAATGTGTCATTGTGGGGCATTTGCTGACTGATGCTGTTCTCTTTCTTTGAAGGACACTTGGCAGGGAGATCTGTGGCACTAAAACGTTTGTTTGGTTTGAAGACCTGCCATGCCTTAATGAATATAACTAATAGCATGAGCACCACATTTTATAATGACATAATGACAAAGACAGAGACGGCTGCTTAAGGTCAGCATCGACCCTGCGACAGATCCAATTGGCAAAGACTAGCAGAGCAACTGCAACAGTGAAGAAATTATGTATGCGTATATGCTTATGTCAGGGCATCATGCGTTGACTTAAGTTGTGAAAAAACATTATTATAGAGCCCAAGAGGTGTGAATATGTCTGTCATACTGTTTACACAAGCAGTGCATATATCTCATTACAGCAGAAGCCTGCAATGAAAACAGTCGACTCACATAAATTAGACCAGCTCGGTGTGTGCGGTGGGAGTTTTGAGTGCTGCAGTGTTGTGAGGACAGTCATGGCGACAGGGAGTTTTTATCTGGCCGAGGGTCTGCATTATTGATGCCCATTACCAGACATTGTCAACCCCAGACACTGCACAGAGTCAGCCGCTGTCAGGTAAATGTCTTGCTGACCTCAAGCTGCACAGATCCCCAGAATGCCTGCCTGTGTGATAAATGAAGACCATTTACCAATCAACAGCTGAGAAGCTTTGGTTTTATCTAATAATAATGATTTTTTAAGGTTTGAGGAGTTTGATGACAGGAATTTTGCCTCCTGCTAAATTAGGATTGTTTTAATGAACACAGTGTAGCAGTTGGCTTTCCAATCAATGCCTGCCATTCTCCGTGTCCATTTATAACTTTTGTCGCAGCTCCACCTTTTTGTATGCTGGATAGCCTCTTTGTGACTTTCCCCAAAGAACTGAATTGATTTTGTGCTATTGATTAACCAGGAGCTATTTTGCTCCCAGTCACAAAACATCACTTTAAACAACAATTTATTTGTCGCAGAACAGGCTGTGGCAGACTGTTGCTGATAGTTTACAAACGCGCACAGAGATAGGTGTGTGATTGAGTCAGAGGGCTGATATAACTATCTTGTAGCACTCTAATGAATCAGCCTTTTAGACAGGACCGCTGGAATGAGCAGGGGAACATTGGAGCTAGCGTGGGGACATGCCATGGGATTTCAATGCTTGTGCTTATTTATCTATTTGGTGTTGAATTTCTCAACCTTTTGTACCCAAAGGTCCAATTAACTGAGCATAACAATGGCTGCAGCTCCGCTCTCGGTGGGCCAAGAAGGCACTGATAAACACGCAGGACACAGACAACTTTGAAAGCTTTGCCGGGTGAACTGTGAACAAGGAGATTTTTAATGCTGACCAAAAGTTAAAGATCACATGGACGGCCAAGTTGCCTATTGAGATGTTTTGACATGCCATGAACTTTGCTTTGCAAGGAAGTGCAGACATTGCTGTAATTGCGCGACACCAATTTGCAGTGTGAGTGGGGCTTTTGTTGAAAATGTGAAAATGACTGCCATACAGAAGGGAAAAAAAGAACAGAAGAGATGAGAACAAGACTTTTTGGTCTGACTGGCGATCAGAAAGAATATGTAGAAGGCGAGGGAACTACTGCTCAAATGAGAAAATATGTTTGAAGATGGCGTCCATCTCATGGTTCAGTTATTTAATCAATTCCGGGAAACAGGGAGACGGACTACAACTCCATCACAGCCAGAGGACGGCTGATTACAGGAGCAGCTGTTTTTGATGTGGAGAAACTGTTAGTGCCTCTCAGGGCTGATGAGCATTCAGAGGAGAGCATACATGGGCTGTTATATGGATTTTTCCAATCTGACTGTAGGTGTGCTTGTGTGAGAGTGAGATATATAGGTAGACATGCAAACAGCAGCCAGACACCACAAAGGAGGACATACAAAACACCTTTTGTCTTCCTGCTTGCTGTATGATCTGGCTTTGACTATTTATTCTACGCTTTTGTTATGTTCTTCCCATCTGTATTTGGACATTTCTGTTATGTCTGTTCCAAACTTGTGAGTGTGGGTGGAGCGTGTGTGAGGGGGTTTCTCACTTTTTGTTTCAGGCTAACAATTAGTGTCAGCGGAACCTGCGAACGTGCATGGCTTTTCTTTCGATCTGCCTCGACAGTGAAGGGCTTAATTCTGTGTTCTAATCAGGCCATATGGTCTCTACAGTCTGATGATGTGCAGAGGAGGATGGGATAGGGATGTCGTAGTGCCAGCCTCGCCGCGGCAACACAAAGATTGGCACGAGCCACTGCCACACATTAAAGATCAAGATCTGGAGCTGAGTGCACAGGGTTTACAGCAGCCATCGTAACTCCATTTTACTCGAATAAATACAAATAATAATGAGCGTTTTTAGACTCTGAGCTAAGGTCATGCCATTTTTCACAAGTTATCGGCTCATAATTACGCCTGCCCTTTATGCCCTGACAACACAGCTGCTATTTAATCAGTCATTTGAAAAATAAATTGTCCAAATGTGCGTTTACTTGGTTTTGATGGATATCTCTGATGGAGAAATGGCTGCGTGTGACAAACGCTAAATTGAGGATCTGCCCCTAAATGTTCGGTTAGCCCCGTGAATAATCGTTCGCTCAAAGTTACAAATGAGTCACTCAGCCTGACTTAATATTTGGATTGAGTGCGAGACCAACATATATTTACAGTAAATCCTACTGATGGAGCATTGCTCTTAAAAAACAATATTAGTAGGAGATTATCCAATGGGAATGTGTGAATATTAACACAGATTTGGGGCATTAAAGTTGATTAATATTGGTCTTTTCTACATGTGATGATATGTTAGACATAATCATAGATTTCTGTTGCGAACGTGGCTCTGATAGCAGATATTGTGATTTATTGTGATGAGGTGGGGGAGCTTTAACACTTGGTTTCTCTTGCGCACAGTGGGTGATAAACATTGATCTTGTTTAATCTTTCTGGCCTGCTGCTAATGACGGGAGATGATGGTGCACACAGGACAAACTGCTCACTGGATTATATATCTAAATGAGGACTTTATCCTCATCCTCTCTTCCTCTTCCCCCATTACCAATAAGCCAGGCGGCAGTCACATGCTGACTTACAGTGTAATGCATGTGAGGAGTGCAGTGTGTAGGCTGTTGCGTACATGTGTAAGCAGACAATGGATAATGTTTTTTCTGTGCATTTGTACAAGCCTGCAGCATTTACATTGGAGGAACACTGTCAGAGTCTGCTGCTCCATACTAATCTGCTGTACTTCTGCAGAAATACATTTGCAATAATGCCACACATTATTATACCTATGCACAATAACAGACAGTGATAGGGTCTTCCAAGACTCCGCTCCCCTCCTCTGGTGTGCTAAACAAACACAGACCCAGGTTCTGGTTGCAGTGATAGATTAATGCTGTCTGACCCACACACGATGGTCTGTTTTCCCATTAAACCTGTGCGATTCCCCTTGTTGCTTCTCCCTGGCCCTGGTCTAACTTTTTGTGTGTCTGAGTGTTTTGGCGTCCCTGATCGTGCGTGTGTGTGTGTGTGTCCTTGCCTATATAGCATGTGCTTCTATGGATAGATATTGAAAGGGCTCCCAGGACAACCGCCATCAATCACCAACTCAGAGGGAAATGGTGAGAGGGATGGAGGGTGGAAAGAGAGATGGAGGTCGTCACAGGAAGCAGCATTTGGAGAAAGGGAGAGGGGGAGACTGTATGAAGGGATGGAGCAGTCCGGGCTGCCTCTGATTGAGCTGGGTAGTGTAGTTTATATCCTTTAAAGATAAGACCGGGGAGCAATGCTCAGCAGCTTCCTCCCCCTGTAGCTTGAACTGAGCGTGATAATAAGAAAGCGTGAATGGGGCAAATTGAATTAATGCCGCGGCACACCATAAAAGCCCTAACTATAATGCATTTTAAAATCCTATAATGAGCCGAGAGCTAAAATAATTTCATACTCCAGTGAAGAAGATGGCCCTGAAACTGATCTTTGGGCCTGGCTGACACCGCCGGGGCTTTTGTCATTTAATGTGACTGTAGATGCTATGTCGACATGATACTTACTCTTACTTCCTGGGGTACGCTGGCAAACTTAAAGCGAACAAACCCGGTCGAAATTCCGGCAACACATGCATAGCTGTAATCAGAGTGAGGGAGCGCCTGCTTGCCTGCTGATGTCTCGCTTGGGTCAGCTTTACAGTCTCGGGGTGAAAAAGAGTTGCAGGGAGGGCACATCTGCCATGGAAGTACTCCCTCATTACTCTCCATTAACAGCCCATTCAGTGATGGCTACAGCAGTAGAATTTGGACCCTATCCCACTTGTGCGCGCGCACACACACACACACACACACACACACACACACACACACACACACACACACACACACACACACACACACACACACACACACACACACACACACACACACACACACACACACACACACACACACACACACACACACACACACACACACACACACACACACAGATGTGTGCTTTTGCTATGTACACACACAGGGACACACAAAGTATTTTCACCGTTCCCCACCCTCACATGCTCTCAGCTCTCTCATCCTCATCATTAGAGTCGTACTGTCATAAAGCTGAAATTACCTCTCCATCATCAAACCAGGGAGAGGGAGAAAGATAGCTCTCTGACACACAGTAACACTAACAGACGGCCGCTGATAGAGACTAATGAGAAAATGAAAGCCTCTATATGAGCAGTGCACTTTTCTGGCTGGAATGGAGGTAGCAACATGATATCAATCGCCATTTCCTCTCCTCTTTTCTCTGCCCCCGACCTTCACCAACATTAACACCCAACCCTGCTCACCATTCCTTGAGGAAATATAGTTTTTTGGAGCTGCTTTGGCATTCTTGGAACTCCTACTACTTTCCACTTAAACCAAAGCAGGTGTGAGCTGAGGGGTGCATACTGTATGAGCATCCTGCTGTTTCTCCTGGAAACATGTGTGCATTGCTACTTTTACACATCAGTACTGTACAACACACACACACACATATCGGGACTTCACATCAATACATGCACAGACAATTTCACACACGAAGCACACATGAATGCACAAACAAGACGAAATTCGATGATTCTTCAATACTCTGACGCAGGGCCGGTTTTTGGCATAGCCGACATAGGCGGTCGCCTAGGGCGCCAGATCTGCGGGGGAGCTGCGCTGGTAGCTCTGGGAGGGAAAAAAACATTTTTGACCGTTGGTGCTCATCCTAATTTTCGGCCTTGATGTAACAACATTAATAATTAAGTAAAGATAACACCCGTTTCACCCCGGTTACACGTTTCATGGCCTGTACGATGGGCGCTGTAAGTGATGAAAGTGGGGGATGTTGGCTTATCAGGCGCCCGCAGCTCACAGCCAAAGTGCGAGTGAACGTGGGAACGAGCGAGCGAGCGAGGGAGAGAGAGAGGGCGCACCGGTACCGGCGCTGTTGTTATTAGCATCTGGTGCTAGCTGCTCTAATGGATATAAGAAATAGATGTTTCTACAAGGTGGAGGAGAGCTCTCCTGTCAGACTGAGAGGCTCAGTGAGGTAAAGGACTCTGAGTGTTTAGATAGTTCACTTTAGTCTAAGTTATCTCAGTGGGTCTCAAACGTTTTGGTCACAATTTATGTAAACAAATATTTCCAAGGCACTCATTGGGATGAACAGGTTTGAAATAATTTCAATGTATACTATAGGACAGTAAACCAAATATATCGTTTAAAACTGGAGAGATACAAAAATATGCATAAATAAATAAATGTTAACTAGGTAAAATAAGATATGAATGAACAACACAAATAAAATAGGCCTAAGTTACATTTATTGGCTATGGCTTATTGGTTATGTTCACATACTTATTTGATTATTAAAATGTAAACCGATCTTTTTCATATGGGTGTTTTAAAGTTGTACCCCCTAGATCTAGTCTCTAGTAATTGTGTGCTCAAAGTGCACAAGATTGAAGCATTTTACTTTAAAATGTTCAAACATTTCTTCCTGTGGGTGCACACCCCCGGACCCTCTAGAGGAGGTGATGTTCCAATTCAAACATGTTTATACAATATTGAATACATTTGAAGCCTTTTTGATGAATATTACCTACTGTATGTCAATACGTTTTTGTAGTGTATTTGTCTTTTGCAGAGATTTTTCATTTATTCTTTATATATTCTATTGTGTATTACTTGGATACTCTATTGATCTTTATATTTTCTACTGTACAATTCTCTGGCTGGGGAGGGGGGGGGGCTCCAGCTAAAATCTCGCCTAGGGCAGCAAATTGGCTAGAACCGGCCCTGCTCTGTACATACATGTAACACTTAAAATGCACCCATGTGATGTATTCAGTTGTAGAAAACACACCTCTACCTGTACATGTTCCCTGCTACAGGCAGGAACAAATGAAAGCTCACATGGCACAAACCTTGTATACCTCTTTCTGAGAGACTGCACTTGAATATTGCATTTTGAAACGATACAATAATATTAATAAATAGTATTTATACAACACCTTTCATAACATTCAGATCATGTTGCTTCACAGGGGAAAACAAAACAATAACAAAGAAAAACATACATAATGGAAAGCAATAAAACATGACAAAAACAATAAGAGGATGAAACCGATGTATGAACATAAAGTCAGGATCAAAGCGAGCAGAGCATCAATAAGCTAGGTAAGGAGTCTGATCATAGACCAGGTTCTTGATCTGAAAGAAGGTAAAGAGGTGTGCTTTTCTTGAAATCACTCACAGACTCTGATTGTCAGATATGCAGTGGTAGTGTTTTCCATAGTTTTGGGGTAAAGGCGCTAAACGCTGCTTCAGCAATTTAGCTTTTATTCCTTGGATGTGTTAATAGTCCAGAGCAGCAGTTCTCAATCTTTTCCAGTCACGACACGCTTAAAATAATCAGGTTGCTGTTTGTGACTACCCCCCTCTTGGATCATAGATGTATCACTAATATATGAAACAAATCTATTCTAAGGCAAAGTAAAGACAATTGTAATATAAAAGCCACACAAATATGTATTTTTACTTTAATTGTAAGGTTGGTATTTGTTTAACATCCAACTGGCAATCCCCAGGGACCTTCTTTGGTGTCCCTAAAGTAAAGAAGCTTTGGCCCAGATGCTGTAGGCCTGAATCACATGAGAAAGATCTATGATGTGTGACAACATTGTTCAATATTGTGATGACAATGACTTGGGATAAATAACAACATTAAAGTTTGCATACTGAATATGCATTTCCTTTGTCCATGTCTAGAATCGAACACTTCCTAAATAACTTGCCTACATTTTGTTTCTGGAGCAGCGACAGCAATGTTTCACAACAGCAAAGTCACTATACAGACTCATTTATATCTCAGTGGAAACAATCTAAAACTGTCAATAAAGTAATTTATTATCCCGAGAGAAGTTTAGAAAGTAGGAGGAACACAGCCATCAGTCAGTATCAGACATTCGTCTGGTCCTCTGTCCTCCTCTGATGTGATTCAGTGCCTGCAGGGACCACTTCCTGCAGGCACTGAATCACAGGGAGGGGGGGGCTGCTTTGTTCAAGCCAGTACTTCTTACAAGTGTGCGAGAAATTGGCCAAACTCTAAGTTGCAAACTAAGTTATACTGCATAGAAATCTATTGTTAGCTTGTCACAATCCGCCATTAGCTTCAAGTTGGTTTAGTTTTTGATAGTAGTTATTGACTTAATACTTACAAAGGTTTTATTGCAGTTGCTTACAGTAGTAAACAAAGTTGTTTGTCAAGTTGAGTCACCTTAACTGCTCTGCTGCTTCTTCTGTGTATGTGTGTTTGAGTATTTGTGTAGGTGCAGGAGCATCACCCAGAGCAGGGATGCGGCTTGATAATAAATATGATGCGCTTTAGCCCTGGAGCCATTTCAAAATCCGGTTTCGGTTACCATCCCACAAATACAAATATTGTTCTTATTCGTTTCAGGCAGCAATGTGTTTATCACACATGTTCATATCACGATGGCCGTGAAAATGTGCTTATCAGTCAGCACTTGTATGACAGATATTCTGCTATTTGTGAGGGGGCCATTTCATTCAGAGCTTTTAAATCAATAAAATAACTTGCTGTCCTATGGGATACAGGCAGTGCAGAGTGGTGAGCACTGGAATGATATGTTCTCTTCTCTCTTCGTGCCACCTTTCCAAATGACCGGTCTGTGCTTTACAGTGTGCAACAGGGTGGGCATACGGGCTGTGGCACATCCATGTTATTTTCAGTGGGTCGATGGGAGGAACGGTGGCTGTGTGCAATGTACTGTACAGTACGTATGCTCGAGTGCATATTATTACTACACTAAGTGTCTGTTTGGATAGCAGCGACATTGTTCCATCACAGATTTGAGAATAGAGAGCATACTTCAGAGCCCGATATAATTATGTGTGATATCACAGATAGTCGTGAAGATACAATACTTGACTACTAATGTAGTGCTTATGCAAAAGTAGCCTTATACCTGTGGATGGTGATTTCTCCCTACTTTTATTTAAGCAGAAGCAAGAAATCCCACACAATGTCAATCACCTGTACTAACAATGAAAAGTAATCATTTGTTTATTTGCCTTCCCCTGCCTATCAAAAGCTCAAAGAAAACCAACCTCTGTGGCATTTAAGGAACGCATATTTAAGCTTCTTATGTTGCCTTCCAATCCATTTTAGCCTGAAGATCCTTTCTTCTCCCCCAACAAATGGGCTGTTTGCACCCGCTGTTAGCAAGCTTTTAACTCTCAATCTCACTATGTTACAAAAAATGTACAGTTTAAAAGTCTAGATAAGAGATAAAAGACAACCAAGCGTTTTAAAGCAGGGATTGTAAAACATTTACCTTATAAAAAATGTATACAGCAGCATTGTGTCTTCTTTTAGGACCCAACTGAAGACCTAAATATCTTTGAACAGTCAACCTGTTACTGCCCTCATTATGCCGTAGGACTAATATGGATTTGTTGGGAGCACTGGGCCTGTTGGCTTTGATGGTGTATTTAGCATTAGCTGAAACGCTGAATGGACTATTAGTCCTGTTTTATGTGTTACTGATACTCCTGTTGTGTGGGTCTTAATAGGAAAGTGTACGCTCTACTGTTGGTCTTGCTGATAGTTTGTTGGTATCATTGGTATTGTCCAACTTGACACAATTAGATGAACACTGCAACAGTTGGTGGGGAATTAGTATGCGATGCTGTCTGGAGACACAGGCAGATAAGAATATCAATATCAACATGATCTCATTGCAGACATGCTGAAGGTCGGGGTTGTGTTTAACACAGTGCTAGCTTAGCGCAAAGATTGGGAAAAACGTTAGCCTGGCCAAATAAATGTTAGCCTACGGATGGAAGTATTAAGACCTGTCCTGTCTACCTTCCACCCAACAAACAGCGAGACCTCGGCCCTGCCTGTTACAAGTTTGACGTCCTGTTGGTTCCCTCTCTCCTGGCAGGCAGAAAAGAGCCAAACGATACCCTAAAAGTTTATTTTGTATTACTTCCAGTAAAGCACTTTATTCCACTTATAACTTTGGCCTTCTGAGAGGGTGAGTCAGTTGAATTACAGGAAAAACTGACGTCAATGCATACCCTCTATTATAATAGTGCGTGTCATTTTTCCTCTCTACAGGTTTTTCTTGTTTATGTAAAACTCAATCATTATGGATTCTCGACGATGGAGTTCGACAATAGATTTTTTTTTTCTCTGCAAAGAAGAGACATTTGACCTGAATCCATCTGTTCAGTTCAAATCCTTTCAGTTTGTGTTGTTTGTGCTTATGATTAAACTTGGACAATTTGGTTCAGTTTCAGATGAGAGCCTTAGAATCAGCCCTGGATGCCAAACATCTTGTCAAGGCTCTGTAACCTGGCAGAAAGTAACCAAACATATTTACTGAACATTGAAATACTTGTATTTTACATTAGTATTTCATTTACATAAATATTTTTGACATTTTACTCAATTACATTTATCCTGTTTTACTGCTTTAGCTAATGCTAGCAGATTTAAAGAGGACATATCATGCTCATTTTCAGGTTTCATATTTCTATTTTGTGTTGGATTGCTAACAAATAGAAGTGTGACTGTCACTATGTTACGGAGGTCCAATCGAGGCGTTTCAGGCGGGGAGAGAGAAACTCCTTCTGTTATAAATTTTGGGATGTTAGCCTTTTGCAGACCATTTACATGCACAGAAACCTATAGAACACACTACAGGAGAGGGAGCACCCCTACAAGCAGATCAGGAGTTCTTTAACATGCAATGCTAATAGAATCTGATACATTAATACAGGTGGTTGCCAACATATCTTTTTTTAAATGTTTTAAAACACAGTTGTATTAGATACACATATTTTTTGTTTGTTTAATACAAAAGAAAAAACATATTTCTATAAGGAGTTGTTTGTATTAATTGTATTTATTGGCAGTCAGATCAGTGAAGGCCTTTCTGATCCGTCTCCATTGTTGGAAGGACAAGTCTTCTTTCCTTCATCTATACTCATCCAAATATTCGTTGGATGTAAAACTCAATATACGCTCGGTCGATCAACATTCTTGACATTTCGCCATCGATGCCATTTTTCTATTTATTTTTGTGAACAAGATAGTAGGAAGATACTGCTGGCACACGTATTTGGCAGGCCATGTTAAGTACTGTTCTGTTCTATTATTCAGTCAAATATGAAATAGTTTTTTATTTCAAACATTTTATATAATTCCTTTGCTCATCCATATTTACAAATGTTATTTTTGAGCCTGGAGTGTGTAATTATCACTTCTCTTTATTGTGACATACTGTAGCCAAGGTTCATGTGGAGCGAGGTGCAACAAAACCAGATGTCACGACAGTAAGGTGATCACAAATTTATAAAGCTTGTACCTTTGTCAAAGTTAATGTTATCTCTTGTGTGAAAGCAAAGCTAGGAATGTTTTTCATACTCATCTACAGAACTTTGTGTGGTAGCTTTTTCTGAGAAAACAGCAAATGCCTTCAGACACAACCTTGTATTCAGTGTCAAAGAGAAATATCAATAAGGTTTCCTTTTTATATGTAGGACAACTTAAAGAACCATGACAATGAACGTAACCATGACTCTTCTCATGACGCTGAGTCCTTAATGCGTTGACTTTGCCGCATGACGATTATAACAACATGACTAAAAAGATCCAAATAAGCATGAATCACATTCCTTTTAAGAGCAAGCCAAATGTTTTATTTGGAGATGGAAAATTGGCTCCATTGACAGCTTAAAGTAATTCTCTCCTCTCTTATGTGTTAATCGCATATTTCATTTTCATTTTCATTTCATTTTTATTTGTCCTGCTCATGGTACGCAAAACCAAATGTACAATAATTGCCACAAAACATCAATCAATCAATGTTTATTTATATAGCCCAATATCACAAATGTTACATTTGTCTCAGTGGTCTTCACAGTTTGTACAGAATATCAGTATGACAACACGACACCCTCTGTCCTTAGACCCTCACATGACTCTACCAAAACACCATTGAGCGAAAAGGAGCAGGGAGAAGAACCTACATCAGAAACACTGAGTACATGTTTTACAACTTTATCTGAAAGGCTTAAAAGATTTCTTCTGTCATATCACAAAATAAATGTAAATAAATATGTGAAGAGGGGCGGTGTGGTTCCTGATAAATCCTTATGACTCAGTTATTGCTTCCAGATATGTTTGGCTCCCAAAACTCCCTTTCATGCTGCACCATTCAACGACCCTGTCTGCTAATTGATCAGACATCCCACAGGGCTCCATGAAGGCTCAGACTGACACCACTGAATATATTACTTTGCACACCATACAATGTGGGCAGAATAGCGGATCATCCCCTGTTTGTATACCATACTGTAGAGCAACATCCATACAGAACGGTGCATAGAAGTGTTATGTAGAACAAACATAGGATGTGTGTGTGTGTGTGTGTGTGTGTGTGTGTGTGTGTGTGTGTGTGTGTGTGTGTGTGTGTGTGTGTGTGTGTGTGTGTGTGTGTGTGTGTGTGTGTGTGTGTGTGTGTGTGTGTGTGTGTGTGTGTGTGTGTGTGTGTGTGTGTGTGTGTGTGGTGTGTGCCAATGACATTTTAATAGCACTTAAATGTAATAAGGAGTTAAATGCTTAAAGGAAAGTTTATGTTTTGATTTTTTAGCCTGTTTCATTTGATCATTTGATACATGCACAATTTGAATTTTAACAAAAAACTAAACTTCCCTTAGAGGAAATAAAAAATTCAGATAGACCCAGAGAATACAGTTTTAAAAATACACTCATTTTGGTACATAAGAGACATAGAAAAATTGCTGGCCCCACAGAGAAAAGGAAGAAGGCCTGATTTTCAGTACAGACATGACATTTTGATTACCTCGGATGGGCTCATCTTTATGGCCAGCAGGGGTTTGATGAGTCATTTTGAAAGTGACTAGGTTCCTGTCATGGATGTATTTTTGCTCTCTGCTTTTCCGTCACTTCACGTTCAAATGATTTCTCGTCAGCATGTTGCTTCAGCAATTTACCTGGCCCAATCTCAAAGTCAGAAGAGATGCACCCTACCTTTATATGTTCTTAAAAAAAAAATGCAAATGCTGCAGACTCTATTATTCAATCTCTCTCACACACACACATCTCAATCTTAACACAATAGGCCTTTTTCAATGCTGCCATTGTGATTTTTCAACGCAGGAAAAGCACAGCTGGAGTGACCAACGTTAATGATGGCCGCATTCCATTTATGTGAGCCAGTTTCGCTTAATGGATGTTGACATTAATGTTATGCTTGTTGTTGTAACACCTGTGGTTTTCCTGCTCAAGTCAAAATATACAACAAATGTGTCTGTCTGTCCACGGCTAAGGTCGAATTGTAAGGAATACACATTTATAACTTATGTTATGAACCGATAGTTACGGCTGTAACTACGGTTCTATGAGTCCCGGATGACCGCCAGAGGCGGTGCTTTAGCACTGGATGTCCATCGCGCGCATGCGCAGCTCGAGTACCAATAACAACAAAGTCACCTGTGACCCACGTGACACCGGCTATATCAGCCGGTATTGTCAGAGGATCTGTTCCCCGAATCTTCTCGCGAGCACACAAGAATTCTGAGTGACAGGGAACTCTGGCGGTCATCCGGGACTCATAGAACCGTAGTTACAGCCGTAACTATCGTTCTATTTCGTCCCTACTGACCGCCAGAGGCGGTGCTTTAGCACTGGATGACCTATACCAACAATGTCATGAAGAATCCAAGCCCTTGCTCACCACTGGAAGCAGCGGAGCTCGGCAAAAGGACCACGCCCAAAGAATGGGGAGTGGCGACATTGACCTGATGACAACTGGAGAATGTGCCAGAAGACGCCCACGACGCCACGGCGCAGATGGTCTCCAGGGGCACCCCTCTCAGGGCAGCCCAATATGTTGAGATGCTCCTTGTAGAGTGGCATCTCAGCCTGGTGGCAGGGGGCGGCCACTGGCCCCGTAAGCCTGTGAGATGGTATCGACAACCCAGTGGGGAAGCCACTGGTTAGAGGGCCTAACCTCCTTTAGTGCCGCCAGGGCAAACTCAAGAGTTGCTCCTCCTGCCGTATACAGGCAGTAGCCTTGATATACGCCCTTTGGGCACCCCCCGGGCACAGCAACTTCGATGTGCCGTACTCCTGAATGTCAAAGCGTGCCAGCTGGGCAGGCTGATTGAAGTGAGTTTGTGGAAGGACCCCGGGCGGGAATGCCACATTTGCCCAAAGGGCAACGCATGAGAGTCCCACCTCGGGCATGTATTGTTTATGGAGAGGACATGCAACTCCCCGACTCGCTTCCCTGAGGCTATGGCAAGCAGAAATGCTGCCTTTGTGGGCAGCCACCTAAGCCCCACCTGGGCCAGGGGCTCGAAGGGAGGAGGTGATAGGGCATCCGGCAGCAAGGGCAGGTCCCAAGCCGGAGCCCTCGGGGTGCAAGGGGGACGCTGCCGTAAAGCCCCTCTCATAAAGAGGGACACCGACCTGTGGCACCCCGCCGTGGAGCCGTCGACCCGAACATGTCGGGCAGAATCGCAGCCACATAAATTCAGAGTGGAGTGAGAACGTCCACTATCTAGAAGGGACTGTTGTCTAAGCAACAACGTACATGCTGTCCCCAAGGAACACGCACATTCTTGCCCCCCAGTTGGGGTAGAAAGTGCGTGAGTGCAAGCTGCACGGCCCGAAGCTCTAGCACGTTGACCCGGCGCGCACTCTGCTGGGCAGACCACTGACCCTGAACGGTCCTGCCCTGCCGCACTGCACCCCACCCTGAGAGACATGCACCTATGGTGATGGTCTCCTGGCGGGATGGGATGGCGCCCATGGGCACGCCTACCAGAGATAGGCCCTGCCCCTCCAGCGTGACGGAGAGTGGAGCAATGCTGCGACACCCTGACTTCACTGTGCCTGTGCCACTTGGCGTCCAAGTGAAGGCTGTTCAGCCACATCTGCATGGGGCACAACGACAGCGGGCCTAAAGGCCCAGCGGCCGAGGCAGCTGCCAGTCTGCCCAAGGGCCGGAGGGACTGAATATAAGGCACCCTCTTGCCCGGCCCACGTGGAAGTAGGCATCCCTCGGTTGGGAACCACTCCACCTGTGCGTATGCAGTAGTCAGCATATAGAATGGCAGCACCTTCAGGAATCTGTTGATTCCTCTGAGGTCCAAGATCGGGCGAAATCCGCCGACTTTCTTGCTCACGAGAAAGTATACCGAGTAGAACCCCCTGGCTAAGCAGAGGGTCTTACTGGGTTGATTGCGTCCTTGGACAAAAGGACGGACAACTCTTGGCCCAGAGGTAGGGCCCCTGCCGGATCGCTGACGACTGTCAATTAGACCCAGCCGAAGGCTAGGGGCCGGAGCTGCGGTCCGTACCCCTGGGTTAAGGTGAAAACCACCCAAGGGACGGAAGTACAGACTGCCCAGAAACTGAGCTGCTGCTGGGAAAGCAGCCGCCGACCACCCTCGGGATTTCAGAGCCCAGCCCCCCGGACCCTGGAGCCTCTTGGGGGGTTCCGGTCAGGCTCTGGGGCACGAGGCCGCCTGGAAGGCAACTTGGGAGGCGGTTGAGTGGGCCGCTAAGACCTCTGCAGACCACCCCTGTAATCCAGCAGCTGAGTGCGGCTGCTAGAGTGGCCCCTGGGCCTGCTGGGAGTGGGCACAGGTCTGCGAGGACCCGAGTGCTGCTGCCTGGTCTGCCTAGCTTGGGCGGCACACTCCAGTGCCTCCGAGGGCAGCTGATCTAAACAGCTCCCCTGGCTCGACTGGTACGCGACGGAGGACTCTCCGTCAACCGGAGGAGGTGCGTCAGCCGAAGGAGGGGCGCCAACCGAAGGCGGGGCGCCAACCGAAGGAGGGGCACCAACCGAAGGGGGGGTTAGCAGCCCCTACACCGGGCCCAGGCTGAAGGGCCAAGAGGCGACTTCATCATGCCCCTATCGGCAGCTAGCCGATCCACTTTAGAGGACAGCCTATTTCTAGTCCTTCTATTGGGGGGAGCACACAAAGCCATCGCTCCCTCAAGTTGCCGGGAACGGCCGAATTGATCTGGAGGAGTACGTGACAAGGAGAGGTGTCTGTTGGCTGCTGCCAGACGTTCCACCTCAGTGATTCGAGCCACTCTGAGCACCCGAGGCATGCAGCTACAGCTCATGCAGGCGTTTACCGTGAGAACCTCCCTCAGATGCTCGAATTTCGTCCCCACTGACCGCCAGAAGCGGCCGAGGCAGGAGGGGCAGCGGTCGTGGCCGTCCTCGGGCTCAAGAGAAACCCTACAGGCGCTACATGAATGAACCATTCTGTAGGTAGCCAGATGCAGCGTAGCCAGGAGCGGGTGCGGGAACACAGCCTTCACCAGCTACCTGCTTAATGGAAAGAGTAGAGCGTTGCTGCTACTCGCCGAACAGAAAGAGGGATGTAATTACACCCACGTTACGGCAGAGGGAGCGGGAGCGAGATCACTGCCTTCACCTAGCTGGATTAGTAAATAAGGCAGTTTACCAAGAGCGGGGGCGAAAACACTGCCTTCACTGGCTGAGCTAGAGGCGAGTGCCAGATGCAGCGTAACCGGGAGCGGGTGCGGGAACACAGCCTTCACCAGCTACCTGCTTAACGGAACCAGGCAGTTTAGCGTCTACCAGGAGCGGGGGCGAGAACACTGCCTTCACTGGTTAAATTAAGACGAATGCCAGATGCAGCGTAACCGGGAGCGGGTGCGGGAACACAGCCTTCACCAGCTACCTGCTTAACAGAAAAACAAGGCAGTTTGGCGCCTACCAGGAGCGGGGGCGAGAACTGCCTTCACTGGTTGAGTTAGAGACGAATGCCAGATGCAGCGTAACCGGGAGCGGGTGCGGGAACACAGCCTTCACCAGCTACCTGCTTAACGGAGAAACAAGGCAGTTCCGCGTCCACCAGGAGCGGGGGCGAGAACACTGCCTTCACTGGTTAAATTAAGACGAATGCCAGATGCAGCGTAACCGGGAGCGGGTGCGGGAACACAGCCTTCACCGGCTACCTGCTTAACGGAAAAACGAGGCCGTTTGGCGTCTACCAGGAGTGGGGGCGAGAACTGCCTTCACTGGTTAAGTTAGAGTCGAACGCCAGATGCAGTGTAACCGGGAGCTGGAACACAGCCTTCACCGGCTACCTGCTGAACGGGAAGAGTAGAGCGGTGCTACTACTCGCCGAACAGAAAAAGGGATGTAGCTACATCCGCATTACCGGTAGAGGGAGCGGGAGCGAGAGCACTGCCTTCACCTAGCTGGGTAAAATAAAGAAGCTAACAGTATACGCAAGACGTTAGCCGAGCGGCTGCTGCTAACGATCAAGCGAGATCAAGTCAAATAACACATGTTTAAGACCAGATAACTAGCTTCTAAAGAATAGAATAGCACAGAGCCGTAGTTACAGCAGTAACCATGGCCAGGGCTCACACGGCATCTAACCGTAGTTACAGTAGTAACTATGGCCAGTACTTACACGGCTTAGCACCGTCGTTACAGTCGTAACTCTGGCCAGTACTTGCACGGCTTGGATACTTACACAGCATAGAGCCGTAGTTACAGTAGTAACTCTGGCCAGTACTTGCACGGCTTGGAACCGTAGTTACAGTAGTAACTATGGCCAGTACTTACATGGTTTAGAACCGTAGTTACAGTAGTAACTATGGCCATTACACGGCATAGAGCCGTAGTTACGGTATTGCCTATGGCCAGTACGTGCACGGCTTGGAACCGTAGTTACAGTAGTAACTATGGCCAGTACTTACGGCTTAACCCCGTAGTTATAGTATTAACTATGGCCAGTACTTACACAGCTTGGAACCGTAGTTACAGTAGTAATTATGGCCAGTACTTACGGCTTAGAACCTTAGTTACAATAGTAACTGTGGCCGGTGCCTAAAAGTGTCAGCCAACGGCTGCCCACTAGACATTATAATATTGGGAGGCTGAAATCCTCCTTAATGGCCATACATGCAGAGCACACGCACACACAGTGAAGATTGTTCTCTGCATATCATCCTAGTGCTAGGAGTCTAGTACTAGGAGCAGTAAATACCACGATATAGCGCTACTGCAACCATACCATGCGTTTACCGGGAGCAGCAGCGAGAGCACTGCCCTCACCGGCTGAGTTAAATAATGAAGCTTAACCGTACATGCAAGGTGTTAGCCAAGCGGCTGCTGCTAACAATCAAGCAACCAAGTCAGAATACAATGTTAAGACCAGATAATTAGCTTCTAAGAAAGAGAACAGCCCACATAGAACCGTGTCTGGTTACAGTAGTAACCGCACATGCCGAGCACACAGCACCCGCCGTGAAGATGTTCTCTGCAGATCATCCTAGTGCTAGGAGTCTAGTACTAGGAGCAGTAATACAACGAACTAGCGCTACTGCAATCAAACCCTATGCTACAGGGAGCGGGAGCACTGCCCTGAGTTAATAGTTAAGCTCAACAGCAAGGTGTTAGCCAAGCGGCTGCTGCTAACAAACAAGCGACCAAGTCAGAACACAAATGTTAAGACCAGATAATAGCTTCTAGAAAATAGAAAGTACTTACCTTACTTTCTGCATCTAAACGAAAAACGGGTTTAAAGTATGACACTCTTGGCTTTCCATACTAAATCGAATGAGGGACGCAGCCAAAGCTGGGACTCAAATGCTAATGATAGCTCGGGCACAACGCCACAAGCAGAACTTTCAAAAGAGCATAAGGGCAACTTTATGGGAGAGGAAGCGGAACACTGTCGTCACCAGAAAGTCTAAGCCACAAACAATAAGACGGTAATCAGGACAACTTGGCTGGGAGCGGGTGTGGAAACACAGCCATCACTAGCAACAAGCTGACACAAACCTGTCTGTCGCGGCTCTGCACAGCCGGCCACAGCTCCTGGAGGACGCGTCTAACGACCCGTAGCTCCGACTGTCAGTCGCGAAGCTTCACGCGGCCAGCTGTTTGCAGAGAAATCCCTCAGATCAAACGTTCAAACCTGAACGCTGTAGGCTACGAAAACGTAGCCACGGTACCCTCGCGCAGCGAGAAGATGAAAAGGAACAGATCCTCTGACAATACCGGCTGATATAGCCGGTGTCACGTGGGTCACAGGCAGGGCTGGACTGGGACAGCAAATCGGCCCTGGCATTTAGACCCAGCCGGCCCAAATCCATAAAACAAACAAATAGTAGCGGTTATTGACAAGAAGAATAACTCAGTATAATTTAAAAAAACGCTATTATTATTATTATCCTTTTTACGTACCAGGGGCAAACTAAACTAATACATACAACAAGTATGTGTAACTATCAATCATTAGAAATTAGACCTTCAAACCCTCTCACAAAGCGAACAGTGACCGAGCACTAATAGGGGGGTCTGATGGTGGTGGAGGCGGGGAGGGAGCGGATCAACAACTTGAGCAGCTGTCAACTCAACATTGTAAATAACCAACAAAAGACGATCACCGGTTCATCTTGTTTTTGGCTTGAGAATAGTTTGGGCAGCGTGAGAGCGTGAGATTGAGAGTGAAAGCGTGTGTCATACGCTAGATGCGTGAGAGTTGGCAACCCTGCATTACCTGCTGCAGGTGGGGCACCAGTTATACAAGAGGGAGACAATAGCTGTACTTATTTTTTAATGAGCCACATGCCATGATGCACCAACTTCAGACATCCTTACAGAGCCACTCCTCCACCACACACGAACGCGCACATGACCAATGAGGGCACAAGATAAGTTTGTGCACAGATGGAAGGCTGACAGGCAGGTAGGCCAAACCAAGTTCCCATCAGCAAAAACACGTGGGTTTGCTATCCTGGCTCCAAAATGGTGGAATGAGCTCCCCATTGAAATCAGGACAGCAGAAAGCTTACACATCTTCCAGACTGAAAATTCATCTCTTTCGACTCCACTTCGAGCGATAGAATTGTTAACAAAGCACTTATATACTAATAAAGGACTGGCTTATCTAAAGCCAGTTGAGTAGCACTTGAAATGTTTGGCTCTATGAAACCTGATGTACTTTATGATTCTGTTTTCTTCAAGGTTGTGTCTTCCTGGTGGAACGCACTTATTGTAAGTCGCTTTGGATAAAATCCTCAGCTAAATGCAATGTAATGTAATGTCTGGGGGGGTATGCCCACCCCCCAGAAGAAAAGTTTTAAAAATAACCCCTTAAATGATGACTTCTAGTTAATTTAAGGGGGGGGGACCCTATAGTGCCCTGCCTCCCCTTTCTATGACAACACGATAGAGATAGGACCAGATGAGTCTACAGGATGAGTCGACGGCATCTTTTCTTGGGCTTGTTTCTCCCACAGATTGACGCTCTGATATGACTCCCTGATAAACACTGCTATGTCATTGATTAGGTTGAAAAGTGTTCCACATTCGATGACATTTTGGGTAGTTTCAGCCAGGACAAGATTAAGAACATGAGCATAGCACCACACATGGACATGAGTGGGTGACTGGGAGGTCATCAGTGCAGAAAATCCTTTGTACCGGCCTTTCATATTGGATGCTCCATCCGTTGCATTACCTATACACACATGCCCTTGTCCAGTTTCAGATGCTTGAAGTATTGTCCGGTGGATGCGTGGCACTTCACTAAAGCCACAAGCCTCTCTTGCACAGTCTCATTGACATATTTTAAGATTACTGAACACTGATCCTGAGAAGTTATGTCTTGTGTTGTGTCCAGCTGAACAGAAGACATTCCGGCCTTCTGGACATCACTGGAGATACTTCCTTTGATTAGACTACGAACAGTTTCTATGATGGAGTTAACAGTAGTTTTGGAGAGTAGGGGGATGAGAGACCCTCTACCTTTTGTTCCACTGGATTGGTGCAATTTCTTGCTCTTCTCTACGCAATCATCCAGATGCTCTTTTAACCAGACATCATACTTTCCTAATAAAAGGATGAGCTCCAAAAAGTTACCGTGGTCCACGGTGTTGTCAGCTAGCATATATGCTCCCTCATTCTCCACCTGCCTGCACTTTCACCACATCCACCACATACTCCAAAACCTGACGTCTCTTTCGGACTTGTTCCCTATGAGCAGACATCTGACTGCCAGCAAACATGCTTTCGATGTCTGCTTTAGAGCACCGTAAGAAAAAAGCTTCAGCACAGGTTGAATGTGTAATGCTCTTTTTGTGCTCCTCTGTACGCTGGTGTGCGTGCCTCCAATCTGACATTCCAGTTATAAAGACATACAAAACAAAACAACATATGACGTCCCTTGCAATATGACGCCACTTTCTGCTGGTGCCATCTTTACAGGTGAATACCGTCTGCACAACTGGATTTCTGGTATGTTGTTGTGGGTGCTGTTCTAAAAACATCTGTAACATAGATGGCTCGGGGCGGGCAAAGTAATCTATGTCCTCCTGCTCTTTGCTCTCCTCACTCTCCTCCTCTGGGGATGCTACCTGGCTCAACACGATGATACAGAATGAATGGATTCCCTGATAGAGGTCCATACAAATAGGCATTGACATAACAATACCACACAGTTAATGGTCAAAACTACATGTGTGCCTCCATTTTTTATCTATTTCTATATTATTCATTCTATATATTGTCAATCAAAACTACCACAACAAGCTGACTATAAACATTTTCTTCAGGTCCCAAAAGACCACTGTTGCCCTTATAACCAAATAAGTAAATACACTAAACAAAACAAGCTGCCAGCTGACAGTAATTGTTCATGAATGTTGGTTAACTTTCAATGAGACAATGTATCAGAGTCCCATTAAGCTATATTTTAACTTACCAGGGAAAACCTAAAAAAGCCAGCTTACTAGCTTGGAGGCTAACGAATGTTTCTCTTATAATATTTGTCTTATTAGTGCTTCATCAAAGGGATATTAATGGGTTCCAGAACTACAGAGTATCATAACCTTAATAATAATATTTTCCTAATTTTCTTAGCTTCTGCTTACCGCGAGTTCTCCTCCCTCTCCCCACTCGCGCTGATCTCTCTCCCTCTCATCATCTTCCTCACCACCAATATCGGCCACGGGTTAGAAGAAGATGGACCTGCACCTGTACTAAACATGTCGGTTATTTTGACACAAGCGGCAGCATCAGCACGAAGGGCCTGCTTTTTTCTTGCCCGCAATTGTTCTGCTCTCCCTTTTCGCTTGGCCTTCGCCTTCGCCATTTCTAACTCGAACTTTTTTTTTTCTCGAAAAAAAAGGAAGTTTGGCTTCAACGGCCGGCTCACCTCCTGGGGGCGTGATTTAATGATGCACACCGAGCGGCCCAAAGGGGGAGGTGATTAAAGATTTGATTGGGCCGGCCCAGTGTCAATTACTAAAAACATTTAAACAGAGGGCCAATATACCCGTCTTATGGGCCGGGACTTCAGAAAAAAAAAAGAAATGACGTGTCGGCCCAAAAGGCACGTCGGCCCACCGGGAAAATGCCCGGTATGCCAGATGGCCAGTCCACCCCTGGTCACAGGTGACTTTGTTGTTATTGGTACTCGAGCTGCGCATGCGCGCGATGGACATATCCAGTGCTAAAGCACCGCCTCTGGCGGTCAGTAGGGACGAAATAGAACTCCTCTTATGGTTGAGGTAATTCACAACTTTGTTTAGACAGGTGAAGGCGATCGGGGCAGTTACAAAGGTGTAGCAGTAATGTTGTTGAGTGGCTGTAAATGTTCAGTGAAGGTTACAATTTGCCAATGAATAAAACCTGCATTCCTGAAAAACTAGACTTCACTCTCACTTAATGAGACAGTATCTGTTGCCTCAGAGTTTGTCTTCATTCAATCAAACGTTACGGCAGTGGTTACAGAGTTTACTCCTGTTTTAGAGTTCACTGTGTGATACATAATTAAATAACACATATTATTGAAGTACTGAAAGCCTTAA
This sequence comes from Pseudochaenichthys georgianus, assembly GCF_902827115.2. Classification (NCBI taxonomy): domain Eukaryota; kingdom Metazoa; phylum Chordata; class Actinopteri; order Perciformes; family Channichthyidae; genus Pseudochaenichthys; species Pseudochaenichthys georgianus. Next base: position 17,815,807 of record NC_047508.1, on the reverse strand, counting down.
AAAGATAAAACCATGTTTTACCATGTTCTTAGCCAAACCTTTAGACCAGGCTTGACAACAACATGTTCTCACTTTAATAACTACAGTCTACGGCTGCATATTTTATACAAACCTTCGGTACAAAATAAGTAACAGTGTGATTTTTCAGTTTTTGCCTGAGTATCCTTTTTCCGACTGAATGCTTTGGCATGTGGGTTCTTTTATGAATGAGAGTGACTGTGTGAAGGCATATACAGTATGTAGTCTTACGGGGTTTAAAGCCTTGGGTGGAGGAACCCAAAGAAAATAAGAGTATAATGCATAGCTCTCGTTGATAATGTGCTTCTGGTTATCTGTCCTTGTCAGTGGCTATATGGAAAGCAGCACGCATTAAGTATCACCAGGGAATTGTGGCTCAATATTTATTTTCTCTTGTTTGAAAAACAACAATTTTGTAGTTGGGATGGGAATCAGTCATTGATTTTTCCATTTTCTTTCCCTTTGTTGTCCTTTTTTTCAAGCTACTTTCATTGTTCCATTATATGTATCACTGTGCATGTAAAGGAGTAGATGGAATAAAACATATATGATCATTTATCAGATTAAGTCACTTTGAACATGTGAAGCCAAATGCATATGCCATACAAATAAATCATTCGCCATAATTGTTTAAAATTGACTTTAAAATATTTCAGCTAACTCGTATTCCCTCTCCCTGAAGGGTAGTGCCAGTATATCTCCATTGAACACTTGCTTCGCTCTAAATCCTCCTCTTTTATGCGAGTGAATAGGGCACATGTTCCTCTGCTCAAAGCAATTAAACAAAAGGGATTGAATAACTTTTGTAATTATTTTGGCAGAACTACAAAAACATGAACCCACCAGAAAAGCTGTCGGCACTATCTTGTACATCCAACCACTTATCCTGTTCAGGGTCATGCAGGGGGACTGCAGCATATATCTGTGATTTTAAGAGAAACCGAACATCTTCAGTGAAGCAACCTCTAACATTATTATTAATATTACAGTTTAGGTCCTAGCTGTACTCCTGGAATAATTACTGCTATGTGGGTCTTTTCTGTTTTCTACTTGACTCTCTAGAGCCAATTTAGGACTTTGCTATCTATTGTTTTGGTGAGTCATGCATTTACCTGTACATGCATTGTTCTATTTTACCATACATTTCTTTCTCCCTGCTGTTGCTGTACAACAGCTGGCGAGTCACTCGTACTGTGTGGGGGTGGGGGAACTCAGTTTAGACTAAAGTCCATGGGACTCTACCAGTGTGAATGCCTGTGTGCAAGGACACTACATCAATTACACAGACAATATTTACACGTATTTGTGAAGAAGAACTGGATTCAAATTGAGGAAATGCAAATATGTAGCTCCCCAAACAATAACAAAAAAGGAAATAAAACTAAGCTAACATAATTTTGTGAAATATATAACAAAAAGAAGCACATAAAATGAGCCGAACAAAACAACAACTCACTAAAACAGAGAAAGATATTAAAAACAATACAGGGAAATGCTGTAGAGATAAAGTAAGTGGCATAAATTACAAAACAGCATGGTGACGTGTTAATTTAAAAATAAATATTTCTGATTAAGCTCTGAAGTTTACCTGTAAGCTCCAATTGTATTCAAGTAAATGTAGTACTCTTGAAAAAGTCAGTACCAACATCCAATTTGTTTCTTCTTAGATGTCTTGGTGGCCATTTTGAAAATGATTGTTGTTGTTGTGTAACATGGCCTGTTTGGTAGCCTCTAAACCAGTGGTCGGCAACCTTTTTAATATGAAGTGCCATTACCGACGATCGTGAATTATCAAGAGGGGGGGGGGGGGGGTTGAGGAGCTTGACGCTCGTGAACTGTCAACAGGAGGGTGGGGGGAGCCTTGCTGCGGGGAAGCAGTGTGTGGAAGTGAAACGAGGCAGCAGAAAAACCGAGGTCTGTGATGTATTTTGTGAAACAGAAGAACAACTAAATAATTGCAACGGCCTCCCAAGAAGAGCTCGCCTCTCTCCAGTCATTTAAGCTAAAGTGGGTTATTGAACCTGAAGCTTGTTGCTGCTGCCCTGGGAGACGACAGAGGGTCACCCCCCCTGTTTCCTCGACTACGGTCTGGGAGCCGACAGGAAAGTTCAACACACAGATGGCCAGTCCGCCCCTTTGTAGCATATTATTTAGATGAGAGATGAGCAGATCGCCACTGGGCTTTCAACTAAAGACACAGCCACGCAAAAACTGCGGCAATTTGTACAGCTCCTTATGGTTACTGCAATTTGTGAAGTGCTTTCCTCCGTGGTGAAACGATCAGCACTGCACCACGGAGGAAAGCGGCAGAAAGTCGCCTGGATTTAAAGAGAGCGGGGCTGCGTTGCGTGCATGGCTTCCTTCTGCAGGTAACGGGGAGACACGCTCTGGAGGCGGTCTCGTTCAGGATCCGAAAATACAATTTAAATATTTTGCACACTTATTCCACTAATTCCTAATGTGTCACTGGTTATGGGGCCGCGTGCCAGGGGTTGCCGACCCCTGCTCTAAACACTCCATTAGTAAACCGAAGCGATGCTTTTTTTACAGGACTTTTTTTTATTAACTGCAGATGTAATGTGTACCACAAAGGAATGTTGTTGCAAATTGTTTGCAGTTACGAAAAGACGCTCACTGGCTGCTTTATCAAACACTGGTATGGGGGTTTTCTGCATAGATGCGGATTTGGAGTAAGCAATGTGCCAAATTTAAAGACGTCTACCATTTGCAATTGTTCTCTGTTGAAAAAGCCTGAATGTGTGTCAGCCATTCTGAGCCGCAGAGTCCAAAGTGTTTGGTGTCGGGATCCCAGAGTTAATAGATTTCTGTCCCTGGTGCTTTTAGCGTGTTGATCTCCTGCTGACGGCTTCACACTCTGCTTTAAGCACAGAGCTGGGGGGGTGGGCGGCTTAGAATAGAGTCTCCTTAGCACTGCAAACATTTGGTTAATGTACCTTATGACTCCCCTATTGAGCTGATTTTCACTTTCCATTCATTCGCTGCCAGGGAAGCACCTCTGATATTCCACGTCTCGCACGGGCCATTGATAATTATGCCTGCAGACGCAGTTTTTTTTAATTCCACACAGAAATATTTGTATCCTAATTTCTTCCCTCATTAGACGTAGGAGGATCCAGGGGTCCATTAGAAGACCCTCTGACATTAATTACACCGTTTGTTCTATATCTTCATTTTCTTCTCCTTTGGTCTGCTGGGAGATTTCTCTCCCAACATGGATGCATCTTTTTGTTTGCTTCCTTATGCTTACGTTCTCTGCTAAGCATCACACAATACTCCATCCGCCACGCCGCCTGCCTCTTCCCCTGTAGATATTTGTGTTTCTGTATCTGCGCCTCCCTCCTTCACTCTTTTCCCTCTCATCCCCTTCCCACACATACTCACTGTCCTTGTTGTGGGCAGTGTACATGTGCATTGAAGCACTTGAGACAACTTTTCTCAAACCGGCAAGCCACTTAGCTGCTTTATATAGCAACTTCCCAAGGAGAGGATTAACGGCAAGAAACATCAACAGGCAGGCTTGCAGTGATACAAAACACACACACACACACACACACACACACACACACACACACACACACACACACACACACACACACACACACACACACACACACACACACACACACACACACACACACACACACACACACACACACACACACACACACACTGTATTCACTGTATAGTAACTTAGCTTTGGTGCAACCCTGTCATCCACTTTTTTTTGTGTTTTTGTTATGATGCTATTATCCTTATGGGATTCTGGGATACTTTATAGGCCTGCTTTTCATCATACTGAGCGAGGAGAAAGCAAATTTGACTGAATAAAATCCAGTGCAGCCCGTGAGCCTTTTGCCTCAGTTATTTGATCAAATGTTTTGTCTCGCCGAGGTGGGGCCGTTTGTGTCGAGTTGCTGCTCATGGGCCTTCGCTCACAGCCGGGCCCGCACTTTACTCACCAGATCAGAGAGAAATCACACATGTTTGCAGTGCAGCGTGCACTCCCACTTGCCCCTGTTTTGCCGCACAAACACACGCGCACACACTTACACACATACACACATAGTACATTCTTCATTATCATTCCAGAGCTGATAGGCTCTAATTATCTGCCTTGGCTCTGATTAGTCTCTCTGTAACAAGCTAATTAGATGGAGTCTTGTAAAATCATCACCACCATTACCACAGAGACATGGTTGGGAAAGACACCAACAAGCAGGAGGCAAGGAATGTGTCTTGCACTGCTCCCAGCAAAGATTTGATCGTCAACTAAATGTTAAGTGCTAGAGCTGATTTATTTTTGATTAAGTGCCTTTTAAAGCCCTCAGCTTTGCAAAAGAATCTTTATCCTTTCTCATTATTCATCACGGGGAGGATTGTTCCCTCTTACAGGGCAGGATGATCTGGCTTAAATTGCATAAACTGCCGCTGTCGACATTTTAGGAGATAGCATCTAAACATTGATTAGTTTCCGTGCCCCCACTATACAGTTGGCTATTTATCCACAGACACAACCAAGCGTCGTCAGATCAGAGTCAGAAGTTTTCTCCGTGCAGAGCAACTTTAAAGCCTGAGCAGAAAACTAGATTAATTCTCTCCTCTAGCTTCTTCCTCCCTCCATTATTATCCCTCTAACAATCCTTTTAGGAGCTGTCACACACTTTATAGCTATTGTGTTTCAGTTGTGAACACTCCAGAGCTAGTCTGGAATGCAATACATTGTATTTCCCATCAAAATGCATCTTCAACTGTAAGCTAGTTAAAAAAGGAAATGGGAATTGGGATCTCAGCATCTGTTTTATATACTCATTCGAGCGCATGCTACCGTAGGTGCTGTAAAAGATTTATTATAGCAATTCATACAGTTTAAAGACTTTATATCATTTTTCAGCTTGCATGTACCGCTCATTGCCAATGCAAACGTTTCTATTATTGACGATAATTGACTTCGAAGAGACACTATGTTACATAATAATCGGAAAACAAGTAAAGCAGAACTAACTGTTTACTACAACAACAATACATCTGTTGCATGTCCGCCCTAACTACGCACAGTAAACTCCTGCTGCTTTTGCTCTGGATTACAAAGTGCAAATACAAAGTGCAAAGTGCATATATATGCATATATATATATATATATATATGTGGTCACACACAGGAGAGCTTTTACATAATGGGATTTCAAATCCATAGTTACTCTTTAGCCCTTAGGTAACTCACCTCTGTGCGTAAGTGTGCACTGGTGTGTGTTGGTTGGAGAAAGGGGGGGGAAGGAAAGAGACTTACATATGTCAGCTTCGTCAAGGGTGCAAGCATGTGTCTGCTTGTGACAAGACGACTTGCCTACATGTCAAATCTTTGCGATTGTGTTCATATATGTGTGTTTGTCCTGGCAGGGGCTCTCCTCCTCTGAGTAAGGCAGATGGCCTATGTGGATCGCAGCCTACTGAACTGGTTAGCAGCTCTTCTGACATTCCTTCATGCCACGATGACACCAGATCACAGCCAATATTTGCAAAAAATAGTGTCTTACTGTAGCTCACAATCCTGTGGCATGCTCTACTTTGCAAGAATAGAGTCTATGCAGACAGTGCCCTAGATCGGGCCTGTGTCACTGTCAGGAGAGTTGTTGGTGCACATTGTTTCCATATTTTGTCACTGTACCTAATGCAGATAATGATCCCCTAGCCTGAGCTCCAAAAAAAGGCACGCTAAGCTAATGTCATAGAGGCTGCAACGCAGTATTATACCGATTCTCTCCTTGGGCGCTGCTGTGCAGTCTTGCTGTCTGACCTGACTCAGAGTGAGCGAGTTGGTAATTGGATTCCTGGAATCTTCTTATTCACTCCAGTGAGGTAGTGTGCAGGTGACAAAATGCCTGCAGCCACGAGGCATCATCCCTAGGCCCCTGTGGGAAGATCAAGGTAGCTTTACGCAGACTCTGTCGATGAGACTGTGGCTGAGTCTCTCTCCCATGGGATCCTGAATGTGTGGATGGCTGAATAGGAGCCCTGCACTGCAAACAAGGAATTCACTCTCTGTCCTAAATGGCTTGTTCGTGCTCCTGCCCCCTCCCAGTGAGCCCAGTGTGCTCTGATTGGTCGGGACGTTGAGAGGCTCGTTGCAGTGATCCTCTTACTTAAAGTAAAATGCTTCAATCTGGTGCACTTTGAGCAGAATTACTAGAGACTAGATGGGGTACAACTGTAAAACACCCATATGAAAAAGATCGGCTTACAATTAAATAACCAAATAAGTATGTGAACATAACCAATAACCTACCATAGCCAATAACAAATAAATGTAGAGTATTTTATTTGTGTTGTTCACTTCATTTCATCGGCGGTACCGAAGTGGGCCGGTCGGATAAGTCACTAGCACCGCCCCCCCCCCCCCCCCCGTTGACAATTTACTACTGGGCCGGTCAAGATGCCCGGGCTGATTTTTAGTCCAAGTCCACCCCTACCCCACAGGGTACATGCAGTGTTAAAGATAGTGTGGTTATTGACCAAAAACTCTGAACTGAATCGAGACGGTATAGGTATCAGTTCCACATTGCAGTTACAAGAATGACTGAGAGATATTCTAATCCTTTGGCATTATGTTTTGCCATCTACCTGGAATCATTTATAACCGGCATACCTTTACCCTCAGTTGACTCGCTACTAGTCGGTTCCTCGGATTCCCCTGGCTGCTTTTCTCCACTCTACACACACAGTTACATGACAGCTGTCACTTTCAGTAACCACAGCTCCGTCACTATCTCTCCACTATCCCCCAGGCCCAGACTGGTACCTGAACAAGGTGAAGCTGAAGATCACTGATGTCAACGACAACGTCCCTGAGTGGAATATGAAGCCGTACCCGTACCTGGCCGTGGTGTCTCCAGAGGCCTCCGCGGGAACGTTTGTCTACCAGCTCCAGGCTCTCGATGGGGATGAGGGCAAAAGCGGAGAGGTGGAATACTTTTTGTCGGATGGTAAGTTTCTACTTTACACACAAACACTCACACACCAATGAGATGTATAGGATGTATTAAAACAGGCTGTTAATATGCTGGCCAGCTATGGACCCTTGGAAATAAATACAACCAGCAAACACCAGCACAGTGGCTCAGAAAGTCAGCCTGAGGCATTCACACATTCATTCATACACTCTTTAGGTGTCCATTAGTTTCTCTGTCTCTCTGTCACCCTGCCTCTATCCACCTCTGTATCTCCGTCCCTCTCTCTCTTTCTCTCTCTCCCACATACGCACACACAGCCACAGGCCTTCACACATTTGTTTATGCACTTATCATGCACTCTTGTCTATCTGTCTGCTTCTCTCTGTTTCATACACAGAAGCATGCACACATGCACTCACTAACACAAACGCACACAGTGGGTTGTTGGAAGGCTGCCAGAGAAGTAGACCCCCTGGTGGTTGAGGGGATAGAGATTTTTTAGCATGTCAGAGATGCGAGGGGTGCTAATCTTGCCAGTGGGGCTTTACAAATCACTACCGATTTCCCTTTGACTAACATAAGTCCAACACACATATCTACTTATGTGTGTTTAACCACAATTACCGAAAGGTAGCTGTGGTTTATAATAACATGCTTGAACCATTTGTAAGAAATCTGAGTTGTTTCGCTACTGCTGAGCCCTGATTTCAACATTTCAAATGTATTTAACCCTCTTATGCAGTGCTTAACTTTTAAGACCTCAAGGGGATGAGAGTAGCTGGCCAGAGTGAGGTCAATCTGTCTGATCCAATTTTTTGTATTCAACAGTAGTAGGAAAAGTAGATATTTTATTTAAAGGTGCCTCATCATGGATCTTTCTTGTAAACAAATGAGAATCTCCGCATGATGCAAACAAAACTGTGAAGCCACTATTTAAAACCATAGCACTACTTATGGTCAGAAACTGCACAGGGTGGAGGATGTGTTACAAATTAAGGTTCTGCTTTCCTGCAACTACAGAATTGTATCACCAAATGTACACCCCACGTGCTTTACATTCAACGTTCAAACACAACGAATGTCAACATTCACCAATTAACACACATTGATACACTCCTAACTGCTAATCATCTATGTTCATTGACATACACACACCAATGGCACAGCCTTCGGGAGCAATTAGAGGAGCCGTTTCTTGCCCAAGGGCATTTCGACATGCAGACTGAAGGAGCTTGTGATCAAATAGCCGATCTTCTGGTCTACCTTTTCAGCCTCAGCCGCCACATTCAGTGAAGATTACTAATAAAATAAAAAAATAAAAAACCTCAAGATTGTGCATAAATAACTGCCCCCATCAATTTAAATGTAGGCTTATTGTCCTTTCTGAATATTAATGTTGATTATTATTCTGTGTTGTGTCATTAAAAAATGCCTGTCCTTGAATGCCAAAAACAAGCAGATTTGATTTAACTGGACATTTTGACTATCATTATCATAAGTTTTCGAGGGAGAAAAAAAGCCTGTGACAAGAAATTATATTAATCAATGTTGAGTAAATGAGGCTTTGAAATAATGCCTTGTTATTGGTCACCAGTCACAAAGGGAATATTTGAAAAACAAAAACAGCAAGTCATGAACCATCACATCAAAGCAGTATCAGATTCAATCAGACACATCTCTAAAAATAATAGCGTGTATTTCTCTTGCTGTTGCTATTGAGGACTAGCTTACCTATTTATAAAGTGTATAGTGATGGAAACAAAAATCTCCTGTAATGAAATATTTGGCACAGTGCCAAACTACATCAAGTTTATGTTGGAATAATTGTGTCAGTTAGGTAAATTGCTTTCTATCTTCTGTACAATTTTTTTTCACATGAGGTTTAGGAGTAATACTGCTCTCTCACCAAATTCTTTGGCGACTGATACACTTTCATTTTGGTACCATTATATGGAAGATTTTAAAGTTTAAGGTTCAAGACATATTGCAATAGAGAAACGGCTTGAATTAAACCATCTAAAAAAATCATAATTTTATAGAAAGACTTCAATATTGCAACATTTAGTCCATGACAGCGCTCTTCATTATATATACAAATATTTAAAACATGTCTTGAAATGGGCATTGCAAATGCTCATGAGGAAGGAAGTTCATTCAACCGACTGGTGTACCACAGGGATTAGTGTTTGGTCCTCATCTCTTCTAACTGCACCTGGTCTGATTATTCACTCTAATGGTTTTTTACCACTGCTGTAGCATATTAGTCTAGGCCAGTGGTTTTCAAAGTGTGAGGCGTGCCTCCCCGGGGGGGCGCCAGAGAGCTTCAGGGGAGGCGCAGCGTGAGAAAAAAATTACGAGAAACAGTGAAATCTAGATAGTTAACTTCAGCTAACTTTATGCGTGCGGCAACATGGATACATTTTTTGTGAAGTTACCTATAGGGAGAGAGGAGACAGCGTCTGGCAGAAAACGGAGGAAGTATGACCACGATTATTTGAAGCTAGGATTTTCATGGACCGGTCCTGGCAGGGGCGGACTGGCCATCTGTGTGTTCTGGAGAATCACAGAATGGCCGGTCGTCAGCGAACCGAGCCGGCTCACCTTCCCACACTTTGGAAACCCCTGGTCTAGGCTCTATCTGTGCTGCTCTCAGCATGCCTCAATGGTATCTCAAGAAGATTATAACATCAAACCTTAAACTCAATATCTCTCTTAAGGGTCTGTTCAGAAAAATGCAGAAGCTCACATGTACAATCTTATACAACCTATATCATTTTTCAATAGCTGCCAGTTACTGCTCACATTAACTTTAAGTTACCAATGCTCACCTACGCAGTGGCAACTAACACCTACCTGACCTGCTCCTTCAGGTTTATTAGCCTTTCATTCGATACGATCTACAATGACGTCACTTGCACTTTTTCACAAAGGCTTCTTTTAGAACTATTATGTACCTTATTCTTACATCGCTTTCGACAAAAGTGCCTGACAAATGAATGAATATAAATGTAAGTGAAAATTCAGCTTTGAATCACTGCTGAATGTCCACCATACTGCCTGAATACAAAGTAGCAATTACAGAGTCCTTTTAATAAGGCTGCTTTCAATATCTTAATCCATTGGCTGTTATATCATAGTGTTGCCTTGTGGTACAAAACAGAAGATTTTGTTTAAACGTAGCCAGTTTGTTTGTCAGTCCACACTGTGAACTTGTTTTGATACATACACTATTGTACAGCAACACTGCATTACATGGTAATTTAATTTGTATCGTATAATAAAAATAAAAAAACCAACATGGATCTTGGTCCATAACTCAGTCAGAATCACCTATTTCAAATTTCCATCAGGGAAACATTTAGTTTTCTAGCCCACAGTATTGGCTTGGTTTGGATCCAGTGCTGGAAAATACATTGTGTTTCCCTGTAGGTGGTGACGGCTGCTTTGCAGTGGACAAGCAGACAGGCCAGGTGGTGACCACAGGGCTGGTGCTTCAGAGGGACAGAGAGTACTTGTTAAGCGTGGTAGCTCTCGATGGCTTGGGCAGCCGCAGCCCCCCCGCCATGCTCTCTGTGGTGGCAGGAGCCAGAGCACCGCAGTTCACCAACACCAGCTACGCCATATCCATACCGGAGAACACGCCTGAAGGACAGCCGTGAGTACCCCATATTCTACCATTCACTCAGACATTCATAGGCAGGGATGATACAGGCAAAACATCATGAGAAATATTTGTTTAGTTTTGTAATTTCTCACATTTTCTATCTAATTACGATATTGTGACATATCTTTGAAGTATTTTCTTGTAGTTATACAGGAGCTTTTATTCAAATATGGTCTATTCCCGTGTGGTTTATCACCAAACACTCTTTGTCGGATTCTTTTGTTGCCTCAAAAGTTATAATTGCCTGATACTGAGGAATAAAAAAAAGGATGAGCACTATTAAAGTTGTATTGTCAGTGTACCTCTTATCTGTAAATTGCTAAACACTAGGATGGATGTCTGCATGAAAGCAAACTGATTAATCGACACCAGAACAAAATTAATTAAAACTGAAATGCATGCAGACATGTCTGTGCAAAAAAACACTCCTACATTAACTAATTCAGACATGCATAAAGACACCCTTGTCTAAGATGTTGATTCCCAAACGCTACCTGTTAAGACTTATGCTGATGAATATTCATTTGGTCACACCAGTGCACTCGAGCGTGAATTGACATATCATCATCACACACCATTAGGGGAACGCAAACTCTCTTAACCGTAAACATAAACAATGATATATGCATAATAGTATACATTATAACAAAGGACTGACGAGTACAGATTGACTGTTTATAGCACTAGTCAATGAGCCATATAGGAATTGATTTCATTACAGCGCTGTGCTGATGTGGGAAAAGAGGATTTCAATTTTAATCCAACATGTGTGCAACTGATATCGAACAGTAAAGTTGTTCCTTAATTTTTTTTATCTGTTCTCTCTTTCTTTCCGCAGCTTCCTGGCTGTGTTTGCCATTTATTTCCAGAACCAGCCTATCAGCTACAGCCTGCTGATCAATCCCAGTAGCCTTTTCAGCATCAAGCAGGACACAGGGGAGATCAGTCTGACCAGGACGCTAGATTACGAGAGTGACCAGCGTCGCTACCTGCTAATGGTGCGAAGCAGCGAAGAGCCCGGCAGCCTCAGTACTGCCACAGAGGTTAGTTTAATTAGAGGGGGATACAGCCAGCAACATGAGTCATAGAGGAATTCATACACTCAGTTTAAACCAGCCCAAAGCTGAGGTCCTCTGTGATGCTTTATTCCGAAATCTGTCACATAAGCATTTACTCTGACTGCTGAATTAAACTGAAAAAGAAAATCTGATGTTGTTGTTGCTGCACTGTGCTATCCCACTGGACATCCATAAAGCTTTCATAGTCACCAGTTTTCACCTAAATGTTATGTGTCTGACAAGTCTGCATCAAAGGCAATGATCTGATGTCTGCGCTGACCTGTTGACATCAACAGTGATAGCAACAGAGAAGATGCAGCCGAGTTGTTGGCTGTCTACAGAAAAGGCATGGCTGAAAGGTTCTGAAATGTTAACAAGTCAACCGGGGGACTAAGTGATTCTTTTTTTCTTCCGTTTTTTTTTCAGCCTTTTTTTTTTTTTTCTAATCTCAGTAAGTGTGATCCTGAGATGAACTGTGTAAAATATAGCACACACTCTGAGGCACGTCGTATAAGAACTTCTCATCCGAAAAACGTAATTCACAAACGAATATTTCTTGATAAACTATTCATGAATTCAGGATCATTTAAATTATTAATTTAAAGATTTAGTTACTCAATTATCATGTCAGGCACTCGCTTATCACCGCAGATTCAGCAGGCGAAAATCTCCTTCTGCTCAGCCACATGTCTCAGTATAGGAGATGGAGACTGGGGAAACCTATCCCAGCTATTTTAGGACTATTACTCAGCTGTCACTTCACACTTTACACACAGTGGTGACAGGGAGCTTGTAGAACAGGGGAAGGGGGGCTTTTGTTGAAAAAACACACATGCTTAGAACATTTCTATTTTTGACTCGGACAAATCATGAAATGGAAGATAAAGGATGTGGTGAACTGGCAATTTGAAGAACTATAAAATGCCATTTAGATTAAGGACTCGGAGAATGTATATACACTACAGGTATACGAGCATTCCGTATGGTTGTCTCCTGGATGTGAACGCTATTAAAGAAAGGCTAATTTTATATTCTTCCATTCTGATTGTATCTGTTTTTCCTCTCCTCTCCTCTCACCTCTCCTCTCTTCTTACCCCATCACACTGGCACTAATCAGGTTCAGGTGTTGATAACGGATGAGAACGATTGTGTCCCGGAGTTCCTCCAATCCATCTACAGTGTGGATGGAGTCCCTGAGACTGTAACCACAGCAACATCGCTGCTGCAGGGTGAGACTCCTCTGACCCCATATTTCACATCCATCTGTTCCTTTGTAGAGAGAGAAACTCTCCAAAAAGTCAATTTTTCTGCAGGAAAACCACAGATGTATTCTGGGAGAATGCCAAGGCCTTAATTCAGAACTTGATTCGTCGTTTGGCTTATAGACCCATAATATGTCAATGTATCACGTACCGAAAGAAACTAATACATCTTTCACATCTGTGATCATCATCTCAATTATACTCAGCTAACCTAGCTGCTACGAAGACAGCATTCATTTGTTTTGATTTATTATGTACTGTATGAATGATGACATGTCAATGTATCTGTTACTGCATGAGGCTACCTTATAATGATCAATTATGAGGCTGAACGCGTATGTATTGCCATTGCCGCTGCTTAACTTGAGTGGCAATGTTTGTAAAAATACACACTGAAAAATCCAGAGTAGAAAAGTGCTATACTGTGTATTTTTTTCAATAATTGGATTTTTCTGTTTAACGAATGTGATGTGTTGCCACTTTCAATAGCATGTTCTGCTTGTTAAAAGATATTCAGGTATTTAGATACTCTACCTTTGGGTTCCCTTTGCAATATTTCACTACACAACTACTTCTCTTATGACTCACAAATTAAGGGGCTCAAGGCGTAAAAAAACCCTAACTACAGGAATTATTCAGGAGTATTCTTTTTTAGCATTTCACCATGTTGACTGTTTAGTTTTGTCAAATGCTTCTGCACCTGTGGGATTTCAGTTCCACATGGACTACCGAAAGTGATTTGTGAGAATCTACGGCTGGGAGAATGATTATAGTGGATTCTCGTTGGGAAAAACTGAGCTAATTTAATCTTAAAACATTCGAATACACAGCCTGGAGCAGCAGAAATGGTTGGCTCTGCAGAGCTAGCGGAAGGAACAATGGCACTAAATGCAAACCAATGCATCAACAAAAAATAAAACAACCAGTACCGTAGGAGGAACTCAGCAGAGGAGAGATCAAAGGTAGAGAGATTGAACACAGGGAGTCTTCAGCGAGACCTACTGATGGGAAGTTATATATCGCTATGCTACAAATACAGACCAAAAAGATATATCTTTATATTCCAATAAAAAGACCCCTGCAACACCTGTAAAATACTAAACTGTGAGACCAAGGTGTTTTGGCTTGTGGTCATCATGAAATGCATTACGATCAGCATTTCTGGCCTTGAGCCACACGGCCATGAACACAACCAACCTTTCTAGTTGAGCCAGCGGCCGATATGTGTGTGGATGAATATGATTGATCATCTTTCATATTTATTTGTACCTTTCTGCTTTATGCCGACCCTATTTAAATGTTATGTTTTGATCTTTTTTTATAACCCTAAAAAGGCCACAAGCCAAAATGCATTGTTCTTCATAAGAAGAGTACATCAAAGCATAACATAAGTCATTTTCTGTTGGCAGTACAGTAAGTGACGCTAGATTAAGGTGAATATTTGCATGAGTTGAGTCAAGCATGATAAATATGGAGCAGTTCTTTATACTATACACTTGTTTTGATATCTTTAGACCTTTTACCTTCGTCACGCGACATGGAAGTAGGTGAAGTTTTATGTTTATTACATTTTTTGTGATGTGATACTTTATTCTACCTTTTAAATATTGAAATGCCTAATGACAAACAAAGTATCTTCTATCTCACTGAAGCCAGAATGCCCCAACACCTCACGGGTGGCCAAAAAGCTGGATAAAAAAGTGAAAGAATGTTAATTTGTTAATCTGCCGGTCTGAACTGCAAACTAATGAAAAGTGCTCATGCACCAAGGGAGTAAAATCCCCAATATCAGATTGCATTCTACTAGGCAAAGACACAGATGAATACTTAACAATGAGGCTTTCACTTTAACTTTACCCACTGAGGTTGATGGTGAAAAAGAGAAATAGTCTGGAGATAAAGCACTAGGTTTAAGTGAAACTTTTAAATCTAATGATTAATTCCCATTAAACACTCGAAAGAAGTATTTATATATAGAACAGTAAAGCACTATATTACAAAACATTGAGGTGAGAAGCATTGAGATGCAAGACTGCTACTGCTGATTCCTGAAAAACAGGAAATACACACATCAAAAGAATTTGCAATATGCTTGTGTTCTGAGCTAGAGGGGCTGTGTATGAAACACTGACTTTAAGTGAAATCCAAACAGCAAACTTAAATTAGCTCGGCAACGGAGGTTGTCAATATCAGTGGCTGTAGTTCCATCCCACGTTAGAAACAAAATCTATATATGTTTTTCTGTGTAATTACCACGGAATAAAATCATTTCCAAACGCTTGCTGCAGAAAAAACAACTTATTTATTTCAGTGGGTCTTTTTGCCGCCTTTAAGCTCATTTTTACAAATGATGGTAATTACTCTGAAGGGGCTCAGTCAGTCAGTTTATGTGCTAGTAATTGTAGCTGTCAGAGTTTATGATCTATTGCATGTTCCGCAAGGCCATAAAGAGATAATGATCTACACAGATGTCAACATATCCATCAGCGGATGCCATCTCATCAGCTCGTTTCGAATAACTGTAAATTGATGGTCCTTGTGTGATGTCTTCCCTCAGTGTTGGCCACGGACTGTGACTCGGGGTTAAACGCTGAGCTCACCTATTACACCCTGAGTCCGGACTTCAGCATTTCACCGCACGGGACCGTTTTCCCTGCGGGGCGGCTGGATTACGAGAGGCCCAACCATCTGTACGAGTTTGTTGTGATGGCGACGGACGGCGGGGAGGAGCCTCACTCGGGGACGGCTACGGTTCGTGTGAGGATGGCAAACATCAACGATGAGACCCCCGAGTTCTCCCAGCCTGTGTGAGCAGCTGTACCACTTATTCTTTCATAATAGCTGTCCATTCTTTCCCATAAATCCTTCTCCGTCATTTGTGGTGTTCATTTTTACACCATCGTTTTTCACATTTGTGCCTTTCTGCCAAACAAAAATACAACAATGACCGAGATATGAAGTTTAAGAGAAAGCTGATGTAGTCATCCATTATAATTCCTACACTTTTAGGACTCAGAATGTAGCTATTGGCTGTATGTAAGAAGAAGAAAAGTGCGGGTCCAGGACACAAAGGTGCTAGTGGATCAATAAGCCATTACAAAAAGTATGCAGTGTTAATATGTCTTTGTGAATGTTGCTTCAGAAAACACAAACATTTGTTTATTTGCAAGGCCCCCCTCATACACAAGAAGCAGCGTGCTCAAGGTCCACTTATTTTGCTGCAGGCTTTGTTACTGTAGCCCAAATCATAAAAACAAAAATGTGAGTTCTCAGGCCCGGAGTTCAGCTATATGACGATCAAAGTTTGTCACAAAGATGACAAGTTTAAGGAGTGTTTCTGCTCCACCAGATGATTGCTTTGCTTTTTGAACCGACAAGGTATAGTAGCTTCACGGATACATACCCGTTTTCCTTCAGGCTATTTGGCGTGGTAATATTTGCTGCTGGCCAAATTGCATCAATGGGGCTGAAGTAAAACGCACACTAGTTAAGCAAACTCAATATATTATGCTCTGTTAATCACAGCCACCTGCCAGAAAAACAACATGTTCCTCACTTATCACACATTAACCACATCACAGAGATACATTTCATAGTCTGTCCTGCAGGTTCGATAAAATAAATGTGTCTTGTTCAGAAGTTCAGTGAAATCGCTGGGGTTTATTTTGGGCATTCTTCAAAAGTATGCAGCATACTGACATCCGGAAGCAATCCAGTGTGTCCTCGAGCGCCTTTTTGGCAAAGCTGTTTGAGTGGGTGGGCAGGAACTGTCACTGTGGCACTGCTGCATTTATTCACCAAAACGAGTAAACCCTTGTCCTGTCAGTCATGTTTGAATGACCTTCAAAGAAGGCTGTTGCATACCTCTGTTCCTCGCTCGTGTTGCATTGTCAGGTGTCAGTCTCGGTGTGTGGCTCGACATAGAGCCAAACAGGCGGGCAGAGAGGTGGAGATGTGGGCAGACAAACATTAAAATGAGGAGAGAAACACACTGGAACACAGTTGCAGGGCAAGCGAGAAGAGAATACCAAAACATGCACAGCGAAGAGACGGGAGACAGCCAGTCAGATATGCAGATAAACAGAGAAGGCTGTCGGCAGCCAGACAAATACTCATGCCAGACCAGCAGACAGAGAGAAACGCAGGCATGTTGCCAGGCAGGGTGTGTTGGTCACCCTGTGGATAACTGAGATGTAGATAAGCATTGTGAGAGCAGAAGGTGGCATTACAAGGCGGATATAGATTACTCAGAGGTAGAAGAAGTACTCAAATATTGTACTTAAGTAATAGTAGAAGTAGGCTACCAGAAAGTAGGGATACTGAAAGTCCTGCATTCGAAATGGGATTCAAGTAAAAGAACAGAAGTATTGGCATCTAAATATACTGAAAGGAGTAAAGTACTCATTATGCAGATTGGTCCATTTCAGAATGATATATATTATATGGCTTGATTATAATTATTGATGCATTAAAGTGTTTATCAAAGCTGGTAAAGGTACAGCTAGTTTTAATGACTTAGTATACTGCAGGGTAGTTTGTGAATGCACTCCCGGTGTAACTAAAGTCTTATTTAAGTGTTGATTATTAAGTATTACATGAATGTAGTGGAGTAAAAGTACACTATTTATCTCTGAATTGTAGTGGAGTAAATGTACAAAGTAGAAAAACATTAAAATACTCAAGTAAAATACAAGTATCTCAAAATTGTACATAAGTACAGTACTTGAGTACTTCATTACCTTCCACCACTGACTTTTATTAATTAATCTTCGACTCGGGTTAATTGAGATCCTTCCATGCAAATATCCTGGCTTGACCTCTCGGTTGTCATCTGTAAAGAGGCTCACAGTGAGCGATGGTCAGGCAGAGAAAATGCAAACAACCGACATGCGGACGGACAGGCCGCTTCCTCCGTCTGAGTACAACTTCACAGTTCAGTGAGATGAAGGGAGATGCTTCAGGAAGACAAGCTGAGGGAGTGTATACGACTCATCCCACAGAGCCGCGGAGAGGTGGCCTCTGAGCCGGGTGACAGATTACAGGTCACTCATGTTGCCACGGAGACTGCCGCAGCTGGCGGAGACGAATCACCCATCAGCGTTCTTCTGTAAACCATCAATCACCTCTGACTCCTCACTACAGACATGGACTCCCAGCCCACATACACACACATACTCACACACACACATTGGGAGAGGATACAGCACAACATCTCACAGGGGATGAGTTCTGCTGACGAGTCAAACTCAAATATCTGTGAGAACGCCGCCCCCTCTCACATCCTGCTCCGTGCCGTGTCTATCAGGCTTCCTCTCTCGCACTCCCTCATATCACATTGCCTGTCACTTCAGTGTCAGCCGTCTTTCTTGTCACCTGCTCCTCTCTCGCCTCTGCTCTGTTATTTTCATTTATCTTCATCCCCGCGTACTCCAAGTCAATGCAGTTCATCTCCACCGCACCGCTCTTTGTTTCTCGCCGGGCATCTGTCTGCCCTAGCACCACAAAGCAAGCAAATCACTGTTGACATTTTAAAAGGTACTGGATCAAATGGGCCACAGTGGGAACGCGGAAGCACCATTTGTCCAATAGCTTCACCATCCCGGTAGACATTATCATTCCTCTCTAGTCTGGCCGGTTAAGAGGACAGGTTAAATCATAGTGACAAGCAAAAGCCACAACCATAAGTCTAATCAGTCTGCTGATGCTTTGGACCGTGTCAATGATTTGTATTTGGCTGGGATTTATTTATGTATTTCATCAGGTCTATGCGTATATTAAAAAAATAATAAATGTTATTTGTCAATTGCTTTATCTCTCAAAGAAACTTTACAGAGGTAAAAAAAAAGAAATAAAAAAGATAAAAAGTTTAATTTAAATCGAGCTAATAAACCAACATTTAGCCCAAGGAGACAACATTAATCACATATTAAAAGCCAGTCTGAAATGGTGAGATAGGGTCAGTGTCTTAAAGGTCCCCTATTATACTACTTTTCATCAATATATTATAGTTCTCAGTTATACAAAACATGTCAAGTGTTTGGCTCAAAATACCAAACAGATCATTGTAGCATCCCATTAACCTCTCTGTTTCAGCCCTGTTTCAAAAGTGCTGATTCTCTGTCTTTTGCTTTAGATGAAAATAAGGTGCCACTCCTCACGACCCTCTGCGAGATATTTGGTTAAAAAAACACAATGGTGCTGTAGGACAGTGGTTCTCAACTGGTGGGTCGCGATTTTCTAATGTCGTGCATGCAGTAGGCGTTGGACTGGAAGTACAGGAGACGATAAACGTTTTTGAAAACGTCTGTCACGTAGTGATCATCTTCTCAATAAAACATCAATGCTGATGTTTTTTCGAGTCAGAATCAAGATTGTTGCCGGAAGTCCCCACGGAGAATAACTTTGCGGTAGAACTACTCTTTATACATCCATGGGGACAACTTCAGATACAAATGAACACATGATGAAATATGACCCCCGGTTTGATGATTGACAGGTCACAGAACAATGGGAGCTATCTACCCTTACCCACAATTTAAAGTAATTCACACAGACTATCTCCTTGTTGCTCTTCTCTCTGTGAGGAGCAGCAAGTTCAGCTGTCAGAACAAAGTGAAACACAAACAATGGCATAACATATTATTAATATGTCGGGTAGTAATAGATTTATTTATGAGTGTTTTTTAAAGCATACTTTAGTTCTGTGAAGGGATATAAGGGATATATGCACTGTACTTCACTTTAATTAATATTGTATTCTGCAAAGCGTATATATTACAGCACGATTTGTGTTGAATAGATTTGAGTGGTTCAACATTTCGGGTCACGATTTATTGAAAAAGGAAAAAAGTGGGTCCTGAGGCCTGACCAGTTGAGAACCACTGCACGAGGAGGAGATTCAGGTGATAAGGTGGCGGGGGTTACCTTGGTTGGTTATTGGCCAAAAAAACATTATGACATCATAAAGTTTCCAAAATCTGATCAGCTCACTTTCAGAAAGGTTTTTATATAAATGGATCAGGACAAAAAGTGAGTGAATCTTTTTTCCTGAAACTTTCAGAATCTCTTTCGACAGAGGGGACACATGTTGATGTATAAAAGTGGATTTTTCATAATAGGTGACCTTTAAAGGTCGGGAGGTCAGTGCAGTTTCCTATTTGTTGTGGGAGTGAGTTCCAGAGGGAGGGGGCAGCGATGGGCTCTGCCCCCCCAGGTCCGGTGATTGGTTCGTGTTGGGAAAGACAGGAGGTTGGATTCTAATTTTTCTCCATTTTGCAGATACCGAACGTTTGTTTCTGAGGACGCTGGGCCCAATACTCTGGTCGCCACAGTTCTGGCCAAAGACCCAGATGGAGATGGTATAATCTACTCCATAACAGCAGGAAACGAGGAGGGAAACTTCGTCATTGACAACCAGAAAGGTGATACTTCTTCATTTTCCGGCCGGGCCTCATACATTGCAGCTCTCACTCTAATTCTCACTCTTCCTGTCAAATCACACATTCATTTCCCGCTGATTATTTCCTGCTATAGGGGTGTGCAATGAATGCCCTCTTCTTTCAAAGTCAATTTAAGGAAGACATTTGAAAGATGTTAATTTCAATACGAATGACGTTTCGGGACATAAATATAAACGATGACATTATTCGGGAAATGTCCACACTTCTTTTTGCGGGTACAGAAAGGAATGTCTCGGATGTTTCGGAGCTTTCTAACATTGGCGACTACACAGTTTATCTTTTTTTATTCACCCTTTGATCCGAAACCAGTGGCAATCACTGTGACATTTGTCACCCAACCCTTACAATTCAATTTCACAACAACTGCTCTATCATAGCTCACAATCTCCAGGCTGCGCTCTGTCAGCTGCTCTTTCTTTTGTGCCGTCTTTTTATATTCCTCTCCGCCCTTTCTGTGTATCATCAGAGCAAGAAAAATGCCAAAGCTGATATCCTGTGGGTGCGGGGGGGAAAAAACACTATATAGTTTCCCACTTACTGTATATATTCGAAGAGTGCTGGCTCTTTGAAATAGATGCTTTACCTCATGTCGTATTTGTAAACAAGGTTGACATTTAAGCTGGGAGAATTACCGTGTGTACATCCAACACTTCACTTAATTCTAATGTAGTGGTGCAGTGCTGTCAACGTCATGCATTGTCATTAGGAGCTACCCTTCTCTCCTCCCCGGGCTCATAGAGATCACAAGTAAATTGGGAGAGAGGGGAAGCCAGGCACTCGCATCTGTGTGTATCAGCACGCTGTGTTGTCTTTAATCAAGCGCATTGAAAGAGATGAATAGAAACACAACAAAAGAATAAAAAATCTCCCTATGCTCTCACTTCAATGAGTTTCCCTCACATCACAGGCTGCGTGTCGGTCCTGCAACCTCTGATGTTTTTGTATTACTGTTGACGAGGAAAGACGTTGACTCAAATGATGCTTCTTTTTATCCCACCTTTTATCTTGACTGTTACATGAAAGCAGACAGAGTGGGGGTGGGGCGGGGGGGGGTAAAGGAACAGCTAATAGGCATATTCTGAGCCTGGTTAACTTCTGACCCGAGTCACTTAGTACTTTATGTTTTCACTCAAGTGCGTGAGTTAGATGGGCATCTTTAGGGGAGAGCATACAATTATTAGATTAGAAATGTGACAAACTCACCACTGTGAAATTGGTTTTTGGATTTAGTCTGCATTTCGATTTGTTACCTTTCTGTGGACTTCTGAGGTGATTTTCCACAACTCGCTATCTACCCCTGGATTTTTGCAACAAAAACAGGCTGTGTGTTTTTATCGAGAGCACATCCGTCACCATGCAAGGCCACAGTGGCAATAACATCCTGCCTAACGACTAAAGGAATGGTTGTATGGCTATGTTATGAGGGACCGTGTTTTATAATGTGTCATTTAATGGACTTGCGGTCTTTGTAGGATTGATTCGTCTCCGCTCCATTCCCCTGCCCAAGCTTCAAGGCCTGGAGTACGTCTTGAATGTAACGGCCACAGATGACAATGCATCAGGCGGGCCACACCCTCTCTTCTCAAGCGCTCGAGTCATTGTAGGAGTTGATGATGTCAACAACAACAAACCTGTTTTTGGGGAGGTAAGGATATGTTTTTTTTAACTGAAACCCTCGTACTTTTCAACCTGGGTCTTATTCTCAGAAATCCATGATGAGCATGATTTCAACAAAGAAACAAGACTTTCCCTTTTTATACATTTTCAGTTATTTTTAAGACAATACATTTATATATTTGAAATATTCCTGTTTTTTTCCTGCTGTGAGTATGTTCAGAAGATCAATACCACTCATGAAGATTGCCAGCAAGTTGCTTTGCTTAGCATAAATACTGGAAACAGTTGAAAACAGCTAGATCGGCTCTGTCGAAAAGTGACAAAATCCACCTATCAGCACCTCTAAATCTCAGTAATTAAAACTATTGGAACACGAACCAAGTTGTAAGTATCAAGGGCCATACTACAACCTTCCAAAACAATACTGCACATATTTGATACTACTTAGTACAATAGTACTTTGCAATAGTATGCTGCACATCGTTTTTTTGGTATATCCAGATTTGTTGGTAGTTTTTTCTTACTTTTTATCTTCTTTAACTGTGTTTATGTATGCACCATGTACACCAAGACCAGTTCCTTGTATGTGTTTACCTGCTCGGCAATACACCTGTGTCTGATTCTGATCCGTTGTGACCTCAGGAAACATATGTTGTTACCTTTTAGAGCCAGGCTGGCTGTTTTAAAGACTTAGCACATGATCTAACCTAAGTTTGCTCGATTTACAAATAAACCGTGTAGATATGACAGAAAGCAAATAGGAACATTTCTAAAATCTTGAACGTTTATTTTAAAGCCTTATTTTTGTTGTTGTTGTTGTTGTTGTAGACATTGCTGTCAACCTGAATTCTTCTAAATCGCTGACAGTCAGTTGTTTTGCCTCAATTCAAACAATGTGCCTACACAATATTGTCTCCTCGCCTCTGCCTGTCTGGCTCATCCTCTCGGAGCACTTCAGTTGTTCCTCCGTCGATCACTCCTTCCTCCCTCTCCTCATCCCACTCCAGCTTTATTTTTTTGCCAATGTATTCTCATTTCCCTGGCCTCCGTCTCTCTCCGCTCTCTTTTCCCAGGAGTTCTGATTAGCCCGCACACCCACTCTATCTTTAGGCGCTCCATTGGGATTTCAATTAATTTATGAAAAAAAGTGCAATATCATCACAATATACTATACCTGTTTAATTAACTTCCTCCTTAATTTGGAATGACTTGAACTTCAGCAGGAGGCGTTCTCAGCGGAGGTTTTTTCTTTCTCGTGTGGGCTTGACGTCTTGGCAACTTGATGTGTTTACATTTCAAGTAACGCCTCAGAACCATCTGTGCTAAAATGACCTTATGTTTGATATTATGTGATTTTTATGAACAGCTACCTTCAGGCCATACTGTGTGTGCCATCACGTCCTATGAACCCTTTCATTATTCTCCTTACTTTAGCTCGCTCACATGCTTTGATCCGTCTCCCTCCCTCTGGCTCGCTCACGCTCCTCCTTGCCTATTGTTTTTCTTTTTTCATGGTCATTCTGTTGAAAGAGTAGCTAGCATCTATGTGTGAATTCAAAAAGAAAGTCTCCAGAGAGCTGCTCTTTATCTGGCGCATACGTTCATTAGGGGAAATGGATTGAATTCCTGGTTTAGACAAAGATGTGCAATGTTGGCTCTTCAAAAGAAATCAACGCTAGTGTTGTTTTCCATTGATATTGTCCATCTATAACTCCCCATATTGTTTTCATGTGTGCGTATTGGCCTTCTATATAATGATTTATTTCCTTTGATCCCTCTTTTCTCTTTAATGTACTCTCACATAGTCTCACATATGATAAGTGTTCTGTGTATCTGTGTTCCTTTCACTTCTTTCTCTCCCCCTCTCTGTCTCTATCTCAGTGCCAGCAATATCGTGAGCAGGCTACAGTGCTAGAGAACCAGCCATCGGGGACTTTTGTGTTGCAAGTGCATGCGGCGGATGCAGATGAGGGAGCAAATGGAAAAGTCAAATATGGCTTAATGCACAGAGACAGCGCCATGCCTGCCTTCAGAATTCATCAAGACACAGGTAGAGCGGTCACGCATTGTCTGTGCTAAAATAGCTCTCAATTAGAGCCAAGAGTCACCTTAAAAAATATAGAACTGAGTTCTATGCAAACAACAACTCTAATTTAACTTTCAAGTAGAACTGTGATCTAACAGGACATGAAATGTGTATGCTTGGTATTCTCAAGAATGAGTCAAATGCCAAAATACCATCCTTATTCTGTTGATTTGGTCATGATGGATGTGATGAAATTGACAACACATAACGAAGGGAAGCTGTTTAGAAGTCTGAACACGTGTTATTCTGTCACTCATTTTTCTTTAATGGCTTCCCTATTTTTTTAATCTTTTGATTTAATAAGAAAACCACTGCACATAAAAAAGATTACTGACTTGTTCAGAAGAAAATGTGTACTTGTTTTCTTGAAGTATGGGTGGATGGTTAAATGGATAGATCTACTGTACGGTTGCAAGATGAAATGATGGATGGTTGAATGCATGCATTGATTGGATAATTGCTGAATGGGTGGATGAATATACAAGACTTCATGTGTGTTTGTCTGCCGGGGGACCGGGTTCTTTCTTCTGTATTCACAGGAGTGATTGTGACAGCCAGGCGTTTCGACAGGGAGCGGCAGAGAGAGTATTCAATTACAGTAACGGCCACTGATTGGGCGGAGGAGCCGCTCATCGGAATTTGTCAGCTCACCATCCAAATAGTGGACCAGAATGATAACAGCCCCAAGTTTGAGAATTTGCGCTATGAGTGTAAGTGATACAAATTATAGATGATGGTACAGCTGTAAAATAAAAATGAGTATAGTTAAGCAAGACCATTACTAGGTCCTTAAAGGAGGGATTCACCTTCACAATTTCTATACCGTATATCAATTTCCCCTCCCGTGTTACCTTTAAATCTTGAAGAATACTTTGTAATCTCACATGCCTCACTTGAGGTGAAGTATTCCTTTAAAAAGACAAAAAGGGTAAAAAGGGATGATGGAAAAGGGGCTCCTCTTCTACTTTAGTAATTACATTTAATTGAGAATGTGTTTTAGAGTGTGGCAGTAAATAGGCCTCTACATTTATGCCATCCATTCGGCTGCTTAATGAGTATCTCAGTGTTAAAATTGGAAATAGACATACAAAATACCATGGCAATAACCCAAATTAGTTTTGCATAATAACGACGTAACACCCCTCATGCAGGATCTTACCCTTCCCTGTGAGGTTTCTACCTCTTTGTCCGGCAAACTGAGTGCACATGCATTATTTCTGTCGTCTGTAGACTTTCTGAGAGAAGACACTTTGGTCGGTACCAGTTTCCTTCGCGTGGCAGCTCACGATGATGACTTTGGAACTAATGCAGCTATCACTTACTCCATGTCCCTGGAGCTTCCTGAGTACCTGAGGGTCAACCCTGTCACTGGATGGGTCTTCGTTAATCAGCCCATCTCACAGGTCAGTCAGCAGTGTTCAGCAGGCTCTCTGTCAGCCAGCAAACACACACACACACACACACACACACACACACACACACACACACACACACACACACACACACACACACACACACACACACACACACACACACACACACACACACACACACACACACACACACACACACACACACACATACACACACATAGTCAGTCTGTATCCCATGGCTGGCCCGTGGCTCTGTGTCAATAAAGTTAATGAATAAGCCAACCCTGCTTCTGTCTGCTACTCCCAATCTGGGGTGTGTACTCCCAGAGGTGCTGCATGTGGAGTGACCATAAAAGACCACGGAGGGAGACTAATTTAGGCAAACAAATTAAACAAATTATTTGAGCTGCATGGGATTCCTATGGATATATTTCATGACTGCACTTCTCACTTCTCTCACTGATATTAAAAAGTATTCGTTAAATATGCAAAAGCTCCTAGAAGAAAACGACTATCTTAAAGTGTATGGCACAGGTTTTTAAGAAGCTAATTATTATAAAGCACGACCCGTTGTCCATCTTCAGTATTCTGGATTTGATATACAGATTCAAAGCTATTTCATTTTAGTTTATCATCTGAGGTTTTAATAGGAAGACTGACAGCTATGGGCTCAGAACAGTCTCATAATACACACATGCACACAGAAGGATTCACACTTGTATTTCCGGATCCACACTTGTGTTTTTCAATGCACACACACATGTGTTCCGTTTCATATACATGTAAATAAAATCCAAATACAGAAAAAAGTTTTACATATGTATTTTTGATCCACACATTTGTTTTCCGTTTAAATCCCCTGAACCTGCAAACACAAACCGGATCGCTGTGCATTCGTGGGTTTTTTGAGACTCCCCTGACGGTCAGCCGATTCGTACTTGTAATTTTTTCTATCTATAGCCAATCAGATGTCTCCTCAATTCTAAGCCAATCATATGAGCGCGCCCCCACGAGGGTAGATTTCTTGCGTTCATGACGTAGCGCTTCATGTACGCATTTTGCGCAGTCCGGAGCTGACAGGTCCATGGAGCCTGCCTGCAGGCGCTAATGTCAGGACACCTCCACTCTCAGTACAGCGCCACTTTCCGAACAGGAAATGCACGCTAATACAATCTTATATATTATTAAGGTACCGCGCCACTTTCCGAACCATTGATGAATGCTTGTGTACACAAAAACGGTAGGCAAAACCGTTTTAAATGTGTGTTTCCTGTATGGCGAATACAGCTGCTTTATTTATGTCTGTATGAAGTTGTTGTGAGTGTGGAGGGAGCAGCTACAGGTTAGCTTAGCCTAATCGATCAGTGCACTAGACCAGTGGTTCCCAAACTTTTTGTGCCCAAGGCACACCAAAGGACAAGTCAAAATCTCAAGGCACACCTATTGTGCAAAATAGCCCTGATAACACGTGTTATCACTCATATGTAAAATATCTGTAAATGTGCATAATTATTTACAAATGCCAAATAGAATGTAACAAAGACAACTATATTACTCATGAAATATTTAGTAACGAAATATTTCAGAAATGAATTTGAAACGTTATCAAATTAGGCTTCATCAAAGCAGCAACACACTCATTTAAACCAGACAGGTCACAACATTAAAAATGAGACAAAGGAAATTCAGCACAGATAACTGTCAATGCAAGGAAGCTGCATTGTCCATGGTCCTGAACTACAAATTATAAATGTAACATTTCAGCAGAGTCGTTAAAAAAAAAAAGTAATATATTACATATTACTTAAGTATGACACTACTTCGTTACTCTCTACATAAAGTAACTCGTTACTTTACTCGCAGGGCCGGCCCGCCCCTCCCTGCAGGCAGATCACGCAGACTGCTAACGTTTCAAATGTTCTCTTTAGTTCAGTTTCCATCCTGAATGTTTTCCTATCTGACCATGGCTGTTCTCTGTCTCCTGCTATCTGTATATTTTGCTCAGTCTATCTCTGCTCACTCTGTTGCGTCGGCGTGTTCTCCTGCGTGTTGGCCATGTGTTGCACTGGAACCAGACACCGCAAAGAATTAAGCCGAGCACGTACGAACTGCGCATGCGTGAGTGGCAATAACTCTCCTTACCAGCAGGCGGCGGTAGTGTGTATTCGTCATTCAAAACAGGCAACAACCGGAAGACAGAGAAGAAGAACAGACTGTGATATAAACAAACACATAGCGTGTGCGGTAGCTCCACCTTAGCATGTGTTATTTTTAGGTGCTTGTTGAGGTTTGACGTGGTGTCACAGCAGTGGATAACAGCTTCTGGCCTGGACACAGTTTGCACCTCACCGTCACATTCCTGTCTATTCTTCGGACGAACTCAAAATAATGGGCATACGTCCTCCACCCCTCGAGAGTTATCGCTGTCTCAGCCATGTTTATGCAGCACTGCAGGTGGAGATGTAGTCGCGCAGATTACGTACATATAAACCTACAAAGTACTGATATAGTAAATACAAAAATAATTATTTTTATGTAGTTGTATATTGCAATAATAACGTATGGTTGTCACAAAATCCCACGGCACACCCGGACTTGCCTCACGGCACACCAGTGTGCCGCGGCACACCGTTTGGGAACCACTGCACTAGACAGTGCTAGACAGTGACCTGTTAACAGGGGGGAGCCCTGCCGGTCATTATCGGCCGATATTCACTCTTAATAGTTTGATCGGTGCTAAAGGCCGATCAGGAGAGCTGGATCTGATCGATATGGACATACACGCGAGTGAAGTATAGCCGGACGCGAGAGAGAGATCAGATCAGCTGCTGAGACTGACGGAGACACGCAGCTCTGCAGTGCATGATCACCTGAAGCTCCGCCCTCTGTTTAGCGAGCTGACCGGACAGCGCACAATGCGTACATGAAGCGCTACGTTATGAACGCAAGAAAATACCCTCGTCGGGGAGCGCTCATGTGATTGGCTTAGAATGGAGGAGACATCTGATTGGCTATAGATAGAAAAAGTACGAATCGGCTGACCGTCAGGGGAGTCTCAAAAAACCCACGCAGGAATGCACAGCGATCCATGCACAGAAAGCGGTTTGTGTTTGCAGGTTCAGGGGTTTTAAACGGAAAACAAATATGTGAGGATCAAAAATACATATGTAAAACTTTTTTCTGTATTTGGATTTTATTTACATGTGTATGAAACGGAACACAGTTGTGTTGAAAAACACAAGTGTGGATCCGGAAATACAAGTGTGAATTCTATGGAGTCAGATTTGGGTCAATATTCTAGCGCGCAAAACAAGCTACTCACGAGTGGAAAATGGGCTTTTACACGCGCATGAAATGACCCCCGCGCGCAGATTAAACCCCCGCGAGACAGCCCTCTTGCTCGCTCGCGGGAGTGTCAGCCTCACTTGCTCGCGGAGTCTGTCTACGCGCACGGGAAAAGTTTCTGACACTTTGGGGCAGAGCCACTGGACTTTGATTGACAGCTGCAAGGAAGCCCAGAGTTGCCAGGTTTGATAAATGCCTGAACTACCAAGAGCCGAGGAGTGACAACTGCAAGATCAGTTGGATGAGACTGAATGGTAAAGTTGTCCATAAAAAACTATTATATTCGTAAAGTGTACAGCTAATATATATATAAATTAATTTGATATAAAAAAATTGCACATTAATTCTAGGAGTCTAGGAGAATACTTTTACAAACACTATAGTAATAAATGATGCATTCATTATGACAACATCATACTATTACTATAGGAGTGTTCTTGTGTTCAAAAAACAACTACCGAAACACTATATATTATAGTTATACTATTTAAAATAATATAGGAATACTACAAAGATCTAGATACATAGTATTACTATTGAAATATTATAGGGCTACTATAGCTAATAAAATGGCACTACAGAAAAAACTAAGTAATACAATAGCTGGTGAAAAATACAAACTTACTAAAGGACACTATACAAGTCTTATAGTATACTATAGTAATACTATAATTAATTTATAGTTCATTTCGTAAGGGAGGTGCATACAGCAGACAGCAGTTTTCGACAGATACAGCCCACTCAAAAATATATTGTTTTATATAAAATTCATTAAGATATATATATATTAGGGCTGTAAAGTTAACGCGTTAATAAAGCGTTAACGCAAAAAAAAATTAACGCCACTAATTATTTTAACGCGATTAACGCATGTGTATTTTTTTTCCTCGGCCGCCCCGTAGTTTTAGAGCGCATCGAGTTTAAAATACCATCTACAAGCTGATGCTGACAGCCCCGCTCCTGCCGCCCGCTTGTGGCAGACCACACTTCCACGCTCACCGGCAGGCACCGACTGGCTATTGGGACGACCGGGAGGGTGTGTATGTGTGGCCCGAGCGAGCGAGAGAGAGACCTTACGAGCATTGTTGTTGTTAGCATCTGGTGCTAGCTAGCTGCGCTAACGGATATAAGGAGCTGTTTAAATGAAAACAGAGGAGCGCTCTATACACACAACTGCGCCGAGCACTTGACTTTATGCAGGCAGCCAGACAGTGGGACATTGTACGAAAAGTCAGCACACTCAGCACGGATAGTGCGCAACATGATTGCAGCGTCCAGGCAGCTCCCGTTCGAGCATATGCCTTGAGTTGCACATAGCTCCAATGATCCATCACACACACACACACACACACACACACACACACACACACACACACACACACACACACACACACACACACACACACACACACACACACACACACACACACACACACACACACACACACACACACACACACACACACACACACACACACACACACAATTTGTATTGTATTACTGTATGAGAGAGGTTCCAGGTTGAATTGAGGCGAATATTTGTAATTTTAATCGACTGACAGCCCTAATATCAGTCGATTCAAATATTTAATCGCGATTAATCGCATGATTGTCCATAGTTAATCGCAAATTAATCGCACATTTTTGATCTGTTCTAAATGTACCTTAGAGGAATATTTTTCAAGTTTGTAATACTCTTATCAACATATGAGTGGACAAATATGCTTTATGCTAATGTTTATTATCATTTGAACAATGACAAATATTCTCATGAATATTAAACACAACAACCTCTGAACATTACAAATATTCGCCTCAATTCAACCTGGAACCTCTCTCATACAATAATACAATACAAATTGTGTGTGTGTGTGTGTGTGTGTGTGTGTGTGTGTGTGTGTGTGTGTGTGTGTGTGTGTGTGTGTGTGTGTGTGTGTGTGTGTGTGTGTGTGTGTGTGTGTGTGTGTGTGTGTGTGTGTGTGTGTGTGTGTGTGTGTGTGTGTGTGTGTGTGTGTGTGTGTGTGTGTGTGTGTGTGTGTGTGTGTGTGTGTGTGTGTAGCTATGTGCAACTCAAGGCATATGCTCGAACCGGACCTGCCTGGACGCTGCAATCATGTTGTGCACTATCCGTGCTGAGTGTGCTGACTTTTCGTACAATGTCCCACTGTCTGGCTTCCTGCATAAAGTCAAGTGCTCGGCGCAGTTGTGGCGAAATGTCGCTCCTCTGTTTTCATTTAAACAGCTCCTTATATCCGTTAGCGCAGCTAGCTAGCACCAGATGCTAACAACAACAATGCACGTAAGGTCTCTCTCTCGCTCGCTCGGGCCACACATACACACACCCTCCCGGTCCTCCCGATGGCCAGTCGGTGCCTGCCGGTGAGCGTGGAAGTGTGGTCGTCTGCCACAAGCGGGCAGCAGGAGCGGGGGCTGTCATCTACAAGCTAAGGCTGTCAGCATTAGCTTGTAGATGGTATTTTAAACTCGATGCGCTCTGAAGCTACGGGGCGGCCGAGGAAAAAAAATACACATGCGTTAATCGCGTTAAAATAATTAGTGGCGTTAATTTTTTTTTTCGTTAACGCGTTATTAACACGTTAACTTGACAGCCCTAATATATATATATATTAGCTGTACACTTTACGAATATAATAGTTTTGTATGGACAACTTTACCATTCAATCTCGTCCAACTGATCTTGCAGCTGTCACTCCTCGGCTCTTGGTAGTTCAGGCATTTATCAAACCTGGCAACTCCGGGCTTCCTTGCAGCTGTCAATCAAAGTCCAGTGGCTCCGCCCCAAAGTGCCAGAAACTTTTCACGCGGGTAGACAGACTCCGCGAGGCTGACACTCCCGCGAGCGAGCGCATAGCCGCTCGCGGGGGTTTAATCTGCGCACGAGGGTCATTTTATGCGCGTGTAAAAGCACATTTTCCGCTCGTGAGTAGCTTGTTTTACGCGCTAGAATATTGACCCAAATCTGACTCCATAGAATCCTTCTGTGTGCATGTGTGTATTATGAGACTGTTCTGAGCCCATAGACAGCGTGCAGCAGCTTTAGACGACTCTTGTATTTTAAGGGAATTAACTGAAACAAATTGGCATCTTGAATATTATGCATTTGATCAAAGCACAAATACCTCAAAGGTTATTGTTTACCTCTGCCAAAGAGGTTATGTTTTCAGTTTGGTTTCTTTGTCAGCTTGGAAGGAAAAACTACTGGCTTGATTTTTATGAAAGGGTGTAGCATCGGCCAAGGAAGATCTATTTGGAGGAGAATCATGGGCGAGGACATTAGTTATTTTAACATTGTGAGGCATTTGGTCTTGGCAGAGTTCTTTACCCAGCGAGTGCCCTTCCAGCTTTAAGTCGTATAAATTATTATTTCCAAAATGAAAACTAGCTATAACTATTAGCAGGTTGTCCTTGTCTAGTTGATGTTTGTCCACAAATACATGTACCGCAAGTGTTTTACCGAGTCAAAACTTCAGTGATGTAACCCATTTCTACACTGTGTGTTGTCAACTTCGATGTTTGCTTTAGCCTATCAGCACTTTTCATCTTGTTTGTGTCTTCCACTTATTCAAATGTAGTTGTTCTTTGGCTAGAAACTTGATAAAGCACTATAGAACCATTCAATATTTAACATGATTTATAATTCTCTAGAAATCCTGCAGTGAACTTCATGCAAAATTGAAAATGTTAAGCCCAAAACCTCGCTCAACAAAGCTGTTGCATATTTAAACACAGTTTCAGAAGCTATTTGAATCATCCGCCAATCCTTTCATTGTAAATTTGAAATAAGATTACAACTAAGATTGTAAAAGCACCTCATTAAATGTTAAATGTCTCAGTCAGATGCATTGTTCTATTTACATTTTTAATTACAGTTTCTGATTACAGTGAATACGTATAGGCTATATTTTCACACAACACTTCAAGTGTGCAGTATAATAATAATAATAATAATGAGTTCCATTTATAAAGCACTTTATATTTGAATGCAAATCCCGAAGTGCTACAAGTAGTGAGCATGAACAGTATAAATAAACATTACACAACACGATAGAATTAATAAAAAAAGCAATAAAAAAAAAAAAAAAAAAGGGTGATAAAAAGGTCTAGGCAAAGGCTCTTTTGAAGAGATGGGTTTTGAGGCCTTTTTTAAAAGCCTCCACGGTCTGTGGTGCTCTCATTTGGTCGGGGAGAGCGTTCCACAGGCTGGGAGCAGCCGAGCAGAAGGCCCGGTCTCCCATAGTACGGAGCTTAGTCCTGGGGGGTTTGAGGAAATTGGAGTTGCTGGAACGGGTGGTCCGCAAGGAGGTATGGGGGGTGAGGAGTTCCTTGAGGTAGGGAGGGGCAGTTCCATGGACACACTGGTGGGTGAGGACGGAGACCTTGAATTCGATCCTCAGTTCCACGGGTAGCCAGTGTAGTGCTTTAAGGATGGGGGTGATGTGATCATATTTGCGCACCCTCATCAGGATCCTAGCAGCGCTGTTCTGAATGTATTGGAGCTTCTGGATGCTTTTGTTAGGGATCCCGATGAGGAGTGCATTGCAGTAGTCCAGCCTGGAGGAGACAAAGGCATGGACCAGCTTTTCGGCATCAGACAGAGTGAGTGTGGGGCGGAGTTTGGCGATGTTCCTGAGGTGGTAAAAGGAGTTCTTGCACAGCTGTTTAATGTGGGCCTCAAAGGTCAGATGGGCGTCCATTTTCACACCCAGGTTGGTGACTATTGAGGAGAGGGTAATGTCCTGGCCGGAGAAGGTGATGGTGGTGATGGTGGATGACCGAACCTGGTGTGGGGTGCCAACTATAATGGCTTCGGTCTCGGTATGGTTCGCCATTGACTTCAGTAGAACCTGAAGGAAACGGCATTAGACAACAGTGAGTCTTATTCTTAAAACAGCACAGCGAGAGAATTACTGTAAGTGGAGATGATGGAAAAGGTTGCTGTTACCACATTCGGAATATGTAATGGTTATGTTCTGGTTCAGATCTAACACTCTTCCTACAAATTGAATTTAAAACCTTGTTTGAATGTTACCACAAAGACAGTCATTCATTCAATTATTGTAAAAGCAGCAGTTGCTGAGTCCATGTTGGACTTCACAGATTACAATCTGAGAAAAGAGTACTTGTTCACAAACACTAATTGGATTGTCCCAGGCATAGGAAATGGAATTCCTATACTTAAGTGAGATTTCCTTATTATCAGAAGCCAACAAAAGAGTGGCTAGGCCAGGATTTCTATTGATAGAATAATGCAGCTGATGGCTGAAATGTTGAATTTATTATTTGAGCAGTTTTTCAGTAACAAAGTGGTGGGACTATGACTTACATTACCTTTTACTAGAAGAATGGAATTTCCTTGGGTGGCCATAAAGAGACCGCTGTTAGAGGTTCTTTTCTTCCCTGATGTGAGTCTAATGTTGATGTTACCCATTGTCCACTATAGATAAACAGAATGAAATACTCTAATGACCTGTTAAGGAAATGTGCTATCCCTGCATTATCCACCTTGATGAAAAACAGTTCCTCGGTCAAATGTACCCCCTTATTTCCGTGGCAGTTCAATTATAGCACAATTACAAAAGTAGAGGAGCTTTTGTGCAACCTGAATTATAGCTTAATACATTGTGTGTAAGGCTCACACTGCTTCCTCTGTTGTTCTATTACACCTAATTAAATGATTTTTTTTAAATGGAGTTAATGCAAAGGCTGATCACGCTGAGTGTCTCAATCATTTTGACTGAAATTAGAGCTGTGTATAATTTGATAGTTGCTAATACATTTTCAGTCGACAATGTGTTCATCAGTTTATCTTTTCAGCTCTAAATACCATGATAATCATGTTAGTGACTGATTGTTACAGAGAACCTACATCACGCGGGACATCGTAGCTACGGACGGGGGGAATCGTAACACTTCTGTGGAGCTGGCAGTCACCATCACCGACGTGAAGAACCAGCCTCCACAGTGGGAGACGGACAGCTACAGCGTCGTCATTCCGGAAAATTCTGCAAGGGACACACATATAGTGGTACGTGTGGCTATGATTGGAGGAACACTGTATATAAGCACATATGTTGTAGATTTGGCTCCTCTCTCCTCTATCTCTTGCCATCTTGAATCAGCTGAATGTGTGTTTGCTTACTCTCCTGGATTAGTGCACAGTGTTATTCAGACAGCGTGTTCTCTTTGTGCTCAAAATACACCTTTGGTAGCTTGTCAGCATGCTGTAAAATCTGTAAACGTGTTTTAGTTTGATGTTTTAGAAGAAATCTGACATTGGATCACATGTGCTAAGCAAGTTTTATGACTCCAGGCTTATTAAAACTATTCCAAACGTCTCCTTTGATGAGAGAAATAATATTGCTGTCAAACTGTACAGCACAAAATCCTCCTTTTCTGCCTAAGGTTTTCACAAAGTTTTCACAAAGGGGATTCACTTCCAGATATGAGGTGATTTCAGGGCTCTGAGAATATGTTTGACTCAGATAATTAATCACGAAACAATTGTAATATGTATTTGACAAGCCTTTGCTTCCCTCAGCTATAAACCATTCAAACAGTCTGTCCTAATTTGAATCAAGCCTGTCACTAGACAAATGATACCTGACGTACTGCAAACACAATTTGTGTACCTTGAAAACATTTAATTAAACATTAAATATACCCTTATTTGCTCTCTTGTCAACTCTTGAGTTGGATGATTGATACCACTCTCATGCCTGAGCGTTAATTATGAAACTACAGCCTGCGGCTGGTTAGCTTGGCTCAGCATCAGGACTGGCTCTAACCAAGGTTTAAAAATACTACCACCAGGTGTAATTTTCAGAAATGAACATGTTTTGTCATCATTTTTGTTCACTATACTGTAGCTAAGCCAATCGCTTCTTAGCTCTAGCTCCTGACATAAGAATCGGTATCATCCAATTCGTGGAATGAAAGTTTTTCTTTATGATCAGATTAATAACTTTCGTTTGTTGGGTTAGCAGCTTAAAGCAGATTAGTATTTAACATGACACCAGAGCCCTGAGGCGATTAGCATGCCTAGCATTAACAGAGAAACGGAAAAACAGCTTACCTGGTTGTGTCAAAGCTGAAAACTACTTATACAAACGTTATACTTCTTCTTTCATGTGCTGTAGCCTTAACAATTTGATGTTGTTAACAAAAAAATGATTAGGCAAAGACTGGTACAGATCTTTATAAAATGTCAACAGAGCTAGCTGTGAGTCTTTATGCTAAGCTTACTGTTGCTAACTTTCCCTCCCGCTTTCTGAACTTTATAAGTGTATTTCCCCCCAAAATGTTGAATTATTTTTCAAAGCAAGAGGGATGACTTGGAAATAGGTTGAGACAGTCAGCCACACTCTGTAAGGACTAAAGGCTTTTTAACCCTTTCAGCTAAGGGTGGGTTTCCCATCATATGTGTATCAGGCTTTCTCTACTTTAAATTGTATTCAGGCCTTCTGCTATACATTTTACTTCTCATCTAATTCAGACAATCAAGGCGACCTCTCGGCTGGGTGACCCGAGGGTGACCTATAACCTGGAGGATGGGATGGTCCCTGAAACCAACATGCCGGTCCGTTTCTACCTCTCCCCCAACCGCGAAGACGGCACTGCGTCCATTCTGGTGTCTGAGCCGCTGGACTATGAGACCACACCCGTCTTCTCTCTCCGGGTTCGAGCACAGAATGTGGCTGCCGTGCCTCTCGCCGCTTTCACTACAGTTTATATCAACATTACAGGTGTGATTAGTAATATTCTCACTTAGCTATCTTTGTTCTTTGGTGTCAAATTGAAATTGTCAGACTTTATTCCCATAGCCAGTTTTTATTAATATTCTTAAACTTTCAGATTTAATTGTGTTTTTGGCAATTTTCACTTTAATCACATTTGTATAATTAAGTCAACAGTGAGAGAATGATGGATGATTTAATTAATTGTCAAAATATCATAGAATGACATTTGTTGAAAAGGTAATAGTACATTTACAAAAGGACCATGTTAATTCTTAAAATGACAATTCGATTATCTTTCCGCTGTTAAGTATAATACTGGGTTCATCTACAGGTGAACAAGTTCAGCATCCAGAATGTTCCCCCGGGCATCTGTAATAAGATGTGTTGTGTTGCACTTAAGACACTACATCTTTTATGTGTGCTGTTACGGAGGCTATACCTTTGGATGCTGGATAATGTATGACCTAATTACTATCTGGAAATTAACACATCAATTTGCTACTAAATCTCTCTTCTCTCCCAAGATGTCAATGACAACGTGCCATTTTTCACCTCCTCCATCTACGAGGCCTCAGTAACAGAAGGAGCTCAGATAGGGACTTCGGTTCTCCAAGTGTCCGCTCATGACAAAGACCTGGGTCTGAATGGAGAGGTTTGTGGTTTTGCATATCTTGTTATAGTGTGAAGGTGCAAAACAATGAGATCTTCAACGAAATAGACAAGAAGTATTCTATAATGTCACAACTTAATCCCTCCTGTGCGGAAACCTTTGTTCCAGATTTGTCCAGGTGCTATTGGGAACTGTGCAGAGGAAATGAGTGGCTGACTGTGATAATATCAGTGGGATGGAGTATCGATCTAGTTTTTTCTGTAATAAGAAGACAGATGGGGAATATGACAGATGGCTCCTGTCAATTTCACCTTCAAAGCCTTTCATTTGTCCTATTTCTGCAGGTTTTTGCTTGAAAGAATACTGTGGCTTGATTTTCAAATTCCCTGTGCTCCACAGATCACTTACTCTCTGCTGATTGACAGCAGCGGGGACCACCATCTATTCCGCATAGACCCAACACTTGGGACCATCTACACAGAAGCTGTGTTTGATCGTGAGGCCCGTAGCTCCTATTTGCTGGAGGTTCAGTCAGAAGACGGCCAGGAGTCGGCGCGACCTGGCAAAAACAAACAGCCCAACTCAGGTGAGAAAATATTAGGATTGTTTTAACATGCATCAAACTTTTTTAAGCTACCATGCAACTGTTATTGATGTTTTCCAAATGTTAAGAAGATTGCAAACCCTCATACAAGTACAATTAGCTATAGCTTAACATGAAGACAGGAAACACAAGGAAATATCCAGCCTGCTCCAAAGGCATCAAAATCATCCCATCAGCATCTCTAAAAACTAACAAATTACCACTTTTTATTTTGTTTTCAATTGATTCGGAAAACTGCTCCTGTGTCAGGCCAGAAACAGTCTGCCACTTAAACTCCCTCTAGCTAAGCATTAAGCTTAGCATGAGATAGCTGCTAGCTTCATATTTACAGTACAGCCATGAGAGTGGTATCCATCTACTTGACCAACTCTTGGCAGACAGTAAAAATATATTTTCCAAAATGTCAAACTGTTCGATAAAGCTATTTCTAAGCCCATATTCAGTGTTTACAGCTATAACAGATTTAGTGTATCCCTACTATTTTAAGCCATACAAAATGGTTCTTTTTCATTCTAAGAAACAATGTTAGCCGCGGAGTTAACTTTGAAGTGACCTATGGCCTGTTGCAATGTCCTATTCATAAGAAACAGCATTGTTCTTTTCCTTCAAGCCTACAGGGCAATACTGAACAATATGAGGAATGTGTCCTCTGTGCACTGTGTTCAAAAACAGACTGCATTGGCAAACCATTAATTGACACCTTGGGATTGACTTTGAAAGGTGAACCTAATTTGATGTAGTCTTCTGCCATGACCAGACCGACTCTATACAATGTGAAACTGGCTCAGATTTATTTTCGTCACAAACCCTTTTTTAATTTTCTTGTTCAATATTTAACCTTTGTGTCCTTTGTTCGTTTACCATGTTCTCTCTACAACATTGTGGCAGTCATAGAACTTTAGCCTGTGTCTAAAGTGACAGAATATGACATTTTCTATTCCCAAGTGGGTCTTTTGCAAATGTTTGCAGAGGAGGTATTAGGGGTAAAGGGTGATGTTTTGGAGCAGTAAAGCCTTCTCTCCAGAAGTGCCATGGCTGCTTAGCATTTGCAATGAGCCTTAACTGCGTCTTGGGCTACGAATCTCCCATATCCAGAAGGGGCTCATCTCCTCTGCAAACATCACCTGTCTCACTGCGTCACCTCTGGGATACACCAAGAGGAGGAGGGAAATGTAAAAACAAGCTACGAAAAAAGAGCCACGATCATCTCTTGCTGCAGCAGCTCCAAATTAACATGTCACCCATGTGTTCAGTGAGCAGATAATTTACTCTTCCTAACTAAAGTAAAAAAACAGTGTGATGAGGAGGGCACAGATAAGACACAAACACTTGTCTTCTTATAAATATGTAACCTCCCTGTAGAGAGGGTCTTTATCTACTCTAAAAAAAGCAGCTTGTTGGAGGGGTTAAGCTCCATTACTGTTTTTCCTTCTTTTTGAAAACAGTTTCCCTCTGAAAAGAAAACAATACAACTCTTGACAAAATGAATCATTTATGTAATTCACGGCGCATATTTCTGAGTTGTGTTTTTTCTGATTTCCGTGTCAATGAGGCACATTGCGTTTGGTTAAGTGCCACTTCCCCGCTAAACAGTGACAATGAATTGTAGAATCAATAAACAGATGGAGCGAGTATACACACATACCCTGTTTGATGTAAAGTGTGTGTGTGTGTGTGTGTGTGTGTGTGTGTGTGTGTGTGTGTGTGTGTGTGTGTGTGTGTGTGTGTGTGTGTGTGTGTGTGTGTGTGTGTGTGTGTGTGTGTGTGTGTGTGTGTGTGTGTGTGTGTGTGTGTGTGTGTGTGTGTGTGTGTGTGTGTGTGTGTGTGTGTGTGTGTGTGTGTGTGTGTGTGTCTGCATGCTGCTCCGTTTAATCTTCTGCCATTCTGTCATTCTTGCAGACACAGCGTATGTCAGGGTTTTCATCAGCGACGTCAACGACAACAAACCAGTCTTTGCTCAGCGACTGTATGAAGTCGGTGTCGATGAAAATGCAGATGTGGGCCTGGCTGTTGTCACTGTTAGTGCTAACGACGAGGATGAAGGTATGCATGAAGAGGCAGTAGACCGATTGGGAGATTGTTACCGATACCACGAAGCAAGCCAACCAGAACCTGAGTTATAGAAGTTTTAGTGGACCACTTTATGATAACAGTTTCAAAATTGCGCTTCTTTTATTTCTCTCACTATGTCTCGAAATAACATTTTGGCAGTCAATCCGTCAGTTTTCCAGCAGTCGCACTTTCTTTCAAAATGACCAGCATTCATAGCAGAATGCAATAAATGACCCTGTGGGCAGTGTTTCCCAATCCGGCCTGAGCTCTGCTGAAATCATGCAGTGTTCTAGATTTAGCACTCGTCATTTGAGTGCTTGGTAATGCACGGTCGCACATATGTTCCAGAAAGAGTGACACGCTCCCACACAGTAGGTGGGCGGGATTTCACAAATAAAGCAGTTGCTCATCCTCCGTACAGCCGTAGTCTAAGATCCCTCTATCAGGCATGTTTAGGTCCGTTAATCAAGTATTTATGGTGAGCGGGGGTGCAGCTTAGGCTTGGCTGCAGCACTAATGATGAATAGCTGTGGAATAACACCAACCCCCAACATTAAAGTTGCAATAGGGTTGCGCTTGTGTCTAAGAGGCTACGCTCAATCTGTCTTGTTTAAAAACCAACACCCTGGGTCTGCCTGCTGTAAGCCTGTGGGAGGCTGGGAGCTCTTTGTCAGCCAGGGTTGTGTTAATAGTAGAGATTAGTGTATTTACATGGGATTGTAGCTACTTTAACCCAACAGGATGATTGAAAAGGAAGACTGTTCATTCCAGGAGATGATCTGATCTATTCCAATGTTAACCCGGTAGACCATGTGGTGTCCTCTGAGACACAGTAGATAAGTTCAAGATATTGACTTCCTCTTTACCAAACTGCATCCCCCCACCCTCTCTTGGGCTTTGAAATCATTCCCTAGAGGCCACTATCAAAGTGCATTACTGTATGCTGCTTTTTACTTTTTTCGAGCACTCTTTTTTTAATTAGTATCTGATTAAAGCCGAGGAGACGAGCTACAACGTTTCCATTTAATTAAGTAATCAAAACAAGAAAGGGATACATGAAAACCTACTAATGCTCACGTCTTAGAGGGAATGAGGTGTAATACCCTCATGGTTCACCGTTCTGTTTTTGCTCGAATAATAAGGTGTCTGCTTAAAGAATACTGTATATAGAATAACACTGACATGTTCAGGAACAGCCTGCTATAAAGTGTACTACCTTCCTAAAATGTTGCTATACTCATGTTTCCCTTTTAGATTTCAGTAATTCTATTATAAAACATTTCATTTGTGCAGAATCAGGACAGTGATTACTCCTTCCCAATCATGCATTTTTGTAAATCCTGCCACAGGAGCCAATGCCAAACTGCGCTACCAGATTACATCTGGCAACAAAGGAGGTGTTTTTGACATCGAGCCAGAGGTGGGGACGATCTTTATTGCACAGCCACTGGACTATGAACAGCAGAAGAGATACAAGCTACTGGTCCTCGCCTCCGATGGGAAGTGGGAAGACTACGCTGCGGTGGTGGTTACCGTGGTTAACAAGAACGACGAGGCGCCTGTGTTCTCCATGAATGAGTACTATGGATCCGTCACAGAGGAGCTTGACGGGTCTCCTGTGTTCGTGCTACAGGTGAGAGGCGGAGAGGATTGCTGCTTAGAGGTGTTCCACTGCTTTTTATAAAAATGACTGCAATTCATAATTATCTTAAGCACTTCTCAAGTGTAGCCGCCACTTAGTATTACTTACAACTTCATATGGTCACATGGTCTTGAAGTGCATCTTCTGTTAGTCTTGTGGTGTTAATACGCAACTGTTGTTTTTTAAGAGGCCCTATTATGCTCTTGGGGGCTTTCACATTTCTTGTAATGTGCTATAGGTCTTTGTGCATGTAAATGGTCTGCAAAGACTAAAATCCCAAAGTTCCCTCCAGAGGGAACCGACTCGATTGGACTCTTTGTTTACTTCAGTAACATAGTGACATCACTAACACTTGCGTTTCTATTGGCTAGCATGCCAACACAGTGTACGTGATTTGCTAAGGGACGGGAGATCTCTAAGCAGTTGACCGGTCACATCAGAGCAGACTGGGCTCTGGTTTCAGACAGACTGTAAAAAGAGGTGCTGCAGCACAGGCAGTATGAGAAAAATACTTCTTTGAACATTGAAGCATGTAAACATGTCGCATTAGAAGAGCAAAATACAAATGTGAACCTGAAAAGTAGCATAATATGTCCTCCTTACCATTACAGAATGATCCTTCCACTAAGTAGGAGAATCAGCAGTGATGGATCTTGTGTGGGGAAATGTAGCAGTAAGGTTGTCAGACCTACTCTGAGGCGAGATGTAAGAGCCATGCCTGATCAGAGCTCATTGCTTTCATTTAGGTGGTCAGGAAAATGTGCAGACACTTAAATGGGCTGTCTTAAAAATCCAAAAGCAAAGAAGGTGATGGCTGAAAAGAGATAAGAAGAAGCATTCATTTGGGTCTGACTGGATGAATGAACGTCCATTCTCTTAAGAAAGTATCTTTGTCTGTGCAGGTGACAGCGAATGACCCCGACAAAGACGCAGACCAAGGCGCCATCCGGTATTCCATTCACGGCCAAGGGGCAGAGTCACACTTCATGATCAATGACATCACGGGGGAGATGTATGCCCAGCGCACCATGGACCGAGAGCAGCGTTCGGTCTGGCGCTTCGTTGTCATGGCAACGGACGAAGAGGGCGAGGGACTTACTGGCTTTACGGATGTTATTATCAACGTGTGGGACATCAATGACAATTCCCCCGCCTTCTCGTGTGCGCCGGATAATTGCCACAGTAGCGTTGTGGAGAACTCCCCCACTGGAACCTTTGTTGTGGAAATGACGGCGTTAGACCTTGACGACGCAGCAGTAGGTCAGAACGCAATCCTGACATATCGGATTACAGAGAACGTGCACAACGCAAACAACGAACACCTTTTCACTATTGATTCCAGCACCGGCACTATATCTGTGGCGGCAGAGGGTCTGGACCGGGAGGTTGCTGAAAGCCACCGTCTGGTATTGGAGGCCCGTGACGGCGGAGGTATGACAGGTTCAGCGACCGCCACTATAGTGGTGACGGACATCAACGACCATGTGCCGAAGTTCAGAGAAGACCGCTGTGGCGCTCGTGTGCCGGAGAGCTCAGAGGTCGACGCTTCTATCCTGGAAGTGAGCGCCGTGGATCCTGACGCTGGCACTTACGGACAGCTGACCTTCAGCGTGGTGGCAGGAGACCCCGAGCAGCGGTTCTACATGGTGAGTCACAGACTGGAGCAGACGGGCACCCTGAGGCTGAAGAAGAAGCTGGACTTTGAGAAGCAAGGGGAGCAGCGGTTCAACCTCACCATCAAGGTGGAGGACTCTGACTTCTCCAGCCTTATCCACTGCCAGGTTCTTGTGCAGGATGAGAACGACAACGCTCCCGCTTTCAACCCCACCTCCCACCTGCTCGCCCCTTTGCCCGAGGATGTAACCGTGGGAACTACTGTTATTCAGCTCACAGCCACTGACTCTGACTCGGGGCCAAACGGGGACATGTGGTACAGCGTTCTCCCTCAGTCTGACCCGCATGGACACTTTGCAGTCAGCCAAAACGGCGTGATTACAGTTGCCAGGCCTCTGGATCGGGACACAGTGGTGGGTTATGAGCTGGTTGTCATGGCGACAGACCGGGGTACCCCTGCACATACTGGCAGTGTCACGGTCCACTTGCCGCTGCTTGACTTGAATGACAACGGGCCGGAGCTGGAGACAGCCTACGCTCCGGTGCTGTGGGAGAACAGCCCGGCCCCTCAAGTGGTGTGGCTCAGCGGGGGCTCCACTCTGCTGCACGTTGTGGACAGAGACTCCCCAGAGCACGGGCCTCCTTTCAGACTCTCTCTGCCCTCACTTTACTCCACTGACTTCCATCTGCAGGATCACGGGAACGGCTCGGCCACGCTCACTGCTCTGAGGAGATTCGATAGGGAAAGGCAGAGCGAGTTCCACTTGCCCGTGATTATGATTGACAGCGGCGATCCGCCAATGACAGCCACAAACACGCTCACAATCACCATTGGCGACCTGAATGATAACGCCCATCAGGCCGGAGAGAAAGATGTCTATGTGCATAGCCGCAAGGGTGAGTTTCTGGCTTCCCCTCATTTCATTCTCCCTGCCCCTTGCTTTCGCTACAGAGCCTTTCAGTGCAGGGAGAGCTTGAGTGAAGAGGGGTAACTGAGGCCACGTTTTTCTCTCCCATACCGGCTCTGTGTAGTCTGGAATTCATAATTGTGCTCTTCCTTTTACATTCTAACAGTGTTTCGTTATGGTAATATCGTTGTCAAATCCTTTCTCAAGCCCCACGCCTAAAGCTCACCTGAGCATCACATTGTGATAAGGATCATAATTCTTCTTCTCCTTTTGTAGTTTATTACCCTTCAGGTGAGTTGGTTAGGTATGTCAGCTTGTTAGTGTTTTGATCGCATACTCAGCTACATCGTGGCAGTTTTGGTAATTGTTGAAAACAGGAATGCCGTTAATCATCCAGGCTGCCATTGTTTACCCAGCTGCAGTACTCTGACACTGCAGGTCGATAATAACATAATCCATACTGAGATAGCCCTGCTTCCTTAAGCTCCACGCTCTCTGAAGTGGAGCACTGAGAGCCTATTCATTCCAGCAGTGGGGCTCCACAGTTATGAGCATAATAAGTAGAACAGAACACAGGAATGCAAGATAAGGAGAAGAGAGGGACGGAAAGATATGTGTTAGCATCAGCAGATTCTGTCCGGACTGAATCAGTGTGTGTGTGTGTGTGTGTGTGTGTGTGTGTGTGTGTGTGTGTGTGTGTGTGT
Source organism: Pseudochaenichthys georgianus (assembly GCF_902827115.2). Lineage (NCBI taxonomy): Eukaryota > Metazoa > Chordata > Actinopteri > Perciformes > Channichthyidae > Pseudochaenichthys > Pseudochaenichthys georgianus. The sequence continues at coordinate 17,771,066 of NC_047508.1, read as the reverse complement.
GTGTGTGTGTGTGTGTGTGTGTGTGTGTGTGTGTGTGTGTGTGTGTGTGTGTGTGTGTGTGTGTGTGTGTGTGTGTGTGTGTGTGTGTGTGTGTGTGTGTGTGTGTGTGTGTGTGTGTGTGTGTGTGTGTGTGTGTGTGTGTGTGTGTGTGTGTGTGTGTGTGTGTGTGTGTGTGTGTGTGTGTGTGTGTGTGTGTGTGTGTGTGTGTGTGTGTGTGTGTGTTTACACCTGGAACAGGAAGGATGGTGAATGTGGCACTGGGGAAGGTGTATGCCCCAGATCCTGATGACTGGGACAACAAGACCTACACTCTGGAGACAAGCGCAGCCAAGTAAGAGCTCTGTGTCACATGCGTATAATTTGTACTGAAAACCTGCTCATCTCCAAATGTGCAGTACAAGTGCTAAAGCAGTACAGTACAAGAAGAACTGCCAGCTGTGTAGAATTTGAGAAATAAAGAGGATGTGGACTCAGCTATGAAGCTGTTTTTCTCTATCAAAGCCTCTTTTATTCATATCACTCGGCTTGAAACAGGCGATTCTTGCCTAACAGGTACTTCTCCTAATCGTAATCCAATTCCCCGGCATCTAATTTAAAAGCTGTGAACAGTGAGCCATTATGGGAAATGCGACAAGATTCAAACAAATTAAGCAATCTCGGTCTACCTGTGTGACGTTCCCGTCCGAGATGAAACAAACTGTACGAGGACCGTCTGACTGCATCAGGGACCTATTGCAGCTATTCAGTATTCATACCGTCAAGATCAGATTAGAAATACCAATTCCATATTTGTTTTATTCATATAAAAACATCTGACAGTTACCATGACAACTATGTAGCTCTTTTGGCGGCAAATAAATTGCCGTCTTTTTCTTTTTATGCATGTGGTTTTTTCTTACAATTCATTTGAATGAACCTTCGTCTTGACTAAACCCTGCTACCGCTGACCAATTCTCTTCTTGCCTGTCTGCTATCTGTCAGGTGTTCTTTCCTCTGAACAAAAGCGTAGAGACAAAAGAGGCCACTTGTCTTCTCTTTTTTCTTTCTCTTTCATCTTCCTCTGAAGCCGTCTTCTCCCCCTAAACAGCTCCTCTGCTTTCCTCAGATACTTCAATCTGAACCAGAGCTCAGGAGTGCTGACCCTCCGCCAAGACCCTCCAGCAGGCAGCTACTGGTTGAGGGTCGGGGTGTCTGATGGCGTGTGGCCCGACGTGTTCTCAGGGGTCAGAGTTCATGTCAGGGATCTGGAGGAAAAGGCCATCCTGTCGTCCGCCTCGCTGCGTCTGACCGGTAACATTAGCAGAAACACTGACTCCCCTTATGGCACAAACACTCACAAGCATACGATGGCCGACAGGGGCAAGCGCGCTACGGCCCAACAACACTTCCATTATGAGAAATGCACTGCACTTGCAAATATAAAACCAGAAATGTGCCAAAACAAACAAGAAAAACACGTGAAAATGAAGAAACATCTTTTACCAACTTAACAACACATGTGATAACTAAAAGCACTGCACAAACTAAACGCGGCAAACACGAAATGCTGCAAGAAGCTCAGAACACAACGGGCATTCTGGGATTATAAAGTTGGCCAACTGTCACTGGAACCATGCCTTAAATTGTATTGGCTTATTTTGATATTTTGATCGCTTGATTCCTTTCGATATTTGTGCAGATCTGCTGTAAGCTAGCTAGATAACGTATCTAACCTAGTATTGTCAAATATACTGACAAAACCTTACAATCATGAAACAGACTAATTCTACGACAGTGACAGTTGGCGCTCCGGTCCCAACTGTGTGCATCACTTTTTAGTTTCCCCGTTCCCGTCGTGTTTTGAGCTTCTTGAGTTGACACATTGCTGAAGATGTTTTGCATGTGATTTGGTATATTTGTGGTTTCACATTTGCATAGTTTTTGAAACTGCACTGCGTTTCTCTGTGTACTCAACTGGATTCCCTGCCTCCGTCATCCTCCGCAAAAGAAACATGTGTTCCTAGTTGCTGTTGTTGTTCCATTGTGTTTTGAAGCTGACGTTGAAAGAGACAGCCTCTGCCACAGGCATGGTACTTTTCATTGACTTATTATCAGCTTGTCAATCCAGTTAACGCTAAAAGAATAGGCTGTCAAGAGACATTTTTACACTTGCATTATTTAACATTTCTAAGCATTCTCAAGCAACCTTTCACAGTGCCTGTTGGTAACAGTGTCTTTCTTCGTCGCAGTCTTTAACACTCTAAAGTTTATGTTTGAGTGTTCGTTTCTCTGTCAGTCTCTTGGAGCAAATCTAAGTTATAAAGGTCAATTTGGAAGTATCAGGTAAAGTCCTTGACATTTAAAAAGGCTATTATGGATGCCTCTGACTCCAAGTCATTATCATTTCTGGAGATTAAAGATAACTGCCCACATTCTCCAGATGTGATTGAGAGGTGGCACCACGTATGTGATTGATTTTACGGACATTAGAATATTTTGTTGAAGTCCCTAACTGTTTTTCAGTGAAAACATAAAACATTTGTACTTGACTGCATCACGACTCATTCAGCTTATGGATGATTCAGTGAGGGAGTGGATCGATAGCGGGAGATGTTAGACTACCGCTGGTGTTAATGGAATGAGGAACTCGCAGACTTTGATCAACCCTGTAGTTGTCATTGACGAGTCAGTACTCCTCTCTTTGTCTCCTAAGGCATAACAGCGAGAGATTTTATCGACTCTCACGTCGAGGGAAGGAGTCGGCTGGAGACGTTCTGGGACTTTCTGTCTGAAACCCTGTCTGTCAAATCAGGGAGCATCAACATATTCAGCATCGCTGACAGCCAGGAGAAAACCGTGGATGTTCATTTCTATGTGCTAACTGATAATGGCTACCTGCGCCCAGAAAAACTGCACGCTGTCCTCGCCGCACATAAAAAGAAGGTATATATACCGCCGTGTCTGATAGATGGATCAATGCTCGTGTATCAAGTGATACACTTGGGAGCATGAGGGGAAAAGATAACAGAGCTTTTTATCTGCCCTTTAATTTTCACACCAACTTCCTGTCGGTTAACTGCCTGGCCCTGTCATGTCTCTCTCTCCCGTTCATTTCTTCTCTTTGCTTTTATAATGGCTTTCATTTGTCATGCTTTGGTTGTGCATCATTTGTAATCCTCCTGTCTAGCTATTTGTTATAAATAAGCAGTTATAGAATATTAAAAGCATTTATGTAGATTAGGCCCTGATTTTCAACTCCTTTGTATTGCTTGTGAAGTCTTTTTTTCCCCTTGAAGTGTAAATCATTTAGTAACTCACACCAATAGAAATACAAATCAGTTTATCTTCACTGACAATTATTGTAATTTGCATTTTTGCTTTGCCGCAGCTGCAGTCAGTGTTGCGTGTGAATGTGAGCCAGGTGCAGATAGACGAGTGTGTGCGCACGGACTGCAGGACGTCCGGCGGCTGCTCCACACAGTTGAGCATCAGTGACTCGCCCACCCTGGTGGACTCGGGGGCTCTCTCCCTGGTCTCAGTGAAGGTGACTTCCTCCGCCGTGTGTGGCTGCGTTGCCAGGGAAATGACCCACCAACCCTGCGCCTCCTACCCCAGCAAGCCCTGCCTTAACGGGGGAACCTGCGTCGACACCCAGAGTGGATACAGGTGAGAGGCACGTCCGCGGTTCTTCAGGAGGACTAAGGGGGTTTAAGAGGATATCACTTGAAATGGGATGTGCTGCAGTCTTCTCTCTAGCCCTGTGAGACTTAATGCAAGAGTGGCATCCTGGAAAATGAGCCAAGCATTACTAAGAAGGTGTCTCCCGTGAGAAACATCTCCTTCACCTGCATCTTGACCTAACTTGCTTGAGCTGCTCTGCCGTGTTGTCGGCGGAATAGAGAGTAGCACGTTTTTTCAAGAGACGTAGGGCTATTTGCAAAAGGAAAAATGCGCATGAATGTGCATATCATTCGGAACTAGGACTGTGTCTATTGTGTATTATTAAATTAGGCCTTTAGATTTATAGTCGGATATCTGAAACTCTGGTGCACTGTGTGCTGCAGAACTTGGAGATAAATAAGAAAGGGAACTTTTGTATCAAGGTCATAAGCTAGTAGTTTGAATATTCACCCTAAATATTGATGTTATTACTGAGAGTGTAAGAGTCTCTGTGGAAGTCATACAGTAGGCAACAGCGTGCAGTTCATTTCATGCACACACTAATGCTCAGATTAAATAAATATAGGGCAAGAGGATTAACACAACTCTGGCCCCCCTCTATGCTCACAACTTCTCAAAATCTCATTTAATGCCATTAACATGAACATGCAAGTTCATATAACAGTCTACAGAGCTTCTTCTTTTCCTCCTCTTATCTTTTATATTTCCTCCATAGCGGTTGATCTGCTCCCTGCTGAGAGAAGCCCTTGTTCCGTAACAAGGCTATCTCCCCGTATGTGCTATATGTGCCCTCATGTGAATGCGGCAGAACTATAAAGAATCCAATGTTTGATTCTCTCTGTCGAAGGAGCTTAACAGGCAACTACAGAAGGCAGCTGATCAGATATTGTCAGTCAGAAGTGGGGAAAACATGCTCTGCACTTCTTGATTTGGATCGGCAAAGCTCTCACGAGTCACGTGAACGAGTGAGGTGCCGTGCACGGCGTGGGCATATGTATGCATACGGCTACGCTCCGCCTAATCCGTCCTTTTCCGCTGCGTATGGATCAGTATTCCTGACATGTGTTGCCCCTCTGCAGAATAAACAGAGATGGGGAGAAACAGCCCCTCACGGTCTCAGCACACACACCCTCCCTCAGACACTGCGTGGAAATAGATGGCTTTGACATTATCAGCAAAGCCAGCTTGTCTCACATTGAGAGGATGAGATCAAGCGGGCCCTGGCATCGCAGTGATGGAATGGACTGTTTTAATCACTGCTGGGATCTCTCC